>NC_072389.2:20292848-20595878 GCF_028885625.2 Pongo pygmaeus | reverse complement strand
AACATGGATGAAACTTGTAAATGAATGCAGCCCAATTGTCCTATAGAACTGATGCTTACAGTCTTTTAAAATAAAGATAGAAATTGAGCCTCCCAGTCTTAAAACTTGAGAAAGTTACATTTGTCTTATCTGAATTCCTTTGTTGGGAAACCAACCATCAGGCCTCCCAGATAGTTATCAAGGAACTGAAACTTACCAGATCACCACATCTGGACCATAAGACACCAGACCACCTCACTCATCACAATTGCCTAACCAACTACCTGCTTCCTGTCGACCAACTTCTCTTCCCCACCCTTCCCTAACTCCTGTTTTCCCATACATGGTTACATTTCTTCCCTGCTAAATAAACCTCTGGTTTTAGTCAGTTGAGGTGACAAATTTGAGATTGATCTCCCATCTCCTTAGCTGCAGCACCCAGTTGAAGCCTTCTTCCCTAGCAACACTCATCGTCTCCGTGATTGGCTTTCTGTGCTGTGAGCAACAGGACCTAGACCAAACTCCTTGATGTTTTGGTAGCAATATGAGGTACTCACCATAAGCAAATTCACCAAGATAGAATAAGTAGAGTACAGGTCACCAGGACTGGGGAAGGGAAAGGGAAAGTTACCATTTAATGGGTAAAGAGCTTCTGTTTAAGATGGTGAAAAAGTTCTGGAAATGAATAGTGGTGATGGTTATACAACAATGGGAATGAACTAAATGCCACTGTACACATAAAAATGGCTAAAATGGAACATTTTAAATTATGCATAATTTACAATTAACACATTTTAAAAATTACAGTATTACACTATTACTATATATGAATTATACCTCACAAAGTTGATTGGCAAGGATAGAAGGATATACAATTTGATAAATACTCAATGTTGGAAGTTCTAACAAAAGGCATTTTAAACACATTGACTGGGATTATATATTGACACAATTTATTTGAGCACTTCAGCAATTTTTCAGAAGTCACAATGATATTTACTGCCTTCTACCCATTTGTTCTAATTTGTTCTAATTCTATGAATCTTCCCTAAAGGGAAAAAGAAAAAGCGGGCACAAAGATTTAATCTCAAAAATGTTCATCGCAATGTTGTTTCCAACATTATAATACTATCCAAAATTAGTAAGCAAAATGATCAGATATTCACAACATATAAAAAGTTTACCTTAATTATTATGTATTTTATTTTTAAATGTTAATAACATTAAAAATACATAATATATGTGTTATGGGGGAAAACAAACATAAAATTATATCATGTGATTCTAATTTTTATAGGAAAAACAAAACTAAGAAATAAATATACCTACTTCAATAATAATTATCTCCCAGACTAAGTTAAGGACCCTTTATCATATGCTATGAAGGTAATATAACCTGAGATCAGAGAAAACCTCACTAGAAGTGGCTTTGAATGAAGGAGAATAAAAGAAGATTCCTACCAGAGAAATTGTCTACCTCAGTATCATTTTATTCAAATTAAAACAGTTTTACAATCAAACTTCATTAAAAGCAGAGGAAAAATAGTATGTGTGAATTTTGGTATCCAAGGGGATACTAGAACCAGTCTCCGGGCTGATACAGAGGGATAACTGTACTTGGAAATGATTTGGGATATCTGTTTGAAAATGTTAGCAGGGGGCACCCCATTCAAAGATATAACACGTTTTAAATAAAAGTGTTTAAATAAATATTTCATTGATTCATTTTTAATGAGCATACCATCAGCCTTCTCAAAGTATTAAATGCTCAAAGTATTAAATCCTACTTTCTATTACCAGATTTTACTTTGGGACAGTAACATTACAAGATGTATAATAAGAATTACCCTTATTATTAAGCATTTTCTAAACTCCTATTGTTTCACCCATATTTTACCAGCATAGAAGAATAATTATTATACTACTGCCACAATTCACAAAATCCTTTCACCTCCGATTTTTCATGTGCTTGTCCTAACAATCATGAGATAAGCAAGCTTCATGATAATAACTGCAACTTCTACAACAACCCCAACCCCACTGTAAATGAAATACCCACTAAGAATCAGGCACTATATAAAGTATCTCATATATTTACCTCATTCAAAGTGGAATAATTACCAAAAATCTATGAAGTGGTTATCTCATCCCCATCCCAATTTTATAGATGAGGAAACTGCGGCTCAGCAATTAAAGTAATTGGCCCAGAAAGCAGATCTTTGATCCACACCCAGGTCTGTCTGAATCCTAAACCTATGCCATTTCCTTGTTCCACCCACCCTCCCCAGGAAACAGAGAATGAGAAAAAGATAATCATTTGTCTGAGTCTTATAGGCAACCGGAACCCAGAGCCTTCTAACACTTGATCTATGGTGCTTTCTACCTGGTATGTCACTTCTATAAAAAGCAAGGACACTTCCTTCCATTGGGAGTTTATAAATCATAATCTCATTAGATTATAAATAACATCATAGGGAAGCTACATGCTACATGAGGGACAGATAAGCATGGCCAAGGGAAATTTTGAGGAAGTATAACTAAATTAATACACAGGGATCAGGGTTGAAGTATTTTATAACCAATACTCAAAACAGTTAACAGCCTGGCGCAGTGGCTCACACCTGTAATCCTAACACTTTGGGAGTCAGAGATGGGAGAATCACTTGAGCCCAGGAGTTCAAAACCAACTTGGGCAACATAGTGAGAGACCTTGTCTCTATGAAAATAAAAAAACAAGAACACTTAATAAAGTTTCCAGGAGTAGCTTAGATAATCCCAGCATTGTATATTAGGAGAAGGGCTATTTTTAAATATTCTAGAATTTATAATTGGAATGCCCATAAAAATTGCCTATGAGTAGAGTCATCATTATGTCAGAAAAATTTATGATAATTATTTGGGACTCTGCTTTTGATAAGTATGTATGCTGTAACTACTTAATAAAGTCATGAAAAAAAATTTTAAAATATAAATGTTACTTACATATCGCAGTTTAGAGCTATCTGCGAATGCTGGATTAGCAATTGGAACTAGAATAAAAAATGTAAGTGTAAAAAAAGAAAAAATTAAAATATTTAAGTCACGAAACACAGAAAGTGACAGCAAAGTTAACAGCTCAGATCTTCATAAAAAGGAAATTTATACTGTACACCAAAAGTGATATTTACGAAATTACAAAGGCACTTGTATATGAATAAGATTAAAATAAAAACGAAGAACAGTACTTTTAGTTTCTCCTAACACTTTATATTCTCTAAATGACTGCCCTTACCTGATAGACACACACCAACTATAGAAAAAAGTAAACTTAATAATATCCTGGAAGCAAATGAACTTAAATTCTTTCAAGCCAATTCCCAAATGAGGGCCCACTACAGAAAACACCTCTGAACCACCATAATTCCTTTCTGAGGATGACTCCAAACACTCTGCCAACCGATGCTAAACATGAGCCAAAAGAAACAAAAAACAAAAAAAAACTCTGACAAATTCCCATGAGCTTACCAATGGACCAAGATAGTCCAAAAAGTAATATTCCCAGAGGATAGGAAAAAAATTTCTTAGAGGATTGATGTCTTCCTTCAAGGTCACAGCAGAAACCTTGCAGGTTACCAGATGACCCAGTAAAGGAACCAACACCCACAACCCATTCCACATGGGCAGTTCATTCCAGTCACTGATGAGAAGGGAAAAGGTCTTATGATATCACGTGTTTTTTTTTTTTTTTTTGAGATGGAGCTTTGCTCTTTTTGCCCAGGCTGGAGTGCAATGGCGCGATCTCAGCTCACTGCAACCTCTGGCTCCCAGGTTCAAGTGTTTCTCCTGCCTCAGCCTCCCCAGTAGCTGGGATTAGAGGAGTGCACCACCATGCCAGGCTAATTTTGTATTTTTCGTAGAGACGGGGTTTCACCATGTTGGCCAGGCTGGTTTCAAACTGCTGACCTCAGGTGATCCACCCACCTCAGCCTCCCAAAGTGCTGGGATTACAGGCATGAGCCACTGCACCTGGCCCAATTTCATATATATATATATATATATATATATATATATATTTTTTTAAGACGGAGTCTCGCTGTCGCCCAGGCTGGAGTGCAGTGGCACAATCTTGGCTCACTGCAGGCTCAGCCCCCCACCGGGGTTCACGCCATTTTCCTGCCTCAGCCTATATATTTTTTTAAAATCTTACAAGTTAACATAAAATGGAAATCTGAGTATTACAAGCAACAACAACAACAACAACAGAAAGTTCAAAATCACCATCTACTCTCATCTACTGTAAGACCTAAGGATTAAGCAGAGGATAATTTCCATAAACCTAAAATCATGATAAATCAGTTTTTTCATGGTAGTTAAATCAAATTGCTATTTTAGCACTTGTTTGAGCCTCTAAAAAACATAAATTTAAATGCATAAGTCACATCACAGAGGCCTACCAGTGGGGAATGGAGAAGCCTGGTGGCCACCTCCTGGTGACCAGCCACCACGCACAAACAGCAAAGGAGATTAAGCTTGGCTCAGGAGGTCCTCGAGCTCTTCGCAATGGAGTCGATCTGTGAGCACACTTGTTGCAAAAAAGTCATTCCAATCTTGGTCTTTCAGAAATTATAACTTATCCACTGCCAAGGAAAGAAAATAACAGAAGTATGAATGATGAGAAAGACAACTACTGGAAACACTACATGAGAAATAAACACAGAATTATGACAGCTAAGATGAGGACAAAGAAAACACGACACTGTCAAAACCAAAAATACTCCAAAGATGACACTACTTCTATTTGTCCTTCTATATTTCCCATCTCTTTATCTATCCATGGAAACTTTTTAACCACTTCAATGGAAAACTATGCTTTCAAACCAAGCAGATGTCTAAAGCAGAATTGTCCCACAACCTAGACTATAACAAAATGTAAAGTTGAATACAACTGGAGTAAAAGACAAAAGAGCCTTTGTATAAATAAATCAACCCGCAAATATTGCAAAAAGCACAAATCCCACAGTTATTAAAAAGTTCCAATAAAATTACTGTAAAAAATGATGAGGAAAACATGATAGCTAAAATCACCTGAAATGCCTACCTCCAAATCCATATACAAAAAAAGGGCAAAATCTAGGAAATGTGATACCCCCTAAAATTAACATATTTTTGGCTGATCTCAATCTTTAGACAAAACATATTATAAATATAATTTCCCAAATAACTCAAAGAAGAAAAAGGAAATAGTATTTCCCGGTAATAATTCTCTAGGTTTGCATAAATAGACCTACTTGGCAATGAAAGCACTATTATTAATATTTGGCTTCACTTTGGTCTTTAAACGTCCTTCTCCACAGGTTTTTCTGGTTGTTTTTATCGGTAATTAAGTTGACTGATATAAACCCTTAGCTGGTTTATTGAAACCTAAATATATTTTAAATTTACTTCAAATCATAGATTCTACTCTAGCCACAATGAATAATTTTCCCCAAATTGAGTTCAACAGCTTAAAATATAATTTGTTAAACAAACAAACAAAAAAAAAGTTTAAGGTATGTAAAAATTTCTGACTTTCACCCTAAATAAGATTTTCATTAGCTCAACAGAAATGTAATAATTATCCCTTAAGTATCTCCACTACCACACCATCTCCACAGTCATGAAACACCTAGTCCCATTCTCAAATGTTCTGGTCCCACCAATAGAATCCCAATCCTTCCTTGTTGTCCCCAACCCTGTGCACCTACACCTGCCATAAATGGTGGAAATTCAACCAGCTCTATGAAGGGAAGGGAGGAGACCCTCCCCCAACCCACTCTACAGGAAAACTTGCCCAGATCTATAGGAACCTCCCCACACACAAGAGGACAGGACAGCCCAGACTCAGCTGAGAAATGTCCACAGCTGGCACAAATGAATTACAGATTATTTACAATTCACATTAACACTGCTCCAAGAATATAACCAACTGTCAAGACAAAAAAAATTTAGTTATTCACATACAAATATTCCATTTCTGAATAAATTTCACATTTGTATCTGTATACAAAGAGTCTACATGTTCGATAACTCCTTTATGATCTTACCTGAAAATGCTGGTAGATGCAATATTTTTGGATCAAATTTAACTGATGGTGGTTTTTTCATTACCTGTGGTTAAAAAAAAAAAACTTTTGAGACAATTTTTAAGATGGATATCTGTCTCCTTATATGTCCCTTATATCAAATAATAAATCAATGAGGACAAAAAAAGAATGTGTAAAATTTGTTACCAAAAAGAATAAGAACGATGCCTTTTCAGATTAAAACATACATATATAGATAATAATTTATTTTCTAAAATAATTTCAATTGATATCTGTAATAAAATACAGCCTCAAAGAAAAAATTCACCCCTATCTTGGCTTACTCTTTAGATAATTTACCTCTAATTAGAAATTCAGTCATTCAACAAATATCTATTGGGTACCTGCCAAGGTAAGGCTCTATGTCAAGGGTTAAGGGGGATACAAAAATATAAAACACACAATCCTATTTTCAGAGAGCTGACATTCTGGTTGGGAAGATGAGACAAACATTTGATAAACAACAAAATATTTCACAATTGAAAAGAGGTAGGACATAACTACAGACAAAACCCTGGACAGAAAGAATTTTTTTGTAAATAGTAGTTTAGAGAATACAGCAAGCACTTTACTTGATATAGTTGAGACCGGGTTTACAGAAGAGGTAGGGGGTGGGTTGAGGTCTTGAAGAATGGTTAGAACTTTATGGTTATATCAGAGAAGACACCATTCAAGGAAGCCATAATAGCATGAACTGGAAAGTGCACAATTTATTTGAGAAATGTGAAGAAACCATGTAGTTGGATCCATGAGCTTAGGATGGCCAGATACTGCATCTTGAGACTTTTAGTTAAAAATTCAACCATCATTTCTATACCTAACTCCTGCAAAATTTCTATATGTAGTATTTTTAAAACCTTTACCAATTAAGTAACCAGCATTACCGTATTTACGGTAGTATTCTTACTAAAATGCATATTCTCATTCTAATCTCATAATCCAAATTAATAATCTCATTCTAATCATGAGAAACCCTTAGATAAGCCTAAATTAAGGGACATTCTTCAAAACACTGAACCAGTTACTCTTCAAAGTGTCAAGGACTTGAGTCATACGTTTTATAACCTGTATTACAAAAACATACAAAGGCCAGGTGCGGTGGCTCACATCTGTAATCCCAGAACTTTGGGAGGCCTAGGCAGGTGAATCATGAGGTCAGGAGTTCAAGACCAGCATGGCCAACATGGTAAAATCCCATCTCTACTAAAACTACAAAACTTAGCCATGCGCAGTGGCAGGCACCTGTAATCCTAGCTACTCAGGAGGCTGAGGCAGGAGAATAGCTTGAACCCGGTCGGCAGAGGTTGCAGGGAGCTGAGATCACACCACGACACTCCAGCCTGGGTGACAGAGTGAGACTTCATCTCAAAAAAAAAAAAAAAAAAAAAGACAAACTGTCAAGGTCATGAAAGGCAAGAAAAGTCTGAGAAATTCTGACAAAACCATGAAAGACTACGACAGACTATACGAGACTAGGGAGGCATAACAACTAACTGTAATGTGGGATCCTGAACAACAAAAAAAAAAGGACATTAGAGGCAACTGGTAGAATTCAAATAAATTTGGTAGTTTAGTTAACAGCACTATACTCATGTTTTATTTTTCCTTTTTCAGAAAGAATTCAAAAGGAGCAATCAGGGTATTGCATGACATCATTATACAGAGATATGAATCAAGTATGATGCAACTCCAACTACCACATTCTACTGCCCTCCAAAAGGAGGAACAGGTAAGGATTATCCTGCCTGACTAGCACTATACCAATGCTAATTCCCAGGTGTTGTTAACTATACTATAGACCTATAAGATGTGAACATTAAGAGCAGCTGGGCAAAACGTATACAGGAACTCTCAACTATTTTTTAACCTTCTCTCTAAGACTAAAAGTAGTTTAAAATTAAAAGTTAAACACAAAAATGTCCACTGACTAAGGCTTCCCATAAACTATCAAATATGGTTATAAGAGGAAAAAAAGAAACAAAGAATATCGTCTAAGGCAAGCTTGTGCAACCCACAGCCCATGGGCTTCATGCGGCCCAAGGCGGCTTTGAATGTGGCCCAACACAAATTCCTAAACTTTCTTAAAACATTGTAAGATGTTTTTTGCAATTTTGTTTGTTTGTGTTTTAGTTTATCAGCTATCGTTAGTGTATTTTATGTGTGACCCAAGACAATTCTTCTTCCAGTGCCGCCCAGGAAAGCCAAAAGACTGGACACCCCTGGGAAAGATATCACAAATTGTTCTAGAAAACCCACTTTGAAAATGCACCAATGCACATCAAACTTAGCATAATAAAGTTACTCTGCCACACATATGAACTCACAAAAAGGATTAGCTCCATTATGAAAAATAGCTAAATAATCTATATAAAATGCTGTCTGTCTAGAAAATAAACATGAATCCAAGAACCCTTTGGTATAAACCACAGTATTGTTCCCAATGAGATACGAAAAGACAGTCATGAATTAATACAGAAAAAGAGATTTAAAAAAGAAAAAGAAGGCTGGGCGTGGTGGCTTACACCTGTGATCCCAGCACTTTGGGAGGTGGAGGCGGGCAGATCACGAGGTCAGGAGATCAAGACCATCCTGGCTAACATGGTGAAACCCTGTCTCTACTAAAAATACAAAAAATTAGCTGGGTGTGGTGGTGGGCGCCTGTAGTCCCAGCTACTCTGGAGGCTGAGGCAGGAGAATGGTGTGAACCCAGGAGGCGGAGCTTGCAGTGAGCCAAAATCACACCACTGCATTCCAGCCTGGGTGACAGAGGGAGACTCTATCTCAAAAAAAAAAAAGTAACAGAAGCAGGAAAATTAAAATAGAGAGTAAGTAGTGGAATGTACGTTGTGGAGTTGGAAGTCAAGACAAAACACAGGGACTTAGAAATGCATCTGTTTTTTAAAGTAAATACTCATTTTCCCCTAGCAATAAAGTATTATATTCCAAAAGGCAAGAAGCAAAAAAACTCACAGTGGTTTAGAAGTACATTGTGAACCGTGACTCCTCCAGCTCCCATAGTGTCTCCTCACCATCTCCCATGCAGTCTTAACAACCTGTGAGAGGGCAGGGCTTCCGTGTGATCTGCCTGCCCAGCCCAGCCTGGTGAGCAGTGCCCTCTGACTGCTTCTGCCTTCAAAATACGTCAGAGACTAGAATACTTAGAGTGATTCACATTAGTGCAGATGGAGAAACGATGGGACTGAGAGCTAAGGTCTGAGGTCAAGAGGCTGGCAACCCCTCCGTGGCATGTGGAAGAAAGCAGTAGTGAGAGGCAGAGCTGACTCATTCAAAACAGAGGGGAGAAAACTTAGAACTCCAGTGAAGTGGAAGTGAAGGCAGAGGAAAGCGTTGCAGACAGAGCGGGACCTGGAAATGCAGACATGCAGCACAAATGAAACAGAAGCAGACAAGAGAAAAGGAAAGATTAGACAGTAAATAATATTCTGAATGAAAATCTCATGCAGATTTCAGATCTCAGTAAAGTCTACAACTCAGTTGTTAGAGTGCTTTCTGTACCCTTGGATTGTCATTAATGGGGGTGACAACAAGATCTGAGTCCATGTAGATAAGCTCTCTCTCATCTGGGATTCCAGGTCCTGCTGACTCAGGTGTCCACTTGTAATCTGAAATGAGAACAAAAGAACAAAAATTAGACTTTGTTTCTGTGACTAATATAGAGCTTTAAAACACTGAACTAACAAGATGCTGAGGAAGACACCACTGTAAAATGTCACCTATATCAATGTACTTCAACTGCTATTCAAGACAGTTGCAGTCTCACTTAATTTTCACAAAAATCCTAAACTGTACATACCATCATTTCCATTTTACAGATAGAAATATAAAACTCTGAGAAAGTAACTGAATTGCTCATGTTACCATTAAGCCTGGCCAGGACTAGAAAAAAGATCTTTACAATTCAATGTTCTAAACTGTGATGAGGCAAACTGGTTTTTCGATTATCAGCATGGGTTTTTTTTGTTTTGTTTTGTTTTGTTTTTTTAGGGATGGAGTCTCACTCTGTCACATAGGCTGGAAGGCAGTGGTGCAACCCTGGCTCACTGCAACCTCTGTCTCCCGGGTTCAAGTGATTCTCCTGCCTCAGCCTCCTAAGTAGTGGAATTATGGGTGCACGCCACCATGCCCAGCTAATTTTTTTTTTTTTTGAGACAGAGTCTTGCTCTGTCACCAGGCTAGAGTGCAGTGGCACGATCTTGGCTCACCAGAACCACCGTCTCCTGGGTTCAAGTCATTCTCCTGGCTCTGCCTCTTGAGTAGCTGGGACGAGGTTTCACCACGTTGGCCAGGCTGGTCTCAAACTCCTGGCCTTAGGTGATCCGACTGCCTCGGCCTCCCAAAGTGCTGGGATTATAGGTGTGAGCCACTGCACCCGACCCATGGCTTTATTTTTCATTCATAGAATGCTAATCAATTTATTTCTGCTTTACAGAATATTCAATGTGAAGTTGAAACTGTAACATAAAAAAATTTTCAGACTTAAATACAGAACGGTTACCTAAGTGTTAAACCTCAATTATTTATTAAGCCTCGTAAGAGTTGATACATAATAAAATGAATCACCATTCACCATCAGTTATTCCTTTGAGATGGTACTTTGTGCTCTATTTAAACATAATTTGTATTCCTAGGGCTATGCCCCAGTATTTCCCATCAGAAAAAAAAAAAAAAAGAGGATTTATGCTTAAGAACCTTAAAAGATAAAGGAACAGAGTTAGCTAAGAAAATTCCTGGAAACCCAATGTGCCCCTTGCAACTCAGATGAAAGATATAAGAAAACATACAAACAGGCTGGGCACGGTGGCTCAAGCTTGTAATCCCAGCACTTTGGGAGGCTGAGGTGGGCAGATCACAATGTCAGGAGTTCAAGACCAGCCTGACCAACATGGTGAAACACTATCTCTACTAAAAATACAAAAATTAGCTGGGGGTGGTGGCATGCACCTGTAATCCCAGCTATTCAGGAGGCTGAGACAGGAGAATCACTTGAACCCAGGAAGCGGAGGTTGCAGTGAGTTGAGATTGTGCCACTGCACCAATTAAAAAAATTATATGCAAAAATTAATTTCCTATAGGTAAATTGAATGTAGGCACAAATGCCAAGTTATAAGAAATAGCCCACTCACAACAGCAAAAATATATATAACAAAATGTTCAGGAATAAACTAAATGATCAATAATTGCAATGAGATCATGATCATTAAACGAAAATAATCATTATAAAATTATAATCTCTTCTTTCAAAGTGAACACATTATGTATAAAAACAGAAGTAATGATATCAAAATGTATGAGATGTATGAGGTTACAGTGAACTATGATCATGCCACTGCACTCCAGCCTGAGCAACAGGCTTTTAAAAAAAAAAATGTAATCGCTGTTTAACTGGGAATTTCATCGTAAACAATTTTTCTATTGTCTTTTTCCTCTTTTATATTTTACAAGTTTTTTACAATTATATATGTTTTGTAATAGAATAAAAAGTATCATTTAAAAATTATAAAACATAAGGCCAACACAGTGGCTCACACCTGTAATCCCAGCTCTTTGGGAGGCCAAGGCGGGCAGATCACATGAGTCCAGGAGTCTGAGACTAGCCTGGGCAACATGGGGAAACCTCTACGAAAAATACAAAAAATTAGCCATGCATGGTGGCGCACACCTGTAGTCGCAGCTACTCAGGAGGCTGAGATGAGAGACTCACCTAAGCCCAAGAAGTTCAGGCTGCAATGAGCCATGATCCTGCCACTCCACTCCACCCTGGGTGACAGGAGTGACGCTCTGTCTCAAAAATAAATAAATACTGAGATATATATGTAAAATAAACTACCTTAGGTATTCACATTATTGATTATATTTTCTCAATAGAATGATTATATATTCCTCTTTATAACCATCTGCCAGAAGAGCTTCAACATCTATGGCATTTCAGAATGAATTTTTTTTTTTTTTTTTTTTTTTTTTGAGATGGAGTCTAACTCTGTCGCCCAGGCTGGAGTGCAGTGGCGCGATCTCGCCTCACCGCAACCTCCACCTCCCAGGTTCACACCATTCTCCTGCCTCAGCCTCTTGTGTAGCTGGGACTACAGGCGCCCACCACCACACCCAGCTAATTTTTTGTATCTTTAGTAGAGATGGGGTTTCACTGTGTTAGCCAGGATGGTCTCCATCTCCTGACCTTGTGATTTGCCCTCCTCAGTCTCCCTCAGTGCTTGGATTACAGGTGTGAGCCACCGTGCCCGGCCCAGAATAAATTTTTAAATTTACATTGATTTTCTATTTCACATAACCAAAAAATTAGCACAGTGAGATTTTATTATAACCTATTTATACTAAAGTTCAAAGCAGAAATAAGCTTCACATGGTCCAAATACACTTCACATTACATCAAAACTAGTTAAAAACTAAAAGCAATTATATTTGTCAAGCAATAAGTAGCATAAAAATAACTTAGAATTAATTCAAAGTAGGTCTGCATTCAACACAACTATGATTGAAAGAAATTAAAGTAAGACCTAAATAAGTACAAATACATCCTGTGTTCATGGAGGAAAACTTAATATTGTTAAAATGGCAGTACTTCCTAAGTTCATCTACATAGTCAATGCAACTCTGATTAAAATCCCAGCTGGCTCCTTTGCAGAAACTGACAAGCTGATCTTAAAATTCATATGGAAATGCAAGTGACCCAGAACAGCCAAACCCACCTTAAAAAACTTTCTGGAGGATTCATACTTTCTGATTTCAAAGCTTACTAAACAGCTACAGTAATCAAGAGTGTGCTACTGGTATAAGGACAGATGAAGAGATGAAAGAATAGAATCCAGAAATAAACTTTCACATATACAGTCAATTGATCTTCAGTAAGGGTTCCAAGACAATTCAATGGGGAAAGAATAAGCTTTTCAACAGATAGTTCTGAGATAACTGGATGTCTAGGTGCAAACAATGAAGCTATACCCCCTAATTCATGCCACATGCAAAAATTAACTCAAATGGATAAAAGAGCTCAATATAAGAGATATTGACAAAACTATAAAACTCATAGAAAAAAACATAGACAGAAACCTTTGTGACCTTGGTGTAGCAATGTTTTTTTAGATATTACACCAAAAGCACAAGGAGCAAAAAAACACAAATGAAGAAAGATAAATTGGACTATATCAAAATTTAAAATCTTTGTGCTTCAAAGGACACCATCAAGAAAGAAAAAAAGACAATCCAGAAAAAGGGAGAAAATTGTTATAACTCCTATCTAGAATATGTAAAAAAATTCTTACAACGAAATAATAAAGAGATACATAACCCACTTAAAAATAGGTTAAATTTTGGAATAAATATTTCCCCAAAGAAAATAGACAAATGGCCAATAAACACATAAAAAGATACTCAACAACATTAGCCATCACGTAAATGCAAATCAAAACCACTAAGACATAGAAATTCACACCTACTAGCTGGGCGCAGTGACTCACACCTGTAATCCAAATACTTTGGGAGGCGGAGACAAGTGGATCATTTGAGGTCAGGAGTTCGAGACCAGCATGGCCAACATGGTGAAACCCCGTCTCTACTAAAAATACAAAAATTAGCCAGCTGGTAGTGGTGCATGCCTATAATCCCAGCTACTCGGAAGGCTGAGGCTGAGGCAGAAGAATTGCTTGAGCCTGGGAGATGGAGGTTGCAGTGAGCCAAGATCATGCCACTGCACTCCAGACTGGGCAACAGTCAGACCCTGTCTCAATCAATCAATCAATCAATGGAATCTCACACCTGCTAGATGTGAAATAGGATGGCGATCATGAGAAAGACAGGCAATGCAAAACTATTCACAATAGCCAACAGGTGGATGCAACCCAAGCATTCATCAACAGATGAAAAGATAACAAGGCGTATTAAATACATACAAGGGAATATTATTCAGCCTTAAAAACAAATGAAATTCTGGCACATGCTACAACATGGATGAACGTTAAAGACATTATGCTAAGTGAAATAAGCCAGGCACAAAAGGACAAATACTATATGAGACCACTTATGCCAGCAGTCCCCAAACTTTTTGGCATCAGGAACCAGTTTTGCAGAAGACAATTTTTCCACAGACAAGGTTGTGGGAGATGATTTTGGGATGATTCAAGGACATTGCATTTATTGTGCATTTTATTTCTATTATTATTACATTGTAACATATAAGGAAATAATTGTACAACTCACTATAATATAGAATCAGGGCTGGGCACAGTGGCTGACGCCTGTAATCCCAGCATTTTGGGAGGCCAAGGTGGGCAGATCATGAGGTCAGGAGATCGAGACCATCCTGGCTAACACGGTGAAACCCCGTCTCTACAAAAAAATACAAAAAATTGTCGGGGCGTGGTGGCTGGCCCCTGTAGTCCCAGCTACTCACGAGGCTGAGGCAGGAGAATGCCGTGAACCTGGGAGGCGGAGCTTGCAGTGAGCCCAGATTGCGCCACTGCACTCCAGCCTGGGTGACAGAGCAAGACTCCCTCTCAAAAAAAAAAAAAAAAAAAGACTACAAATGATAAGCAACATAGAATAGATATTTAAGGAAAGGCTTTGAAGAGGAAAATAAGATCAAAATAAACTAAAAAAATTATTACAGAACAAAGAGATTCTAGGGAGAAGACAAAAGAGTATCAAAATCACTTTGTAAAGATACTTGTGAATACATTACATGTATAAAACAAAACAGAGGCCGGGCGCGGTGGCTCACGCCTGTAATCCCAGCACTTTGGGAGGCTAAGGCGGGCGGATCATGAGGTCAGAAGATCAAGACCATTCTGACTAACATGGTGAAACCGCGTCTCTACTAAAAAAATCCGTCTCTACTAAAAACACAAAAGTTAGCTAGGCGTGGTGGCGGGCGCCTGTAATCTCAGCTACTCTGGAGGCTGAGGCAGGAGAATCGCTTTAACCAGTGGACTGTCAAGAGAGGTAGGCTGCAGCAAGCCGAGATCGCGCCACTGCACTCCAGCCTGGGCGACAGAGTGAGTGAGACTCTGTCTCAACAAAAAGAAAAAAAGAAAGAAAACTTTTTCTTGAGAGAGAGAGAGAAGTCTCGCTCTTCTCCCCCGGGTTTGAGTGCAACGGCTCGATCTCAGCTCACTGCAACCTCCGCCTCCTGGGTTCAAACCATTCTCCTGCCTCTGCCTCCCAAATAGCTGGGATTAAGTCGCCTGCCAACACGACCGGCTAATTTTTCTATTTTTTAGTAGAGACGGGTTTCAGCATGTTGGCCAGGCTGGTCTCCAGCTCCTGACCTCAAGTGATCAACCCGGTTGGCCTCCCAAAGTGCTGGGATTACAGGCGTGAGCCACTACGCCCCGCCAAAAAACCGAAAATCTTAAAGGTCTTTCCCCTTCCCCGCCTGGGCTCCAACAACTCGGGAGTCGCCCTGCCCCGCCCTGTCGCGGTCCCCAGAGCAGGTGGGCTCACTGACGGCGACCATGGGTCCCAAGAGGGCTCCGGCAGCCGCGGGCTCCCACCTCGAAGCGCAGCGACAGGGGCCGAGAGGGGCCAGCAGCCCCCAAGCCAGCCCCGCGCTAGGAGTTGGAGAGACGCGCCCTCCGCCTTCTCCCACCCAAGCCTGGAGCAGTGCCCGGCGGGCTAGTTGCGGGAGAAAGGAGCGGGGAACTGGGGCCTCCCTGGGGCAGGTTCCCCTTTGTCCTGGGACTCTGGGCACCCGCTTTCCGCCCTCGCCCTGCCCCGCGAGGCCGCCACCCGGCGACTCACCTTGATGTTGCGGTGGAGCGTGAGCCGCGGCTGTGGCTCCTGGTTCTCGTGGAAGATAGAGGCCGGCAACTTCAGTTTGGCCTTGAACGCTGACAGGGACATCTTTCCCTCATCTCAGGCGGGAGGGGCGCGGAAAAGGAGCCTGTCCCGAGCCGCTGTCATGGCCGCGACCACCCGGCGGGGCCCCCGGCCGAGCTCTCGCGGCTCCACCTCTCCCCGCGGCGGTGACCCTCGTGGGAGCGCTGCTGGAAAATGGCAAGGGACACCGAGGACTTGGCGGGAGCTGTGTGGCGGCCTGGGGGGCTGCTCCCTTTATAACCGACTCCACCGACAGGAGGCGCGGCTCCGTCAAGCCGCAGCTTAAAAGGGCAACAGCACCAGCGCCCCCGCTACCGCCTGGGAAAGGGCTGCCCCTACCCCGCCCTGGTCCTCGTGGCCCCTCACCTCTTACCCCTCACCCCTCACCCCTCAACCCGGCGCACCCTGCGTGTGCGCGCTCCCGGCTGCCCCCTCCTCTCTTGACCCAGCACCTTTCTGCCCGACCCATCTGGTCCCTTCTTCACACTCGCGACTGGGCGCCACAACCACTAAATCTGTGTGTGTGTGTGTGTGTGTGTGTGTGTGTGTGTGTCCCTGTCCCAAGGGGGCGTGGCTCACGCCTGTAATCCCACCACTTTGGGAGGCTAAGGCCGGCGGATCAGGAGGTCAGGAGAGAAGACCATCCTGGCTAACACGGTAAAACCCCGTCTCTACCAAAAAAAATACAAAAAAATTAGCCGGGTGTGCTGACAGACGCCTGTAGTCCCAGCTACTTGGGAGGCTGAGGCAGGAGAATGGCATGAACCCGGGAGGTGGAGCTTGCAGTGAGCTGAGATCGCGCCACTGCACTCCGGCCTGGGCGACAGAGCAAGACATAGCAAAAAAAAAAAAAAAAAAAAAAAAAAAAAGAAAACTAAACCTCAAAGGATCACTAGTGGTCAGCAATTATATGCAAATAAATAGGAAAACGTACTAAAAATGGATAAATTTCCAGACACATCTAACCTACCAAGATTGAACCATGATGAAACCCAAAACCTGAACAAACTGATAACAAATAATGGGATCAAAGTGGTAATAAAAAGTCTCCCAGCAAAGAAAAGCCTGGGACCTGATGATTCACTGCTGAATTCTAGCAAACATTTAAACAAGAACTAATACCAACCTTACCCAAATGATTCCAAAAATAGAGAAGGAGGGAATACTTGCAAACTCATTCTACAAGGCTAACATTATCCTGATACCAAAATCAAAGATACAAACAAAAAAAGAAAACTACAGGCCAATATCACTGATGAATACTGATGCAAAACTCCTCAATAAAATATTAGCTAACAGAATTCCACAACACATTAAAGTTGGGCTGCAGTGTCCCAGGTTCACTCAACCCTTCCCGTTTTCGTCTCTGTGTGTGTCTACTTTGCCGTGTTCCCAGGTGGCAGCGGTGGTGGCAGTGTTGGTGCATGGGCCTCCCAGGACAAGGGGAAAGTGAGTATGCCCTTTTCTTGCCCCTTGCCAGGCGTCTGCAGCCTGGCACAAGCTCTGGCCAGGTCTCCAGGCAGGGGACCTGGAGATGTTCTTTTCCAATTTCTGGATTTGTAACTTGAGGCAAATTCTGGGCACTAGAGTCAGAACTAAGATGAGACTGAATCAGGGGAGTCTGGGGTCCTGAGAGGCAGAGACCTGAAACTGTCTAGAGCGTGTGGGGAGCTGGGTGCATGTTCAGGCCAGTTGCTTCTCTCTGTGCCTCAATGTTCCAGGTACCCTTGGAGGGGCTGAGATCCTAGGGATTCCTGGAGCCTGGCTGCATGGCCTGGCCACTTTGATGCCCTTGTGTTCTCCATGACAGGACAACAAGGCCGAGGAGAATGGCTCCGACAGCTTCATGCGCTCCATGGACCCACAGCTGGAGCGGCAAATGGAAACCACCCAGAACCTGGTGGACTCCTACATGGCCATTGTCTACAAGACCATGTGGGACCTCATGGTTGGTGTCACGCCCAAGACCATCATGCACGTCATGATCAACAACGTGCATGCACCGCCTCATAGGGGCAGGCGGCTCCTGTGGCACTGGAGATGCAGGTGGCCATGTTGGCCTGGGGGAGATGCTGACCAGCCCTATGGGACCAGGTCCAGGGAGGGAGGCACGGTCCACAGCAGAGCTGTCTCATAGAAATATAACGTGGGACTGGGGACAGTGGCCCATGCCTGTAATCCCAGCACTTTGGGAGGCCAAGGCAGGAGGATAGCTTGAGCCCAGAAGTTTGAGACCAGCCTTGGCAAAATAGTGAGACCTGGTCTCTACACAAATATTTTAAAAATAGCTGGGCTTGGTGGTGGCACGTGCCTATAGTCCTAGCTACTTGACAGGCTGACATTGGAGGGTCACTTTGAGCCCAAGAGTTTGAGACTGCAGTGAGTGGTGATCTCACCCACTGTACTCCAGCCTAGCGACACAGCGAGATCCTATCTCCAAAAACTTTTTTTTAAAAACACTGAGTAGGCAGGTGTCCTGTTGGCATGATAGGTCCTGGGTCCCCTCCCAGATCTGTGACCTTGGACAGGTGACTTTTCCTCTGGACCTCAGTGTCCACATCTGAGTGAGAAAAGGGCGGTGGGGAGGCATATCTTGGAGTCTAAGCGGTGTAGAAGCAGCATGTGAAAAGCCATACTCAGGGCTCCAAGTCCAGCACAGTGTCCAGCACAGGCATCAGGGCAGCACAGGCATCAGGTCCCAACCTCCTTCCCTCTTTGCCCTCTCTCAGACCAAGGAGTTCATGTGATCAGAGTTGCTGTCCAACCTGTACCTGCATGGGAACCAGAACACTCTGATGGAGGAGTTGGCAGAGCAGGCACAGTGGCGTGATGAGATGCTGCACATGCACCACGTGCTGAAGGAGGTGCTCAGCATCATCGGTGACATCAGCACAACCACCATCAGCATGCACACGGGGACCCGTGGACAACTCCTGGCTGCAGGTGCAGAGCGTCCTTGCCAGACGCAGGTAGCAGGGCTGGCCCCCATGGCCTCAAAGCTCCCCAGCCCCCATGGCTGAGCCTGGGGCCTCTTGGAACAGGCTCCGTGCCCAAGCTGGCAGTTGTGGGTGCTCTCAGGAGCCGTCAGGGAGCTCGTGGTTTATGGTGTAAGGGCTGAGAGCTTGGAGGGGGTTGTGTGTGGGGCTGTACTCTGAGGTGGCCAGAGGCCCAGGAATGTCATCCTGGGCATGCCGTACCTGTTGTGCTGTCTGAGCCATGCTGCCAGGGTGGGGCATCCAGCTCCCAGCCTGGATGCCTTGGAGTGCTGAGAGCCAAATCCACTGCAGAGCAGGGGTGATAGGGTCCCACCTCCTCTATCTGTCAGCAAAACAGTGTGATCTAGGAGAAAACCTCGAGAGCCCCATACACATGGTCAACCCAAAACACACCTCACAGGTCACATAGGGGCACACAGCCCCCTTCCCTCCCTCCCACGTACCATCATAGCTGCTAGCATGGCACTGAAGGCAGGGTCCCTGGGCCCCACTGAAGCACGACCACCAGCCAGCAGGCTCACGCACCTTGGCTTGTTGCTCCTAGAGGTCGGCCCTGCTCT
This sequence comes from Pongo pygmaeus, assembly GCF_028885625.2. NCBI lineage: Eukaryota > Metazoa > Chordata > Mammalia > Primates > Hominidae > Pongo > Pongo pygmaeus. The sequence continues at coordinate 20,576,393 of NC_072389.2, read as the reverse complement.
TCAGCCAAGGGGACCACAGTGCCTGCTGGCCCAGCTGAGCTCTGCCCAGCAAGCCCACCCACCTCCCTTGCCATGGTCTCCCTCTTCTTTTCCTAGGAGGAAGGACCCTGCCTCACCTTTGGGACCTGCAAGCCCCAAGAAGCTGAGGCTCCCCTCTTAGACTTATAAGTCTATAGCCAGTGGCACCCGGCTGCCTGACCACCCTGCCTCCCCCAGGGTCCCTTCAGAGGGTCCTGAGCTTTCTGACCACCCAGAGGGGGCTCTGGTGATCACTCCAACCATCCATCCCATTTAGCTTCATCATCCTTGTTCGAGCAATGTTCCTTCTGTCAGGCCTGGTGGCTGTTGCGTTGGGCTCCCCAAGGTGAGAGGTGGCCCTGGACCAGTTGGTTGGAAGACAACTTGGAAGACAAGTTGGTTGGTGGCCAGAGAAGAGGGAAGCCCAAGGGGGCTGAGCATTGGTCTGACCTGTGGGTACACTGCCTGGGTGCAATGGAAGAGGACAGCATGTGTGGGGTGGGGAGGGCTGCCACAGTCCCCAGGCACTACCTGTGAAGCTCTGGCTCCTCCCTCCATCTTCCTCCCCTTTCCCTTCCAGCCCCTCTTTTCCAGGAACCTTGCCACACCTGCACCTGCGCCCTCCCCTCCCTGGCCCTCCCACAGCTGCTGTGGCACACCTGTGCTCTGCACTTGCCTCACCAGCTCTCTGCTCGCTTTTCTCTCTCCTGTTTTCTCTCTGCTTTCTCTCCAACTGCCAGCCGATCAGGTCAGGCAAGTCCATCCCGTCCTGAGAGCCCCAGGCCCCCCTTTGACCTCTAAACAGATCCCTCCTCTTCTCAGAGGCCTCCCTTTCCAAGCCTGCCTGGGTGGCTGTTCTGTGACTTGGCAGTGGCTCCCCCAGCCCCAAAGCCAGCCCCCTTCATCTGTGACTTAGTCTGTTGTAGTGGTGAGCTGACACATCCAGGTGTGACCGTTGTGAAAACTTGTGCCCCCCTCTGTGGTATGCCCCTGCATTGTTCTATAAATATCTGTAAATACCCATACACACACACGCACACACACACACACCCCTCTACACCTACACGTGGCCAACCGCCTCACCTCTAGTGCTGGGAATCCATCACCGTGTTGTCCTCTTGGAGTTTTGTGGCCCAACAAGAGAAAGCTGTCCCCTGACATTGCCCCTCCGAAGTGCACCACCTCCAGTGAGCCTCCCTGTCATGCCCGGCCTATGGAGAGTCAGCCCCCGCCATCCCTCCCATCCCCCCACCAAGCATGGGAGTGCTGTGAAGGCAGCTGTGTGTCCTGACAGTCTCTACCCGTCCTACTGTCCCTTGGCTGAGAATCAAACCCATTTCTGGATGATGGGGAAGTGTGTCCTCTGCTGGCTGTGTTCTCTGTGGAGCTCAGGGGAGGGGAAAGGCCAAGCCATTTTTAGGGTGCTGTTTGGAGGGGTGAAAAGGCCATAGCCTTTCCAAGGGACACTTCCTGGAAAGCCCCTGGAACTTAGCTGGCTCTTGTCCTGTGAAGCCAGCTCTGGCCACCAGGGGGCAGGGCCACGAACTCAGCCTGAAGGGAGCCTGCGGGGCAGCCCAGCACTCTGGAGGGACAGACAGAACAGGCCATCAGGTGCAGACAGGGGAGGGAGGCAAGGGGACGGAAGGGAAGACGCCTTGGATGGGTGGAAGTCAGTGCCCTTAGGTGCTGGTACCTGTCTTCCCAGCCACCGCTACATCAGGCTTCTGAGCCTGTTGGCTGTCAGGGCTGGACTGTGCCCCATAGGTGACATGGCAGTCCCCATGGAATCCCCCAGGTGCCACTAGGCAGCATACAGGTAACACACCTGGAAGGTCCCTAACAGCCTAGCTGGACATACTCAAGACACTCTAGGGCTCCTCATTTGGTGGCACAAACTCCAGGACCCAGTGAGGGAAATGGGAACACACCAGGCCGGGCAGTATGGCTAAATCTGTTTATTCCAAAATAAAAAGCAAAATAAACAGGAGTCGCCTGACCAGGGAGCCACGACCCCATCCCCGCCTCCTTCCTCTGTCCTTTGCTAGCAATAAATAAGTTTCCCAGCCACAAATAATTATTAGAACCTCCTCCCCATGTGCCAGCTCCAACCTCCACTAGGTATGATACAGGGGTGGCCCTACCCTCTGGAATATACAAAACCTTACACAGACACAATATGTACACCGGGGAAGGGGGGCCACCCCAGCAGCCGGTGCCCTCGCCTGGTCCACAGCCCCACTGTCCTGCCTCTCTGAATAAGAAGGGAGCCCCCCGAGGGAAAAGTTGCTATGGTGAGAGTAAGGGGGCCATCAGGCCTCCTCCAAACAAACCACCTCCACCAGCCTCTGGCTCTTAAATAACAATCATCACCATCCAGAAATTTAAGGACTCAGCCCTGATCAAGGTGGCAAAGGGTCTGTTTGTCTTTCCCCATTAGACAGAGGTCTTGTCTTGCTACCCTAATTGTAAAGGGGTGACTCGGAAGGGGTGGTAGGGACATGGTGGCAGTGAGACTCCAGCCCCACTTCTCCAGGCTTTGCTGACAGTGGTCTGCTTTTTCCCATGACTTTTTTTTTTTTTAATTCCATAACTTCTTTTTCATAACTTTTTTTTGGTAACTTTTCAGAAAGCTTTTTTCTACTTTTTTGCCACATTTTTACAATTTTTATCTGATAACTTTTTCACCCCATAACTTTTAAATCCCATACCTTTTTTATTTTGTGTTCTTTTAATAAACACTTGCATAGTTATACTACAATTTCGTGAAAATGAAACAGATTATCTCATGCCAAGCATGCCCAGTATTTGCACAGTATCAATACCTTTAATACTATAGTTTTCAAGACACACAAAATAAAATTTTAAGGCAAAAACAGCACTTTGCAACAATTTAATAATTTATTACATTACAGTAGCATCATGCCAGCAGTCAATAATGCCACTTTAGGCAAAAGTTTTCAGTATTTCCGTTACACATTCTGTTAACAAGAACTCATACATTGGTAAAATTCCTTCTAAGAAAACTTGGCAAATAAAGCTTTGGACTGGAATTGGCATTTCTTTCTCTACTTTTCCTTCCCACCATTTCTTTCTTTTAAACTACAGTATTCATATTTTAAAATATTTTAACTTATTTCATAACATAAAGATAGCAGTTACATTTTTAAATATTTATATTATTTTAAAATGACTCTTTAAGATACAGTTTTAAACCCACGGGCTAGAAATCATACCACTGTTAATTAGCCACATTATTTGGTCTAATATTTTTTCTTTATCATTCTGAAACTGGGTTTATCTAATATATTGATAAATTCATACAATTTGGAAGAGTCAGTTGAAGTCACAAGGACCCAATATGTGCCCTCTTTCATTGAATGCCAGCAAATCTGTTATTCCATTGGCAAAATCATATTGCTGCTCTCCTGTTCATCTCATATTTATAAAAGGATCATGAGGATGCCAAGTGCTAAAAATGGAGATGGTCTAGTGAGTAGAAAATCCCCACCCCAGGGAGCACACATACATCTCTCCCTACAACCTAATAATGTGATGTGTTTTGGAACACAGACATTAGAACTTCATGAAGTTTTAACTGTTGATTCTTTCCCAAGCATCATCAAGTTATGATTTAGGCAATGTATGACTGAAATGCGTTCATTCATCACTCATAGGCACAATCACATAAATATTGCACAAAATATGTCCCTGACTGAAAGTGAGAGGTACAAAAACATATTTCACTCTTCATAAAGAAGTTTGTGAGGAACTACAACTCTGCGATTGTATAAACACGTTTCCTGATAATACACTGACATTCACAAATGGTAGATTGCACCACAGTGTGTAAACATTTTAAGTTGCATAAACTTCTCCTTGATTTTCAAAGATAACATAACACTGTCTACTAAAATTCCTTTTTGTTTCAACTAAGTACTCTCACATTTATTAGTTTATAATAATGTTTGTTATTAAAGTGTTTTCCACTCAAGGAAAAGAAGTAAATTCCTATGTCAGAGTAACCAAGGTGGTTGAAGAATAGGTATTAGCCAGAGACGTCTAGATGGTAACATCAATCTTCAAGCCTCAAAGAAGCTCCATGAACAGAGAGGAATGCCAGGTGTCACACAGCTTTCCTTCACTCTAATTCATTCTTGACCAGAGCCTGTATGCCTGTTCCAGGGACATTTAAACTCTTAAAGGATTTCTTATGATCTTTACTAAATACATTAAGAAGAATGCCAACCAGCGCCCTTTTGTGAACTGGGACAGGAAGTCATGTGATTAAAACAGGTAACATGAACTCTGACTTTAAAATGTATTATAGATACAAATGCTCTAAGCTAGGAAAGGTTTTCCACATCCACAGCCAATGATGGGAGCCTTTCATTCCTCAGAAATAAGCCCTTGTTAGGTCATTGGAAAAGAGTACAACTGCTGCAGCTCACGATGCAATATCTTCACGAGCCCAGAGCATATACAAATCCTAAGGGAACTGCCACAGTACAGTGCTCATTCTTGGCACCAGAACAAATGAAACACACTTTATCCTGCACATACCTGCCAGAGCAGGCCACTTTCCTCTTCTGTGAGATTTAAAAAGCTCCCCCAAAAGGTTATTACTCCCATCACCAATACACAGAAAATGAAGGAAAGGCTGTTTGCAGTTCTCAGCCTTTAAACAGCTCTAAATGTCAGTACTCATAGTGGCATATTACAAAGTAATAAACAGTGCACACTTGAGGGCAAAGCACATATTGAGCTCTTGAAGAGCTCACTGTGATTAAGATGAGATCAAACATAATAGCAGAACATAAGCAAATTTTATCTGAATTCTATAATGAATATGCACACTGCAATAACATTAAAAAAGCATGGGAGCCTATTTCAAACCAGCGAGAAGAGTTTTGTGCGACGACTGGGTCTTTGTGTGTTTGAACTCCCACCATGTAAGGGCAAACTCAATATGCATGCTAATGCCCTACAATTATGAAATTAAAAAAGAAAAATGCTAAAGGATGCCAGAGTGAACATCAGTGAGAGCCACAGAGACCCACTCTCCTTTAATTTTCTACAAATAAACTTAAACTATAAATTAGAAACACAAATAATCATGAGTGGCTGTAACATTCAGATGAAGTACATGAATTGTGTAGGAGATTAACCCCGTAACTTTGTTTCATTTTTAACAATGTCTTGAGCAGCTCTTTGATGATGGTGGTATTTATCTCCTTCCTCTGGGCAGCCAAGCCCAGCAAAAGCATGGCACACAGGGGTTTCTGCCCAAGCCTGGGTGCTCTTGGTGGTCCTGCATCTCACCAAGGAGCTGCACGATTGGCTATGCAGTCGGGTTGTCCTGGGAAGAACCCTCCCTGGCTTCTCCTTGTGCAGGCTCCACGCTGTTGGTGAGGCTCACCTCACAAAGATCTTTGGAGAGAGGGAGGCGGGGATCTGAGTGGAGTGATAGCCCCCCATGCTCCTGCCTGCTCACCCCACCTGGGGGCTCTACTCACCACCATGCATGTCGGCAGCCCCAAGCTCCTGGGGGGCTGGGGCTCCTGGACCGGGTTCAGCAGCAGGGTTCCGGGCAGCGGCCAGGAATTTGCCGTGCCCCTCGTTATAGTTGGCACAAGCCGCAACACCATCTCCTGCAGCTCCAGCAGCTTCACCTGAAGGGAGGGGTGCTCAGCTGTCAGGCCGCTGCTGGCACTCACCCTCATGCCCACCCCCACCCGCACCCCCACCCCTACCCCCACAGGGATGTTGCACACCCTACCTTCCCCTCCTCCTTGTCCTGGGCCAGCCTGATGATGTCCTCCTCCAGGTGCTGCGTCTTTGGCACTGCCCCCTGGCTCTGTTAGAAGGCAATGCACTTTCCTGCGGGAGGAAAGGGCTCAGACGCTGGGGCCCCTCCCACAGCCCTGCAGCTCCCCCTGCCGTGCCCTGGTCTCCCACTCACTGATGGCATCTCTCTCTCCAGTACTGGATGAATCGAACTTCCAGTTTCTCCACATGTTCCCTCAGGTCCGCCTTCTCCTCCAGGAGGTCCATAAGGCCGCTCTGGAGCCAAAATTATGGGGTCACATCTCAGCAGCGACCTGCCTCACCCCTGCCCTTCTTGGCCCATGCTAGGACTCACTCACCTCCAGCTTCTCCATGACTTCCCGCAGGGCCCGGAGGGTCTCCCCACTCACAGACTCGCCCCCAGCCCCCGAGGCTGGGGCTGCTGCCTCTGGCTCCTTCTGGGCTGAGGTGACCGTCTCCGTCACCTGGCCCAGCTTCTCCTGCAGCTCCTTTACTTGCTGCTCCCACTGCAGGGCACTCTTGTCCTCGTTCTTCTGGACAGAGAGAAGCAAGTTCTGCAGCTGGAGACCCCAGAACTTGGTGTCTGCCTCCCATGGCACCGGGAAGGGTGGAGGCAGGTTAGAAAAATACTCTCCTCTCTCCCACAGCCACCAGAGCAAAGCTCTGGCTCACGGGTGCCTTTGAAGGTAATATTTCATGTGAGGGCTGCACTGCCCCATTTTGCAGGTGGGGAAACAAAGGCCTGGAGGGCTAGGGAGGAGGGCAGGCTCCCCAGGTGAGGCAACCCACCAGCTCCTTGTAGTCACTCTGTGGCTCGGCCAGCTGCTGAAGCCTCTTCTCCTGTTCCCGAAGCCTCTCCTGCTGCTCCTGAAGCCTCTCCTCCTGCTCGCGAAGCCTCTCCTTTTGCCCACGGTTCAGGAGATTGATGCGCCGATTGTTTTCCACCTGAGCCTGGAGCTCTCCTGCCACTCTCTCCAGCTCCTTCCTCAGGTCTTGCAGCTCCACCTCAGAGGGCACTGCTGGGGGATCCGGGAGCAGTGGTTCAGCTGAGAAAGGAAGCAGACCATAAGGGCCTCTGGATTCTCAAAACAAAAAAACAAAAAACAACAAAACACCCTCCTCTTGGCGCACAGCTCCTCTCAGGCCCCCCAAACTTGGCCTCACTGCTAATGATTCCTCGCACCCGGATGGTAGCCAATCTTCCAAACCACTTTCAGATAGAGAGCACTGTGGGTGGCTGACAATGGGCCCTCTTTGCTCATTAGGACACTGAGGCTCATGGAGATGACAAGACTTGTCTCCTGGCACAGACCTCTTTCCCTCTGCCTCAAAGCCCTGCCATCCACCCACCTTCCTGGGGCATTCTAAGCCACCCCCACAGCCCTCTGATGCCAGTCCTGCTGCCAGGTCATGCCAGTCACATCTTACCCGTCTGGTTTTTGAGTTTGGACAAACTCCTCTCCAGCTCTTCTACCCGATGCGTATCATGCTTCTTCGCCTCCTTCAATGTGCAAACCTGCCCAAAGCACAGGGGGAAAGGGCCCTGGAGAGAGGGGCTGGTGGCTGGACAGGCTCCCATCTCCCTCTCTGCCCCCACCTCCACAAAGCCCAGACCCAGGACCACCTCTGGCTGCACTATTCCCATTTTAAAGATGCCCAGAAAGATCCAGTGACCTATCTAAGTTGTTGGGGGGGCGGGAGGCTGAAGGGTCAGATCTCACCTCCTGCGACATTTTCCTCATCCTCTGCTGCCACTGGGCCCTCTCTCCTTTTATTTGTAGTGCATATTGATCTCTCTCCAGCTGGACTTCTTTAAGTGACTCCTTCAACTGCAAGAATGGGCACAGAAGTTAGGAAAGGCTGTCACTGGTCCTCACCTGCTCCTGGCCACTTGGGGTCATCTTCCTTCCACATCCCTCCCTCTGCCAAACCTCACCTGTGTCACGTGTCGTTTCAGCAGTATCTGCTCCCTTATGGACTGCTCTAACTGCATCTTCATAAGTGCTTTACTGCGGCTCGAGAACTGGATGGTGAAGAGTGAGAAGTTTCGATCTGGGGAGCCTGGGCCATTCCACACAGTGCCCCTTAAAAGGGCTAGGGCTAAACCCAATATACAGCTTGGCCAGTAAAGACCAAGGCATTTCCAAGCCCGTGGTCTGGTTTTGAAAAAAACTCAGTGAAGTTGGAAGGGACGAGGAGAGAGGTCAGATAATATTGCTATTGTTATGACTATCACTGTTGGAACCTTTATGGAGAGCTTCAGCAGGTACCTCGCTAGCAATCCCATTGAATCCTCGCAACCACCATGGGAGACAGTTACTATGATTACCTCTCTTGGGTAGATGAAAAAACATGGAGTATTTGAGGTTAAGTGCTTGCCTAAGATCACTTAGGCAGAGCTAGGATTTGAACACCCAGGTCTATCAGATTCTCTAAGCCCATTTTTCTTGCTTGGGGTGGGGGCAGAGTCAGGAAGGGAAAAATTAATCTTTTATTCACTTTTTGAAAGGATGATACATTCACATAGTCCAAAACTCAGAAGGTATAAAAGGGAAGTATCTCCTAGCCACCCCGTTGCTCTCTTCTGAGTTGTTTATGGACACTTGCAGACATGTTTTATGTATATTATCATAGTGTGTACACACACACACACACACACACACGTTTCCTCTCTCTACAGAAAAGGTAACATACTAAAGGTACCCTTCTGTACCTTCACAGTATAAGTACCCAATACCCCACACCCCACCTAGGACTTGGCCAAGACCACGGCCAGGTAAGGGCAGGACAGCCACTTGGCCTCCAAGCTCTGCATCCAGTGCTCGCTCCCCACCGTGCCCCCCAACTCACCCACAGCAGCTGACTCAGCCTCAGGCTGCCTCTAACAACCATACACAAAAGCAGTGAGAAATGGCCATGCTGCCTTCTGGGCAGGACACTCCATCCTGCAGAAGGGACCTTTAGGCTCACTCCTCCATCTGCGAAGCCGGGCTCCCAGGGGACAGCGCAGGTGGTTGGACTCACCCCATCTGGCTTCTTCTGCGTGGCGGCGACAGCACAGAGAGCCCGCTCTAACTCTCCTGTACGCTGTGATGAACGTTGCAGGCGGCCGGCCAGATCCCTGGACTCTTCTGTAATGACAGAGTTGAGATGGTGCTCAAAGGACTCCCCCTACAGACCTGTCAAAGTGCCAGGTTGAAGGATGACAGGGTGCCCAGATTCTCACCTTCAAAGTATCTGAGAGAACGTTTCGTGCGATACAGGTCCATATTTAGTTTCTTGTTCTCTATGTTCAATCTCTGGATTTGAACCTTTGAGAGAAAAGCCAAGCAAGTGCTGAAATGGAAAGAAACACTCTCCGGAGGACAGGAGGAAACTTCACACCCTCCACTCACCTCTAGCTCCCTTTGGGCTTTCTGTTTCTCACTGTTTGCTTCCTTTTCCTATAAGACGAGGAAGACAGAGCTCTTACCAGGGAGAGGCAGAGATGGCACAGCAAGAGACATGCCCCCAGAATGCCACCAATGCCCCAGGACAGACCCACCCATGGGACCAGGTTATCAGGGGCCCTGTGGGGATGGGGTGGAATCTGAGGAGTGAGCCTTCTTCCCCAGGCTGGGAGTAGGCGAGACGAGACTGGGGCCTCTACATCTGAGTGTCCCCCAAACCCAGCAGTCACGTCATGAGCACACAAAGAAATCACGTTACTTCTTCCAGCTGATGTTCCACTTGTTTCTTCTGTTGTTTCTGTGGGGAGAGTCAAATTAAGGTGATGGAGGGTGGCCCCCTCAACTCTGTTCCCCAGACAGGAAGCGGTAGGCAGGGGCCAGGAATGGATTATAAAGGCAAAGTTCTCAGACCCAATGGGAACAGGAACTGTTCCTAAGCTCCCAAGGACAGAGGATTTGGGTCTTTGTTGGTTTTCAGCCACAGCCACAGAACTCAAAGTATGAATCAGGAATCTCTAGAGAAGACAGTAACATAAACCTCTAGAGATGGAGTTTGAGAAAAGCTCCCCCTGCTGCCAGCTTGTGATTTAGAAAAGTGCGTTCATTCAGTAAACATTTACTGAGCACATACGGGCCAGGTACGGTTCTTCACAGCAGATATAGGATGAAAAGGACAGACAGGAGCCCTTGGCCCTGAGGTTTCCATTCTAGGGGGCCTTTAAATCTCAGACTCTCAGAGCTAACAGAGACCTTTGATACTCACTACCTCCTCTGGAAACATGAGCCCAAAAAGGAGAGGTGGCTTGTCCAGAATCAAAGATCAAATTAGGGACTGAGTCATGGCAGAAATACAGGGCCCCTGACAACCAGTCAGGCCAGCACTTCCCCAAGAGGCAACAATGCCAGGGCATGTATAGTAAGGACTCGAGTAGGGACGTCTGGAGAGGAGAGAGTCGGCAAAGAGGGCAGCAAAAGAAGAGCCATGCTGCATGCCCTGGGGTCCCTCCAGGTGAGTCCTGGGTGCCCCAGCTCCCTATCTGCCCTTGGTGCCAGGGGCCCCCAGCCCCCTTCTTCAGGGCCCCAAGGGGAAACTGGAGCCTAGGATTGGCAGCGTGGAAACAGGGGACCCCACTGGACTCTTACCAAAGATTTGATGGTGTTATTCAGTCGACTGATTTTTATGGACCTCGAGTCCAGGACTGCTGCTTGTTCTTGGCGTGGGCTCTGAGGCGCATGCAGAGAGGAGGAGGTGGAGGAGGAGTTGGGGGAGAGGTAGAGAGAACAATCATTAGGGCTGGGGTGTGCGTGCGCTGTCTCAGCTGGCAGAGGGGCACCCAGTCCCCGCGGTGGGAGGAGGTTGGAGGGCTGGCCTGCGGGGTCACTGCACCTCCACCCAGAGCCTCCTACCTCCAGATCCTTCAGGGTAGCAGATGATGTAGGGCCCTCCCCGTGGATACCTGTTGCTGACTACAAGACATGAGAGTGCACACGGAGATGTTCTGTCCCAATCATTGTCTGAGCCCTCCGACTTTCTTTCTTCCCCATCAACTGGCAACATTTTCTTTTCTGCCTGTCTTGGACCCTTTGTCCCATAACTCCTTTATGCTAACTTCTCTCATGGTTCTTATCTCCCCACCATCCCATCCTGGGGCCCTTTCAGTGACTCCTGATGGCAAGTGACTGTTCTCATTGTCCTGGCTTCCCCTTGAGACTGGGGATGAGGAAACTCAAACAGCAAAGACCATATCCTGGGTGTCCTGGGTGTTGACAGCAGGCCATGTACTAGGGATTAACATAAAATCAACAATTATAAATCTCATTTAAACTGCACAAATACAAGTCCAACAATACCACCTCTATTATACAGATGTGAAAAGAGAGGCCCAAAGAGCTCAAGCAACTTGCCATAAATCATATCCCTAGCAGACGGAGAGGCAGGATTCAAACCCAGAATTCTTTTCTTTTTTGAAACGGAGTCTCTGTCTTCCAGGCTGGAGTGCAGTGGCGTGATCTCGGCTCACTGCAAGCTCTGCCTCCTAGGTTCACGCCATTCTCCTCCCTCAGACTCCGCAGAAGCTGGGACTACAGGCGCCCGCCACCACGCCTGGCTTATTTTTTGGTATTTTTTAGTAGAGACGGGCTTTCACCGTGTTAGTCTGGATGGTCTCGATCTCCTGACCTTGGGATCCACCTGCCTTGGTCTCCCAAAATGTTGGGATTACAGGCGTGAGCCACCGTGCCCGGCCAAATCCAGAATCCTTAAGCACTACCCAACAGTCCATCCACAGTCTTAACAACTGCCCTCTACTGCCCCTTGGGCCCCCTGTCCCCAGGAGCCTGTCCAGGCGAGACTCACAGCCTCAGATGAGTGGCAACCACCAGAAGTGGCTGTCTCAGGGCTACTGCCATTTGCTTTCCTGTTCCTCTTCGCTGCTGCTGGAACACCAGGGCTGTTTCTCTGCCAATATTCTTTTAACTGTGGGAAAGAAGAGCAGTAATACTCATGAGAAACATCAGCCCCTACAGCCACATCCTCCTTTATAGTTTTTATAAAAGACTCTTATATACCATCTGATTTAATGACACCAACAACTCTATAAGGTGTCACAATCATTTAGGGACTGAGAGGGATTGATATCATGGCTAGAAAAAAGAAAAAAGAAAAAGAAAAAGGTGATACTGGAACTTGGAAGCTCAGTCTTCTGACTCTAAGCTCTGGGGTTTTGCCAAGAATCAGCAGCTGCCAGGGACTAAACCCAGAGGCAGAGGTAGAAAAGTATACATTAAGTAGGCAGGAGCTGTATGTCATGTGGTTTAGAGTTGTACATCCTCACACGTCTGTTAGTGGGAAGAAGTGCCCCAGTACCTCCCAAACTTTTATATCAATGTGTCCTCATGGCAGAAGGCAGCCTTTTAGTGAAATCTGGGAATTTATCAGAAAGAGGACAAACCAAGCCTCATTTCAGAGAGAGGTCTGGTATACTCTTAGAAACCTATGGGACTGCCATCCCTAAGTACATTCATGTTTTTTCTCTTGATCTCAAGAGAATCAGAGGAAACTGATGCTTCAGAAAGATGTCCCACATTTATCCTGTGGTACTCAAAGTACCCAAGGTTGAGATAATATGAGGAAGATTCAAGCTGTCAAGTTCAGTTTCCCAAGATCTATTCCACAGAAGATGAGCAAATCTCACTTCAGAGACCACTGACTGAAGGGCAGTCTGGTCCCAGAACCATGGAGAATTAGAATATGAGGTGGAGAACTCAGAAAAAAATGTTAAAATCTCTCTGGAAAGTAGAAGCCTGGGAGAAAACCAAACCAAAGCCATTCTCCCATCGCCACCCAGAGATACTGTCAACGTTTTGAGCTCACGGGGGAAGGTAGGCTTTTCCCACTGTCAATGTCTTTTAAGGGAGTCAGGCAGCCTGAAACCTCTTGCTCCTGGGTCCCATAGTCTCCATTCCCCTTCCAGCTGGAAATTTCTGCTGTGACCAGAAGAACCAGAAACGGTGTGACAACGTTTAGGGGACTGGGTCATAAGACCAAGGCCAGTCTTGCAGTAATGACAGTTAGTAGGCAGACTGTGACATCACTACATTCCACTCCTCCTAGTGCGGGGGAGGGACCACATCAGCGCGATGTCTGAGTCGCCGCTCCATGATGCGGGAGGGAAACACAGGGTTGTGACCCAGGTCCTTGGAGATGCCAGCACAAAGAGCCCAGGGAGGTCGACCTTGAGGCAGCAGGAGGGGAGGGCAGAGTCTGCAGCAGGGAGCCCCAGGAGTCACCAGCCCAAAGTCACCCAGGGACAAGCGGTGAGGGCGGGGCCTGGGGGGCCCAGGTCCTTGGAGACGTGAGCCCAAAGAGCCCAGGGAGGTCCAACTTGGGGTGGCAAGAGGTGAGGGCCCAGTAATGGAGTGGGGAGCCCCAGGAGTCACCCGTCCAAAGTCACCCTGGGGTGATTGGCGAGGGCAGGGACTGAGCTGTTTGCTGAAGGGGCAGGGCTGACTGACAAGACTTTTGTAGGGGAGCCCAGAAGGGCTGGGGTTGGGGGGCAAAGTCCAGTGTGCCTCAGGAGTAGTATGGACTCTGGCAGCGGTCTTGTCGTCAGAGGGGATCTGTGGCTGAGTTGGGGAGTCATGACCTGGTACGTCTTTACCTTTTTCTTGGCTGCAGCTAATTTGCTCTGTCGAGTTTCTTCTGCCATTGTGGGGTGGGGAGGGAGGCGGGGTTGGGGCCACGTCAGCGAAATCCCAGCGAGCACCGATCAACACCTCCAGTCACCTAGCAGGCAGCTGCGTAACTGAGCCAGAGGAGGCGTAACCAGGGCCACAGTAGAATGCGGAATAGGGGTGTGGCCTTAATGCTCCAAGCCCATTGGTCAATGAGAAAGACGAAGTGGAAAGGGGGCGTGGCCAGGCAGCAGTGTGTCCAGAGGGACCTGTGGCTCATTAGGAAAGCTGCCCATGCAACCACTGTCCCCACCCACTCTGAGAGAGGGGAGGGCCTGGCTTTTGCTTTAAAACCTTTAAGACTTTAAAAAACATATGTGTGTACACTTTATATATATGTGTGTGTCTCTCTGTGTGTATCTATGTGTTCCTCCAGAGCTGTCTTCATCAACCAGCTTCTATGCAAGGTCTATGATTTTGGCCTATACCTTTCATCTTCAAATACTGTACAAAAATTACCAGTATTACCTGAACTGAGATACAGATCCTACAAAAGTGGGAAATCCATAGCATGCTTGATGATTAATGAAGCAGACTATATTATCCAACATTCCAATAAGATAAAATAATCAAAATGATTCCTTTTTTGGAAAAATGTTTCTCTTATTCTCCTACATTATTATTAAGCTTTTTTTTTTAAAACAGGAAAGATGGTTAATATCTGTAAAAACACAAAGCTTTTGGGCTGGGTGCGGTGGCTCACACCTGTAATCCCAGCACTTTGGGAGCCCGAGGTGGGTGGATCACCTGAGGTCAGGCAGTAGAAGTGTGAGCCATCACACCCGGCCAGCTTCATTTTAGAACTCTTTCCCCAGCACTCCATATGTTATGAATAATTCCTTTCTTCTTGTTTGGATAGCATTTTAGTCATATCTCTATTACCCCACTTGTCACATGATAATCAGTGGCTCACCCATCCATCTCCCTTGATTGCTCATGGGCTCCTTGAGAAGAGTCTGATTTTCTGCACCTTGAACAGTGTGCGACACATACATGCTTCATATGCAGAGAAGGAAATGATTTCACTACAGCGTAATTATTCCCAGAATTCAATGTCTGTATTTCTAAATTGTTCCAGATACTCTGCCAACAACCTGAGAATGTTATGTTTTTTCCCCAAAACTTCCATCCATTACTGTGTGTCTATGGTCATAGTTAACTTGATTGTGACGTCACCTTTGGCCAAACCCATTAATAGATTTTTTTTAGGTGATTTTTAATTTTAATTTTTGATTTTGATCATTTCTTTTCTGTTTTTTAAAGCTAGCAGTGTTTGATAAACTTCAACATCTCTATATCCCTGTGTCTTTGACCCTGCTGGTCTCTGCTTGGAATAGTGTCTCAAGGTTTTAGTCACTTGGAAAAAATTTCTACTCACCCTTAAAGAATCAGCATAAATAGGCTGGGCATGGTGGCTCATGCCTATAATCCCAGCACTTTGGGAGGTGAAAGTGGGCAGATCACCTGAGGTCAGTAGTTCCAAGACTAGCCTGCTCAACATGGTGAAACCCCGTCTCTACTAAAAATACAAAAAATAGCTGGGCATGGTGGCAGAGGCCTGTCATCTCAGCTACTCGGGAGGCTGAGGTAGGATAATTGCTTGAACCTGGGAGGCAGAGGTTGCAGTGAGCTGAGATCGTGCCATTGCACTCCATCTTGGGTGACAGACTGAGACATCATCTCAAAAATAAAAGCTTAAATAATACCTTCTCTGAGAAGCCTTTATATTTTCCTATTCTTTCAGGAAGTGTTGAAAATTCCTCAACTTTTGAAACATTTATGCCTCTATTACTATGTATCAGGCAGTCAACTGAGTGCCTAGGATAGAAAGATGAAACCGTAGATCCTGCCCTTATGGAGCTCATGGTCTAGTATGGAAAACAGCCATATGAACAAATAACCACACTATAGGTCTTCAGAGCTCAAGTCCTATGCTAAATACTGTGAAATTAATGTTCTGTGAGGTTTTGAAAGTACTAGGGCCAGAGACAATATGGCTGCTTGGATGACTTTCCATCCAAGTTAACATTCGGCCCTCATCACAAAGGGAATACATGTGTGCCTCTTCCTTGCAACCCACCAGTGCCTAACACATCATATCACCACTTTTGAAATTAGGAAACAGGCTCAGAAGTCCAAGAGCTTGACCAAAGTAACTCAGCTGGTAGGTAGCAGAGCCAGGTCAGTATGATTCTTCTTCAATATCCTGCCAGCTACATGGGCAAGTGGCCTCAAAATCAACAAAAGTAAAGGTGGACATGCATCAGTGGAGAGAGGCTCAAAAGGAGGATTTTATACACAAGAATAGAACAGAAATATTCTGGAAGTATATCTGTGCATGTGAAGCAGGAGGGGGCACACCAGGTTTCACCCTGGCCAAGTGAATCTATAATTCCAACCTAGGCCTCGCCCCCTGAGCTCCAGACTTAGCTATCGGTCTTTCTTACTCTAATATAAAATCCACAGGGCAGGACCTTAATCTCTAGCTTGTTCACACAGATTAAAGCAGAGTCTCACTTATAGTAAGTACTTAATAAATACATGAATGAATAAGTAAATGATCAAAGAAGCTAAAGAAACATTCCACACTCTTGGGGGAAGGGATTATCATGAAACAGACCCTAGCAGTCACTTACAAATACAGTTGACCCTCATTATTTGTGTATCCCATATTTGCAAATTAGCTTACTTGCTAAAATGTCTTTGTACTCCCCAAATTAATACTTGTGGCACTTTCAAGGTGGCTCCTGGATAGACACACAGTAGTGAAAACTCTGTCACTCTTTGCACATGTCCCAAGCTAAGGTCAAATAAAGTGACCTTGGTCTGCTTGTTTCAACTCTCATACAAAGATGACCTGAGCACAGCGACAGTAGAGGACACTGCAGGATAGTGCAAGAAGCTGTGGCTCTGGGGCCAGTTGAACGGGGTCTGAATCATAACACTGGCACCTGTTAGTGGAGCAGCCTCATACAAATCGCTTGCAATTCTGTACTTCCTTTATTCTTTTAGAAATAAAGAAAATTCAATCTACCAGTATGAGTTGTTTTTAGGAATTAAGATGATAACCTACATGACATATGTATTTATGTACATATTTACCCTGGAAACGAGGGTTTGCTATTTGGTTAACTCAGTGTTCCAGGCAACTTTATAGAATATTACTACTGCAAATAATAAGAATTGGCTGTAATTATTTATAAAGAAATAACAGAGATGTAGACAAAACAATTATTTGGATGAGCTAGAGGCAGGCTTCAAGAAGCTTCTGAAGAAACAGAACTTCCGCAGGCACTTAAGGTGTAGAAAAGGTTTACAAGGAGATAGAACGGCACCTACAGAGGGAGGTCCAGGTAGGGTCAGGAAATGGCATTTCAGGAAGTCTAGAGCAGTAGAAGATGAGGCCAGAACATGGTGCCACAGTGCTTCTCTGCACCCTGTATACACCCTGTACTGCAGAACCTCACTCTCCGCATTTAATTCTTGGTTTCCAGTTCTCTCTTGCATTAAACTGTGAGCCCCTCAAGGTCGAGGTCTCTAAGAAGAAACCATAGCTACAGTCCTCTAAATTTGAAAACAAGTTATTAAACACAGATACACCCAAGAAGACCGTACAAAAATAATGTTGGATTTCAATTGCAGTCATAGAAATTCACAACTGGTATACATTTGCAATCTGCCCAGGATTTTTCTCTGATGACTGCTGTAACTCTGTCATGAACCCTTTTCATTGTTTTAGACACCGAGACATTTGTTAGAATGTTTGGGAAAGACATTCTAAAAGAGCAAGAAAGATCTTGATCTTTTTTGTGTAACTGATTGATTGGTTGACTGACTGAGATGGGATCTCATTATGTAGCCCAGGCTGGTCTAAAACTCCTAGATTCAAGCGATCCTCCTGTCTCAGCCTCCCAAGTGGCTGAGACTACAGGCACATGCCACCATGCTGGGCTCTAGCGTGATGTATTTATAAGGCTTAAACATATGGTTCATTATACAAGGCTGCCACCTCAGAGTAAAGATTTTTTTAAATTCACCCTAATAGACTTATTTCTCTATATGCAAGATACAATTTTACCGTAGTAAAACACAAGGAAACATACTGATATACATATATGTTACAAAGAGGATAAAAAAAGCAATATAATTTTCTCCACAAAAGCTTGCAAAATCCTGGCCAAAACACAGTAAACAGGATGTTAAACTCACAGCTTACATTTCTCCAATGAGACCTATGAAAAACAATGCCAGTTTTTGTACAGTCACAAAGCTAAGCACTGTGAGAATTTACAAGATTTGGTTAACTTGTATATTCTCCCCACCCCGACAGACAAGTCCCAAAGGAGCCTAGCCGTTTTACCCCAACATTTCAATCTCCTCCAACCTCCAAAATAAAACCCTCACAGTCCAATATCTGAATTTATATTTTCAAACGTCCAAAATCTTAATCAAAACAAAGAGCAGTGCATTAGCTTTGCCGCCATAGAATTCTTGGTATAATTTTACTTAGGCACATCACAGATGGTACTATTACCTAAAAACATATGGGTAGAACCAACATTACTAGAAACCAAATCGAATATATTATGCAGGTGAAAGGGAATAGGGAGTGTTGTTTTTAAACAGATTCAACGCTGTGATTCTCCACTCACAGGTTAGGTGCGATCAAATCACATAGTGCTGTCCAGCTAAGTATGTCCTATATTGTATGACAAAGTAGGGTAACCAATTATTTATTGAGGATGCGTTGGGTACACAGAGGCATGCCAGAAGCTGTAAAAGACTTCATTCTTTCCCTCAAGAAACTTCCAAGTTTGTAGACAGCCTGATAGAAGGTAGTCGAAAGCAAATACTTCAAGCAGTATCCATCACAATTGCCTTAGATATTTACTCTACCCTTCTACAAGCCTGAATATTTCGAGACCCCCTTTCCTATCTCCCATGGACTCTATGGCTCAACATTCTTTACAGCCACAGGCTTTCCTGGACTTCACGTTATTATTGAATCAGCATGTCTCACTATCAGCCTCCTTCGCCAATTAAAATTCCACTTTCCATCCAACCACCACTTTGGCTTTGAAGCCACTGCCTGATACTGACACTTTGTCGATGTAGAATGACGATTCTTATACGTCTCTGTCTACTGATTAGGATCCTACTTTTAGTAGAAACAGTGCCATTGACTTCCAATCAACTAGTTTCAATAATATCCGAAATACTGGATAATATTTGACAATACTCCCAAAACAAATAATGAGTGATGTTCTCTCAAACACACATATAATCAAATGTGAAATTGAGAAGATGGGGGCACCTTAGGCTCAGAGATTGTATTCAGGCCTTTGTAGATGATGCATTTATTTGACATAATTATGCATTTAAAACATAAGTTAAATTGTCATCAGCCTGAAATTTATAGAGGCTTTTGTTGGTGAGAAACCTATTTTATATATAATCGTTTACCCATAGAAAAGTTTTTGATTAATGTTATCTGTTAAAGACTTCAGTTCACAATATTTCCCCGTTAATAGTATATATGTTTTTGGAGCTGATCTGGAGAATTCGAGAACCACGTTCTAATTGCTATCTGATGCTATTCTGGGAGGACAATTCATTGGCTTTGGGTTGCTGGGGGTTGGAACTTGAAGGCACGTCTGAGTCTAGAGATCTTGCCACTGACTTTTGGAAAGTCTGTTGATTCTACCTTTGGAAGTGCCTTTACATGCCTTATGGAAGGCCGGGCATGGTGGCTCACACCTGTAATCCCAGCATCTTGGGGTTATTGATGAATAAATCAATTTGGGAAATGCTTGGTAAATTCAACGGGACCTCTCAGAACAATGAATTTATATGGCCACGATGTTTTTTGTTTTTTTTTCCAAAGAGCATTCGGAAGACTTTCTAGTACACCAGTTTGGGAACTGTTGGTGGAGGAATCAGGGTAATTAGGATTTGGACTATTCCAGGTACAGGTTGTCACCATATTCAAGGAATTGTTCTTAGTCTTTGTATATATCCGAATTAACTATAGCAAATTAACAAGCAGAAATATAAGAATTGGGCCTTGGAGGGAGGGAGAGGGCGAGAGAGGGGTAGATAGAAGTTTCCTATTTTAACTATGGTTCAATTCTAAGCATTCTACAATTTCATTGGATTTTTTAAACTAGGAATTACAAGGGTGTTTAACTTCCAAATTCATGTAGCTTTTGGTTAATCTCTTCATTATTAACTTCTAACCTTAATTGCTTCATATTTAAATTATAAGTTTTATGGTGTGGATGGTATGAATTATTTTTCAATCTTCTGACTTGCTTAATGGATTAATATATAATTAATGTTTCTCCCACAGTCCACATATGCTTGAGAAGAATATAGAATATCTGATTATTGGGTACAGAGGTCTATATTTGTCCATTATATCACGTCCATTCAGGGGTTATTCAAATCTATATATGGGCATTCTGTGTAACTTACTTATGGTAAGCAGGGTATGTTGAAATCTCCAAATAAAATGGCAGACCTGTCAGTTTCTCCCTGTGGTTATATCAGTTTTTCCTCCGTATTTTGAGTCTATTTTGATAGGTAAATAAAATATGAAAATTGCTACATCCTAATTAACAGTCATTTAGCATCAAGTTGTTACTAACGCTTTGTGTTCCAAAATCCTATCTTGTTTGAAACTGAAGCTCCATCACTTGTTTTTGGTTAATGTATACTGGCATATCTTTATCACTCTCTCTCCTTTATACAAACTTTCAATCTTTTCACATCCTCATATTTTCAATAAGATGGATTAAAACAGCTGGATATTGTTTTATTAGTTCCATCTGTCTAACTGGTAACATTAGTCCATTTACATTTGTTGTGACTGATTAATGTGGACTTCCTTCTGTCACCTTTAGAACTTCCATTTCTCTCACTTTCCAATATCTCCTCCCGGGATTCCACTAAGACATATTTTAGACCTCATTCTGATCTCCCTCTCCCCACCAACCCCACCAACTTCTGCCCTATCATTTATCCTCATGTCTGTCTGTGTAACATACGGACTTACTTTTTGGAGATAATGGTCTAACCAATTAATCCTTTCTTCTGGTGTCTAATCCACCCACTCAGTTTCTTATTTCAACAATTCCATTGTATATTTCCTTATTCCATTTTATTCTGAGACAGAGTCTCACTCTGTCACCCAGGCTGGACTGCAGTGGCACGCACCTGCAGCCTTGGCCTCCTGGGCTCAAGTGATCCTCCCACCTCAGCCTCCTGAGTAGCTGGGACTATAGGCAGGTAGGTGCCCCACACACAGCTAACTTTTTTCTTTTTATTTATTTATTTTTGTTTTGGTGGTGGTGGGGTATTTTTTGGAGAAATGAGTTCTCACCATGCTGCCCAGGCTTGTCTGCTACTCTTGGGCTCATGCCATCCTCCCGCCTCAGCCTTGCAAAAAGTGCTGGGATTACAGGTGTGAGCCACCATACCCAGCTATATATTTTATTTCTGTAAGTTCTATTTCATCCATTTTCCTTTCAGGTCTTCCTCATCATTCCTGGTGGTCTTACTGCTCGCTCAATTTTATGAGTCCATCTTTTTTTATATAATAGATTTATTTCACATGTAACTATTTTTTCACAATTCTAATATTTGAAGTCTGTATTCTGTATCTGATAATTCCAAAACCTACAGTCTTTGGGAAACATATTATTCATTGTTTCTGATACTTGAATGCTATGATTTCACTGAATTCATAGTTGCCTGCCTTTAGTCTTTGGGAATCCTACAGGCTTAAGTTAGAGATGCTTTCCTGCAAAAAGTAACTGTGTCTGCTTCTGATGAGAGCTGTGGAGACAACTAACATGAGGCCACTTTACCACCGTACGTAATCCTGACATTCTCTTGGATTCTCTTGGAGAATGTCAGGATTACACAAGGTTCTCAAATTTGGCTCCTCAACCTTGCTCATTTATACACACAAGACTAGACTGCTTAGTATAGGTGGTGACTCACTTCCTCCTACCCTGGAAAAAACAAAACAGATCTCTCATCTGAATGTGATCACAGACTAGGGAATTCTGAAGGTGAATAACTGGAGGCTGTAGGCAGCAGGGAAAGACAGGTGTCTTTCCTGACCATAGAAATAGGTCAGAAGCTGCCCTAAAGGCTGTGTGCTCCAGGATTTCACTATTTAGCTCAACTACCAGTCCCTCCGTAAGAGTGAACGGAAGCTTCTTAGAGCACCATGTTGCCTTTAAACCACAAATTCTTGCTAAAAGTCACGGTCATGGTAAAAAACCTACGGCTTTGGAAGGCTTTCTTGGTAATGTCCTAGAATTAAGGTTAAGCCTGCGTTTCATGGTAACTGAACAGGAAACCAGCCCGACCAACATCCTTCTCCCCCGTGGCTGGCTCTCAGCTCCTCTTGTTCAGGCCTTGGGCAGCCAGACGGTCTGGTTTTAATCCTTGCTCTGCCACCTGTGACCCTGGACAAGTTACCTACCTTCAGTTACCTCATCCACAAGATGCAGATATTAGTAATACCCTCTTTTTAAGTTATTAAGAGGATTGAAAGAGTTAATAAAAAGCAAAAAATAAAAAGACTTCGTAAGCATAGGCACAGAGGGGAGAAAAAAGCAATAATAAAGAAATGATACTTCTATATTTTCTATAGATCATCTGTATAACAAGAAGAAAACAAACCAAAGGAAAATGAAACAAATTCTCTCAAAAAGAATTAAGTCAAGACAGGCAGAAGGCTCACAAAGTAATATAAAATATATCTTATGGTTTATGTAAAATTCTTAATAAAATACCTTCTTTGCTCCAAGCTGCACTCTGGCTTTGCCTTTGAGTCAGGTGGCATTTCTTTGTACGATGACTGGTTCTGTCGAGTAGGCACTGCTTCAGCCCTACAGAAAGAAGAAAACATCTCTAGAAAACAGCAGCATTCCTGATTCCCACTTGGGAAGGCCTAACAAAATGGCATATGCCTCAACAGCAGCACATCAGTGTTAAAAAGTCTGGAGTCAAGGGGAAAAAGTAAAATTGGACAATTTTCAGAATCTCACCAAAAACAACAAACTGATGTTCCAAGTGGCCTACATGAGCAAATTAGAACCTTAAATAAAGGTCTCTCTTAATGCCTATTCTAACATAGATTCAGCACCAAGTACAATCTCATTTTACTGGTTTACCTTTTTCATTCTTGAAAGTAGGAGCTATGAAAAAAAAATACTACAATTTCTTTAAGAGAACCTTCTACTTACAACCTAACTTACGTAATCAAAACACTCTATTGAAGGTGAAAATTGAGTATTATAAGAAAATAATCACCTGTTTCATCAGAAGTTCAATACATAATGCTCCTCCACCCAATACATACCTTAAAGAAAAAAGGAAACACACAAAATTATCTTGAGAATTATTCCTGCTTAAACAATTTCTACATGCCATTACTAAGAAAGTAAGCACACAGTAAACATGAGAAGAGAACATGCAAGTGCAAGCATGAACACACTTTTTAGGGATATAGGACTATGTGTAACTTAAAAACTCTATTGGTATTACTCTCATGTAATTCCTCTGAAATTCTAGTCAATTGTTTGAAATGGCTCTTAGAACAGAATACTTTGAATTTTTATGATATCCAAAACTAAGAACTTAGCCAAGTATTCCAAAGAATAGGAATAGTAAGTATACTTAGTAAGTATTCCAAAGAATAGGGGCAGAAGAACGCATTTCCTTAAAGTACTACCTCAGAATTCAATTCAGTAATTCCGATGTTGCCTGTAACATCAGAAAACAACTTCCTTAAAAGCATAGCAAGTTGGATTTCCCAAGTTGCTGACCAGGTCGCATTCCCTCCTGCCCTCAATCCCATCTTTGTGTTATACTTCATCTCCAGTTCCATTTTGCTTAGTATTCATGGTGCTCAAGTTGTCACTGTGGACATCAGAGCCTATAAATATATATTGTTCCGGCTCCTTCCTGTACATCTTTCCAAGTCATACCTGCTATTCTCCAAAGTCTGTGAATCCCAATATTAATAACTTGCAAATTCAGTTTAAGGTCCTCTTCAGAAGGTCAGTTAGCTCAAGGCAATCACATTTTTCTCAGGACTCTTAAGAAATACTCCAACCCCAGAAAAAGGCCCTTCTTTCTGGTATCAGGAGCCGTGGGCCACAAACACAAATCCGACAGAACTTCAGCCATTTACCTCCCACATCGTCCCTTCCCTAACGTTCTAGCTAAAGCAGGAAAAAATCATGAAAACACCACTTGCAGTCACGAATCCTCCAGTTGCCTGGCCAAGATTTCATATTCCCTTCAAGATACCTCTCAAAGAGGATGTGACAAGGGAGGGGCACACAGGGTGCTACAGGTACTGATAAGGTTTTATTTCTTTTATGTATATATATTTTTTGAGACGGAGTTTCTCTCGTCACCAAGGCTGGAGTGCAATGGCACAATCTCGGCCCACCGCAACCCCTGCCTCCTGGGTTCAAGTGATTCTCCCACCTCAGCCTCCCATGAAGCGGGGGTTACATTACAGGCGCCTGCCACCATGCCCGGCTAATATTTTTGTATTTTTAGTAGAGACGGGGTTTCACCATGTTGGCCAGGCTGCTCTCAAGCTCCTGACCTCAGGTGATCTGCCTGCCTTGGCCTCCCAAAGTTCTGGGATTACAGGCGTGAGCCACCACACCCAGCCAAAGGTTCTATTTCTTAAGTTTGGTGTGGGGCATATGGATGTATGATTTAATGTTTTAAAAAAGAAAGATACCTTCCTAGTTTTTTTGTGTTTTTTTTGTTTTAGGCCTGCGTGCTTTATTCGTTAACCCATATGAATCCATAAAGAAGTAGCCATTAGCAAATTCAGGCAATACATACCAGATTCATACTTCAGGAAGACAACCCAGTTGACAACCACAACAGTTTCTATGATAACAAAAGTGAGAGAAAATACTGACATTCGGGTCATATCAAGAAAGTTCAATCATAAGATATATCCACAAGCAAAAACATACACACAAAAAGCTAAGTATGAAGCTTTTAGAAAACTACTACCATCCTTAGAGTAAGCACAAGAAAGTATTCTTTTATGTCTGTTTTTTTCATCAAAATACCGCATATAGCCATAGATTTTAAACCATTACATCTTATCTAGATTCCGTTAACATTTCTTCTAGATCATTAACATTTCTTCTAGATTCCATCGTTATTCTTTTGTAACCTTTATTGTTAGTATCTTAAAAATACTTTATTAAATATAACACATACATTCAGAAAGTTACATAAAATATACCTTAAGGTATACCTTAACAAGTTATTGTAAATTATTTGCCCATGTAACCACCAACCTGTTCCTGAAATATATTCCAGCCAGTATCCAAGAAGCCCCACAGATGTCCCTTTCAGGTCACACATCCCTACCTCCCACCTGGATGGACTCCTTACCCTAACCTCTATGTGATCACCTCTTTGTTCTTAATAGTTTTACTGCCCAAGTATGAATCCAGAAATAAGTGTTTCTCCGTTTTCTTTTCATTTTTGTCCCCCTAAGAAGCCTTTTTAGAAATTTTATTCCTAATTCTACCCCCATGCCCCATGGAATTTTAATACCACAGATATATTTTATGTCGGTTTATGTTATACAGCCCTTTGGAGGGCAGCAGACCATTATAATAGGTAAGATTTTCTTTCACTCTAAGGACCAATTTTCACTCCACTGCAGGCGATATTGCCTCCACTAAGAATGTATGCCCTAACCAACATTAGTTTTCCCTGTTGCTGAACTCTATATAGAGAAAATTGTACAAAATAGGTTTTGGGGGTCTGGTCTCTTTTGCTTAACACAGTGTTCAAGGTTCGCCCGTCTTTCCCACATAGCTGTAAGCCATTTTATGAATACCACAATTCTTCATTTTCTTGGAATGAACACTTCGGTTATTTTCTGTTTGGGGCTATGATAAACGATGCTGCTCTGAACATTCCGGTATCTCCTGGTGCCTATGTACTCATTTCTTGTGGAGTATATATCCACAAGATTCCTGAACCATAGTGTATGAGTATCTTTCACTTTATCAAATTGTTTTCCAAAGCACTTGTACAAATATACACCCCCATTACAAAAACAGAGAGTCCTGTAACAATTTTCTTACCTTAAAAGATAAGTGAAGCAAAATATCTCCATGTCTTCTTTTTCTTTTAAGATCTGAAGATCACTGTGCAAAGGACTATCAGGGTCAACTCTAAGAATCACAAAACAAAAAACAGTTCAAACAAAAAGATAATTTTTTTTTCAACTAACTCAAAAATGAACCAATCTGAAAGCTAAAATAGAGCACCTACGGTAAGTTCAAGAAAGAGAATATCTGAAGCTGCTCTATATCCTCAGGAAAAATAGAGGTCACTATAGCTTCCAGCTCCTTTAGAATGAATGTCCAAAAGAGATCATAATAGCCTAAGTCTAATCTAATAAGGGGGTTCAGAGTTTGCAGTCATTCTAAAGGAAAACAGTCACATGTATATATAATTTTCTCAAGAATTCAAAAGAAGTTTAATATGCTTTCCTAAACTTGTATTATTAGTCAAGTGGTTCAAGGAGAACAACTTGCCATGGACGGAACTATGAAAAGTTAAATCACTAAAAAATCGGTATTTTTCCACAATTTTCCTATATATAGATTTCTAATATGACTCCCACCCCCCACTCCCCCTTTTTTGTTTTTTGTTTAAGAGACAGGGTGTCTCGCTCTCTCACCCAGGGTGGAATATAATGGTGCAATCACAGCTCATGTGCAGCCTTGACCTCTCCAAGCTCAAAAGATCTTCCTGCCTCAGCCTCCCACCATCTATAGTAGCTCATACTACAGGTGTACTACACCAACATATTTTAAAAGTAATAACATAACTACAGCTACAATAAGTGTTAATTATATTGCTTTCAAAACTGGGGGAAAAGTCATAAAAATCAACTTGGCAATCATTCTCTGTATAATGAAATATATTACTCTTATTTACTTTCCAACCAATATTATTCAAGCTTGAACTTTTTCCTAGAAGATAAAAATCATGCAAGAGTTCACCCTATCAAGAAAATGACAAAAAAATTTCGATGGACTTATAAAAACATTTTCAACACTCAACATTTCAAGAAGTAAAAAAAAAAAAAAAGTCCAATTAAATGAAGCATTATGAAGTTTCAAGAGAATATAAAACTAGACACAAGTCTGGCTCATTTCCTATTTCTTATCATCTGAAAAACTCTAGCCAACATGTTCAGACCACCATGGACTCCATGATAGCACAGAATTCAGTATGAGTCTATTCCAAACCCCAGCAATTTTTGAAAATACTAGAAGACACTCAAGGTGACACATTACTAACCAAAAGAGACTTCCATTCATAAGACTACAAGCAAGAATATTACACAGATGGTCTAGTTCACACATTGACACACTGAGAAACACGTGTACCTACATGCAACTGGTTTCAGTTTTTCAGTGTGGGGACTTCTCTAAAGATGAAAACACATCGATATCTTATCCTAAGACTAAGTAGAAATGGAACTACTTTTTAGTCATGTGAAACTAAAGGTTTTAAAGACTGCACTATACTTTGAAAAAGAAAAAAAATCAAGTTTATGAAGATCTTACTTCCTAGATATGTAACCATGACCTCATTTCCTATCTATAAAATATGAGAAGTTTCTCCTATCTCTAAAATATGAAGAGCACCTATTTCACACAGTGGCTATGAAGACTAAATGAGAGGATACATAAAGTATAAAGTACTTAGCATAGTATCGGTCATGCAAAAGTGTTCAATAATTTATACTTGTTTTGAAGATAACTCAAACTGGAATCGATCACAAGACATGGAAAGTACAGTAACATTACTTCAAATGCTACCAATTCAGTTTTTTAAATAATCAAGATATGAGAAATTGACTAAATGTCTTTCCTCTAGGAAAAATTACTAATTAAATTAATATATAACTAAGACTGAAGGAGGAAGAGTAATCTATCTGGTTTCAACACTTGGCATTTACTTGCCTAACAATTCATTCCCTGTTTTGGAGAACCTGTGCCCAAGACAAAGTAACTGGTCCTCGGCTTTCGTGGAGTTGGTAAATAGCTCTAATACAAGGCACGAAGTAGTAAGTGTTCAGACAATCATCTGACGTTTCCCTCCTCTGTCTGAGCATTTCATGTGTATACACACATCATTCTCATTGATTTTTCACAGCAGTCATCCAAAAGGTATGTACTGTCTATCCATATTTGAGAGTTGAGCAAAATGAAACCAAAAAAGGTGTGTTTGTCACCAAACTCAGTGTTCCTTTCACATCCTGCCGCTTCACATAAAAGAGATGTTAAGTCAAAAGAGAAGAATTAGTTTTGATTTGGTCAGAGCAAGATGGACCAAAGTCAGCTTCATGAAGCAGAAATAATTTGAGTTGTGTATTGTAGGAGAAAATGAACGTGAATATACAGATGCCACAGAAGGAAGGTAAGCAGAGAAAACAGCATAAACAGGCTGGAAAGGGGCATATACAGGGATCAGCAGGTGGTTCCAGGATGTGAAGAGCAGATGAACAGGGTAAAAAGTGGCTCTTCATAGATGAGAAAGATAACCTTGGGCAAGAGAACATATGACCATGGCTAGGGATGGTGGCTCATGCCTGTAATCCCAGCACTTTGGCAGGCTGAGGTAGGAGGATCGCATGAACTCAGGTGTTCAAGACTAGCATGGTCAACATAGTGAGACCCCATCTCTACTAAAAATCTAAAAAATTAGCCTGGTGTGGTGGCTCATGCCCATAGTCCAAGACTCTTGGGAGGCTGAGGCAGGAGGATCGCTGGAGCCTGGGAGATCAAGGCTTCAGTGAACTATGATTGTGCCACCACACTCTAGCCCAGGTGACAGAGCAAGACCCTGTAGCAAAACCAATAAACATGTGACTGAATCTACCACTAAGGCAGGAATGGAGGAGGAGAGCAGCTGAGATTGGCATGTTCATGAATTGCCTGGTATTAACTATAATTACTTAAACAAAAATCCAGGCTCTAGCTATTTATACACACTTACACATTTAAATGGTCTTGCCTTTCAGTCTTCCTAATTTCTCTAATATTGCCAAATTTTCTTTTTCAATTCCTTCATCCTCCAACTTTTTCCCACTAATGGGCTCCGCTTTCATCTCGTAGTGATCTAAGTCTTCTATATCCTGCAAAAAGAAGAAAAATGTTAGCTTATTCAACCTATTTTTCTTCAGCAGTTTCTTATGCCAAAAGTTAAATTATTCTTGACTCAATGGGGGACAAGAAACAGAATATATGTATCCTACAGGGAGAGAGAAAAAGCCCCCACATTCCATTCAGGAGGCTCCCGCCTTTTATATCCTAGATTTTATTTAAAAGCTAAACTCTGGGTAAAGCAGATTTAAAAGCTTTACAAAGTCATAACTATTATGAAATAAGCCATCATTTATTTATTTACTTCTTTAATTTTTATTTCCTTTTTTAAAACAGAGTCTCACTCTGTCACCCAGGTGGGCATATACAGGGGTGATCTCTGCTCACTACAAACTCTGCCTCCCAGGTTCAAGTGATTCTCGTGCCTCAGTCTCCTGAGTAGCTGGGATTTCAGACATATATCACCACGCCCAGCTAATTTGTTTATATTTTTAGTAGAGAGAGGGTTTCACCATGTTGGCCAGGCTGGTCTCAAACTTCTGATCTCAAGTGATCCACCCACCTCGGCCTCCCGAAGTGCTGGGATTACTGGCATGAGCCACCACGCCCAGCCAAGCCATCTTTTAAATCTCCTCTTAAGAGGAACCTTTGAGACAGTTTAGCAGCAGGTGTCAAGAACCTTAACTGTTCATAGTTTGTTCCAGAAACTTGACTTCTAGAATTGTATTCCAAGAAACTAGTCTAAGATGTAAACACAAATTTAGGCATAAGGATACCTATCTCAACCTTGCAACCAAAAAAACAAATGCAAAATCTGCATGTGCAAAAACAGCAAAACAGTTAACTCAATTCCACGAAATATTAACAGGCCACTGAAATACCAACACAGCATAATTTCTCCTGTATCAAAAAACTTTGAAATGAAAAATGGAATACACAAAGGAATAGAAAGGATTTCAATTATGCTGAAATATGCATAGGAAAAGACCAGAAGAACTTATATTGAAATGTTAATTTCAATTAATTTTAGTTGTTATCTCTGGAGACATTTGGTGCTTTTCCCTAATTTCAGTTTATGGTTTTATGTAGTAAGCATCTATTGACGTTAATAACTAAAAAATGAGTTAGAAAAAGAATTTGATTTCAGGTGCTCGGGAGGCGGAAATAGAAGGCTCGTTTGGGCCCAGGAATTTGAGGCTGCAGTAAGCTATGATCATGCCACTGCACTCCAGCCTGGGTGACAGAGACCCTATCTCAAAAAATAATAATAATTTAAAAAGAATTTGAATAATATCCCCCAGAACAACATCTTTATTCACATCATTCTGCTCCCTCCCTTCCCATACTATCTGTTCTTACACACATACAAATATAAGCAGATTTTTTAAAATCCTAACTTTTTTCAATTACCTTGTTTTTCTACTTTAAATGCCAAAATCTCTAAAGGAGTAGTTTATATTCATCTCGATTTTTTTTTTCCAAGCCGGCTAATTCAGTGATTTCTAGACCTGGTTATTGACTACCTTCACTCAAACTCTGCCCATGACTCCATACTTCATGGAGCTCCCTTCTCCCTGTGTGCACCTTTCAGCCCTGATATTCCATCCTACACTTGTTTTCCTCACAATGCTTAC
Organism: Pongo pygmaeus; assembly: GCF_028885625.2. Taxonomy (NCBI): domain Eukaryota; kingdom Metazoa; phylum Chordata; class Mammalia; order Primates; family Hominidae; genus Pongo; species Pongo pygmaeus. The sequence continues at coordinate 20,546,060 of NC_072389.2, read as the reverse complement.
AAATGCCTTTGGCCTGTATTTCCTCCTATATGTTCAACCTCAGTCATGTTCCCATCCACAAAACTTCTCCACCTAAGTATTAATCAGCACATCACAAACAGAATTCAACACAACTTTCTAAAGCAATATCCTGAGCACACTATTCCCTGCTTAAGGCCTTCCTATCAATAATCACACCAAATAGAAACACACACCTGTCTTGAATTCAAGACTTCTAACCATCTGCCTTTTCTGGCCAATCTTGCTTTCCATGACTTCAACACATCAACTTTCCTTCTCAAAACAAAAGCATCCAATGTACCCCAACACACCATGTCCAAGGTTGCTCTGGGCCTGTTTCCAACTTATTTTAGGAGCCTAGAAATCTGCTTTTCACCTGTCCTAATCTGACATCTCCAAAGTCCAGTCTCTTACCTTTCTAGATTTCCCTCACTGGGGAGCTTGCGTCTCTAGCCTACACTCTCCCATGCCAACAACCACATTCTCTCATTTTGCTTCCTAATGTTAGAAAAGAACAGTGGTTCCTCTGACTATATAATTCAAGTAGTGTCCAACAGACAAGAGGAGAGACAGCAATTTCATATAATTACAGGTATCAGGCAGGCAGCAAAGTAGGTGGAGCAGAGGGAGAGACCCCAGCCTCAAACCACATGGCACCAGTTGCTTTTCACCATATGGTAATGTGGGACTCTGTATTGCCAAAGCTATTTTTCAAGAGAATCCAGGATTCCTAAATGTTTGCATCAGTTCATGCAATTTAAACATTTTTTAAATGTTACCAATTTTAAAATAATGCAGTTTAGTCTAAACTACACAAATCCACAAAGCAACAGACATCAGCTGAGAATTGGAACTGTAGAGGAGGGGGCCACTAGGAAAAAGCAGTAGTTATGGAAGAATTAACAATTACCCCAAAGACAAAGCACCAAAGGAGCAGATAAGAAGAAAAGAAATACATGGACCTTTCTTTCCTCCCTTGTCCTATCTTCAGCCAGTACTTTTTATTGCCTAAATCTAAGAAGACTATCCAGCAGGACTCTCTAGCAAGAATACAATCTTTGAGATAATCTGGCAGGTTTGGCCTCTTATTGCATGGAGGATAGCAGGAAAAGCATAAATAATGGATATGCAAAGGGCATACAGAGAGTTTTAGGAAGGGGTAAACAGAACATTTTAGTAGAATGTACAGCATTACTTCCAGGTCAGGGCATCTTTTTGTGGATGGATGGATGGATGAATGGATGGAGGGATGGATGGATGGATGGATGGGTGGATGGATGGATGGATGGACAGATGGACAGATGGATGGATGGATGAATTGATGGAATAACAGTAGCATGAGCTGATTAATAACTTGGACATTGCATGCAGCTTACATTGTAGCTACACCACTTTCTAATTTGTCTTGGATTTTTCCTCAATCTCAGTTTATTTATCTGTAAAAACGTAATAATAATAATAGCATCTACATTATAGGGTGGTTTTAAATATTAAATTGCATAACATATATAAAATTCTTGGACCCAAGCTTGACAGATAATAAGTATTTGAATTACTTGCTCTATTTCACTTTGCCAAATGCTTCTATTGGGCTGGATTATTGGCTCAACACAGAATCAGATTTTCAGAGGAATAAAATAGAATTAGAGGTACTAACCAGGGGAACCTTCTAGGTGTGAGACAAAAAAGAGTAGTCATAAGAGACACTTTCTTTGTAATACTCATCTTCAGTGTTGTCAGGATGTTATGACACATGGAAAAAGCAATATATGTGATTATTTTCTTACAATTAAAACTCTCAATTATAAGATGCCTTGGAGAGTAATTTGGAAACTGCTGTGTAGTTAATTGGTTGAATAGAAATATATTTTTAAAGAATTATTAAAATCTGTGTTAAGGTTAGACTAGTTACAGAAGGTACAGCTACTTAAAACCAAGAAGGCCAGTGAGGCCAGACACAAGATACAGACATTAAGGTCAAGACCCTTGCAACTAGAATTGGCTAAAATAAAATGAGGTATTGTGAGGCATGGAGTCTGTTTTTGTGGGCACAGGAGGCTAAAAAGAAAATGTAGCAAATGATGCCCATCTTAATACTAGATCCTCTACAGATTATTATTATGTACTTAGGGTACAGAAAAAGTAAGAGATTTCCACTTAATAGTGTTATCCAAGGCATAGATGTGCAAATATAATGACATAGTAATAAATGAAAAAGAAAAGAAAGGCATTAGCACAACTGATAGAAGGCAAGAGTAGCAAACAATTGTATTTCTACTGTTTAAAAAAAGTACATAATTTATTCGTAGTATTAATCTGAGTCCTCTTAATTTCTCTGTGCATGAAATCTCTTTTTAAAGAATTCCACTCTGGTGAATTAAAATAGAAAAAGCAAACTGGCAAGAATATTCTGTCCCAAGAATCTTAGACCTTCACTTACACAGATGGAAATCATAGAACCTGAGTCTAAAGAAGTTTTTTTAAATAAATAACTATGGACACATAAAATTAGTCTTATATTTGATTTCTGTCAGATGATCTAATTTAGTATTTCTCTCAATGCTGACTGTACATTAAAATTGCCTGGGGAGTTTAAAAAAAAACACCAAAGTAATGATGCCAGAGTTCCACTGCTGATCAATTACACAAAAAATGCATCTCTGGTGGTAGAATTCAGGAATCAGTATTTTAATAATGTTCCCAGATTTATTACAATGTGTACTGGTGGAATATTCCTCTAGACTTCTGAGTCACACCCAATTTTTTAAGGTTTCTAGTTCTAGACCCTGCACCCAACAGTACATTTAAGATACAATATGAGAGACCAAACTTTGCCTTGAGGTATATAACTCAAGATAGATTGAGTTATTTATACAGCATTTAATAGAACAGATTTTTTTAACATTTAGATTCAGGAGTACACATGCAGATTTGTTATACAGGTACATTGCATGTCATGGGGATTTTTTGTATAGATTATTTCATCACCCATTACCACCAGGTAATAAACATAGTATCTAGCTCCATCCATTTTGCTGCAAAGAACATGATCTCATTCTTTTTTATGGCTGTGTAGTATTCTATGCTGAATATGTACCACTTTTTTAAATCCTGTCTTCCATTGATGGAATGTGGGTTGATTCCATGTCTCTGCTGTTGTGAATAGTGGCGCAATGAACATACATGTGCATGTGCCTTTGTGATAGAACAAATTATATTCTTTTGGGTATATACCCAGTAATGGGATTGCTGGGTCAAATGGTAGTTTGGCTTTAAGTTCTTTGAGGCCCCTCCAAACTGCTTTCCACAGTGACTAAACTAATTTACATTACCACACGCAGTATGTAAGTGTTCCCTTTTCTCCACAATCTTGCCAGCATGTGTTATTTTCTTAGTTTTTATTATAGCCATTCTGACTGCTGTGAGATGATATCTCATTGTGGTTTTGATTTGCATTTCTCTAGCGATTAGTGATATGGGCATTTTTTCATATGCTTGTATGTTTTCTTTTGGTAAGTGTTTGTTCATATCCATTGCTCACTTTTTAATGGGGTGGCTTGTTAATTTGCTTAAGTTCCCTATAGATTCTGGATATTAGAACTTTGTTGGATGTATAGTTTGCAAATGTTACTCCCATTCTGTAGGCTGTTTGTCCCATCCCATCTCTGTTTACTCTGTTGATTGTTTCTTTTGCTGTGCAGAAGTTCTTTAGATTAATAAGGTTCCACTTGTCAATTTTTGTTTTTGCTGCAGTTTCTTTTGGTATCTTTGTCATGAAATCTTTACCAGTTCCTATGTCCAGAATGCTATTTCCTATGTTATTTTCTAGGGTTTTTACAGTTTTAGGTTTTGCATTTAAGTCTTTAATCCAGGGGTCCCAGCCCCCAGGCATGGACTGGTTCTGGTCTGTGACCTGTTAGGAACCAGGCTACACAGCAAAAGATGAATAGAGGACAAGTAAGCATTACCGCCTAAGTTCTGCCTCCTGTCAGATCAGCTGAGGCACTGGGTTCTTACAGAAGCATGAACCCTATTATAAACTGCACATGCAAGAGATCTAGATTGCATGCTCCTTATTAGACTCTAATGCCTGATAATCTGAGGTGGAACTCTTTCTTCCCAAAACCATCCCCTCTCACTGTCCATGGAAAAATTCTCTTCCACAAAACTGGGCCCTGGTGACAAAAAGGTTGAGGACCGCAGCTTTAATCCATCTTGAGTTTATTTTTGTGTATGGTATAAGGAAGGAGTCTAGCTTTGATCTTCTGCATATGGTTAGCCAGTTATCCCAGAACCATTTATTGAATAGGGTGTCCTTTCTCCATGGCTTGTTTTTGTCAACTTTGTTGAAGATCAAATGGTTTTAGGTGTGCAGTTTTGTTTCTGGACTCTCTATTTTGTTCCACTGATCTATGTGTCTGTTTTATATTTATTTATTTATTTTACCAGTACCATGCTATTTTGTTTACTGTAGCCTTGTAGTATAGTTTGAAGTCAGGTAATGTAATGCCTCCAGACTTTTTCTTTTTGCTTAGTATTGCTTTGGCTATTTGGCCTCTTTTTTGGTTCCATATGAATTTTAAAACAGTTTTTTTCTAATTCTATGAAGAATGTCATTGGTTGTTTGATAGGAATAGCATTGAATCTATGAATTGCTTTGGGCAGTATGGCCATTTGAATGATATGGATTCTTCCTATCCATGACCATGAAATGTTTTTCCATTTGTTTGTGTCATCTCTGATTTTTTTCAGTAGTGTTTTGCAATTCTCTTTATAGGGATTTTTCACCTCCCTGGTTAGCTGTATTCCTAGGTAAATTTCATTATTTTTGTGGCTATTTTGAATAGGATTCTTTTTTTTTTTTTTTTTTGAGTCTTGCTCTGTCACCAGGCTGGAGTGCAGTGGCAAAATCTTGGCTCACTGCAACCTCTACCTCCCGGGTTCAAATGATTCTCCTGCCTCAGCCTCCCAAGTAGCTGGGACCACAGGCACCTGCCACAAAGCCGAGTTAATTTTTGTATTTTTAGTAGAGATGGAGTTTCACCATGTTGGCCAGGATGGTCTCGATCTCTTGACCTCGTGATCCACCCACCTCGACCTTCCAAAGTGCTGGGATTACAGGTGTGAGCCACCGCACCTGGCTGGATTGCATTCTTGATTTGGCTCTCAAATTTGGATATTTTTGGTGTATAGAAATGCTACTGATTTTTGGACATTGATTTTGTATTCTGAAACTCTGCTGACGTTGTTATCAGATGTAGGAGTTTTGGGGCAGAGATTATGGGGTTTTCTAGGAATAGAATCATATAGTCTGCAAACAGAGTTAGGTTGACTTTCTGTCTTCCTATTTGGATGCTTTTTGTTTTTCTCTTGCCTGAGTGCAATAGAACAGATCTTAATGGAAACCAAGTAATTTAAAAATAAAGAGAGCTTTATTAGATATGCATTGCCTTTTTGAACCATAGAATTTTAGAGCTAAAAGAAATGACAAACAGTATCTAGTCAGAAATAATAAAGCATCTTGGATATAAGCTATTTTAAAGCTCCTCAGTTCCCCATACTTTTACCCACTACCAGCTATTACAAAAATGAGAAAACCAAGGCCCAGTAAAGAAAAGTAAGGAAATTAAATGGATAAAGTTAGTTAGGAATGAGACACAATTCTAGTCCAAGTCTCCTGACCCTGAAGTTGGTGTTGTTAAATCTACTTTACATTTTAAGTCAAAAGTGTTGTGATAAACATGATGACTTCATATTTAATTGGGGAGGAGGTGATATTAAATTATTCTATTGTCATTTTGGTTATATGGAAAAATGTGTTTCCAAGAATCTCTTTCCCTGTGTAGTTCTGGGTTTGAGTTGGTCAAAAGGGAAGTTGTGGGGAGGATACAGTGAGGTGGCAGATGATTCTCTGATGATATTTGGGTCAGATGTGGTTGACAGACAGGTGATAAATGCTGGCAGATTCCATCTTGTTCTACCTCTCCTTGTTTCATATCCAGCTTTCTCTCTAACTTTTGGACACTTTTGATCAACGGCAACCACAGACACTGGGCCATGAACTCACAGAAGCAGTAGGTTCTTGGAGCTACCAGTCCTCTGTGGGATTTCCCATCAGCTCCCCTTGGTGGTCTCATTCTGGCTGCAAGCTTTACCTATTTACCCATACCAGGGCACCCAGGAGTGCTGGTTAAGAGATGTTTCTCTGATCTTCCAACTTATCTTTGTGGACAATCACTTCTGTAGTGCCATTCAAAAAAGTGTAAGATTGTGTAATAAGCTCTGTATTCTCTAATTCTTATATTACTTCTACTTTCATAAGTGAACCCTGACAGATATGAGTGGATGGGGTAATAAAGTAACACTTTAAACTTCTATGGTGTGGTAACTCAAGAGTAAACTCAAGGTGATGATAAAAATATTTATCCTCAAAATGTCCAAATTTACAAAGTAGCTCTTTATAGGTTCTAATTAATTCCTGTCTCATGAAGAACAAAAGGCATGTTCAATTCAGAAATAAAGCAGCCTCAATTCAGAGAAACAAAGGTGACTCTGCCAAGTCACTTCTGCCTACCACTGCCACCCCGGGCTCATCTGACTCCCCTACAGACAGTCCTCAGATGAATGTTGACACTGTTGTGAAATTCTGCTAATTATACAAGTCACTTTTGAAATATTCATTTGGATTACTTTACAGAGATGGATGTTAATGGCTTGCTAGCTTTGAAAAAAAAAAGAAAATATTTTCTTTGCTCTTAGAAAGTTGGGTCCTATGCTTTGGTAAAGGAAAATGGATTGGAGAGAAAGAAGTCTGAGCATTTCCTATTCATCCAAGTAATTATGGTAAAGTGAATTTTCTTTGATTTTGGTGGTTAGATTTAAAGATACAGAGTGAACAGTTGTAATCATCCTTTCAGGTTTCATTCTGAAAATCACATTAGGCCACAAATGTCTCAATCTGACCAACTCAATATGGTTCCACTATCAAAAGTTATATCAAGAAATGCATATCATTACAACAAACAAAATTCAAGAAGTCCTTAGGCACTGTAACAGAACGTATTGAATAAAAACTGACACTAGTCACATGTTAAAGAATCAGGGATATTTAGTAGTGACTTACTGAAGAATGGAGAAGTCGATTGTTATTTGGAGCTTAAAAGCATGATTCTCCGATTTCAATATGCAAAGATGCCATCACCTTTGGAGTGTCCGCTAACAGTGAAGATTCCTGGGCTCTACTTTCTGGATATTCTCATTCAGTAGATATAGAATGAGACCTATATTAATTATCTATTGCTGCATAACAAACAATCCCAAAACTTCATAGTATAAAGCAACAGACATTTATTGTCTCACACAGTTTCTGAGGTCAAATCTAGATTTGACTTGGGAGGGTGCTTCAGGTTTAGTATCTCTTAGATGGTTACAAGTAAGCTGTCAGCTTGAGCTTTATCATTTGAAAAATTGAATGGAGCTGGAGGAGATGTTTAAACATAAGATATCTTACATATTTGGTTGTTGGCAGATGGCCTCAGACCTCATTCATTATTGCCAGAAGACCTTAGTGCCTGGCCACATGGACTTTTTTGTAGGGCTTCTGTGTAGGACAACTTGGTCACTTAGCTTCTCTATCTCTTAGATGACACACCAAAGTGAGTCAGGATCTTCCTCTGTCACTTGCCTCTCATCTTGGTTGCTTAGCCTCTCTGTCTCTTAGATGACTCACCAAAGTGACTCATTCTACCAGTGTTAGTCTGTATGACCAATGAGTCGTCCAAGAGACAGAGAGGCTAAGAGACCAAGATGGAAGTTATCGTGTCCTTTACATCCTATTCTCAAAAGTGACCTACCATCACTTCTGCCATATTCCATTAGTCATATAGACAAACTCTGGCAGAATGGGAGGCAGAATTTCACAAGAATGAGAATACCATCTCTGAGACTAATTTCTACAGGTTCCAAGTGTGGCAAGCCAGGTCTCACTAATACAGATCTCCATAACAACTGTTTCAGCACTGACTAAGTGGTTAAGATAAACATTAAAAGCTGAAAGAGCCAGTGCTCTTATACAAAGCCTTGGAGGTAACGAAAGCCCAGCAAGAGTTTTTCCTAGGTCTTTCCTGGGCATTGAAGCACGAGAAGATAACAAAGGAAATCTTAGCAGGACCCGTTTAGGATTAAACAAGTTTTATTGGGGGTCTGAAGAAACTCCCCAGGCCTCCACAAACAAGTTTATTGGTGGTCTGAAAGAACTCCCCAAATCTCCATGATTTAGCAGGAGAAAAGATAAGGGTAGTCACCCCAGGACGTGGACCCATTTAGATTAAGTAAATTTACAAAGGCTCCAGAGGAAGGTGTTCAGGACTCAGATCTTAGTTATAGATTAAAAGAAGTTAATTACTTATATCTTTAGTTGAATGCACACTGGCATGTAGACATATAGCTTAGAAGGCAGATAAATAATCTCTGGAAAACTTTGTATTTTGAGTTGTTCTGGTGATAATTTCCAGGTCTTCTCCCTGTAACCAGCTACAGAAATAAACTCCCTTCTCTTCCAGTTCATCTGCATTTTGTTATTGGGCCATGAAAATGAGCAGCCTGACCCTCAGTTTTGTCTGGGAACACAAGCACACTTTGATAAGAAAGTACCTCTGAGAATTCATTTGCATGTGACCTGTAGACCATAGTTTGAGGCAGGGAAAAAAGGTCTACAGGGCATACTAGTTTAGTAAAAAGTGTATAATTCATTCATCTATCCATAAATCAACAAATATACATGATTTTCTGAAATTATTCATAGGAATTGTTGTTTATCATTGGGATATAGTGTCTTTGAACTCCAGCTGAACACGCTCCTGAGAGTCTGTCGAAGGGATGACGCTGAGGCTGATATAAACTCCTACCTGGAAATGTTGAATCATCCTTAACAAGGAAAGCAATGACTTGATAACTGCCTGAAAGAATGATAACTTTTAAGCAAGAATTTGTGAGTGTTGCCAATAAGAGGGCTGCTAGTCATCAGAAAGTGTAGCCACTCATACAGAAGGCCTCCTAAAGAAGATAAACTAGAAAAGAACCCAATGAGCTTTGCTGAAGTAATGGCTGCCAGATAAGGCACAGCTCCCCAGCATTTTCCAACTAATGAAACCCATTCCAGTTAAAGAGAAGGAATAAACTTCCCCAGTTGGCAAGAAAGGGGTTTTCAGAGCAATTGCAAAAACACCCACTATGTCTGTGGTAATGTATAGAGGGGGGAATTTAGCCCATCCGATAAAAGCTGGCTTGTCAGAGACAGGGAGCTGGCAGCCTCCCCAAGTCTCTAGAGCAGAATTTAAGTTCAAGATTTTGTATTTCACTTAGTTTAAACCTGTATGTTGGCAGTTGGTGATCCCTTCAAACCTTTCATGTAAAGCATTGATAACAGGGATTAGAAGCTCTAGTCAACGGACAGATGCAGGGAATGAGTCTTTATCTTCTGCCAAAAAGACACCTGCTCAAAAGTATATAACTTTTCAATGTAAACAGGCTGGTAAGTATGTTCCGGTAGTACATACTTCAACTGATAAAAACCCCCTCAACTACATGCATATCAGCACCAAATTAATGACAACAAGAAAACAATCGTCAATAGTTTTAGAATTTTTATTTCAGCTTCAGGCTTACTACAGAATATGCAAGTAACCAGGATGCTGGAGATTTTTTCCAACACCCCCAAACTCAGGCCCTGAAAGACACATGGCCCTGGTAACATAGTACAGAAAAATGGGGGCAATCCCCAGAAGACCATGCCTGCAGTAGTTTCAGATAACTCTTCACATCACCTTAGGGTGGTTGTTGAGGACTTAACTGAAACAACAATGGGCCCACGCCAAGGTTGAAGGACTAGCAAATAAAAGAGTCTTAAAACCTCTAGTTGAGGGGATCAAGGCCTTTTCCTTTGGAGAACTAATAATAGATTTTGAGATTTATTTAAGCTAAAGCTAGTTAATATGCAATTAAATGGGAGAACAGATACCAAATTCAAGGGTAGTAGAAAAATTTATGTTTGCCCCATGAGTACAGAGGCTTCATCCTGAGAGTCCCAGCTAGTGCCAGGGAAAGGAAGGAAGCTAAGAACTTGTATAAATCTGTAGTACAGCAATGAAGACAGAAAATGTAAGCTTCTTTGAAATATGTGATGGATGACTAAATAGCAGAGGTTAATAAATATTTTCCCAAATCATGTACTATTCAAACGGCAAGGTTATATTGGGCAAATTTAAAATAAACTTCATGGACTGCTACGGTGGCTTATACCTGTAATCCCAGCATTTTGGGAGGCCGAGGTGGGGGATCCCTTGAGCCCAGGAGTTCAAGACCAACCTGGGCAACATGGCAAACCTCATCGCTACAAAAAAATACAAAAAAATTAGCTGGGTATGGTGGCACATCCCTGTAGTCACAGCTACTTGGGAGTCTGAAGTGGGAGGACCCCTTGAGCCATGGAGGTCGAGGCTGCAGTGAGCTGTGATCATGTCACTGCACTCTAGCCTGGTCAACAGAGGGAGACCCTGTCTCAATAAACAAAAAATAAAATAAAATAAACCTCACAATGAGGGATCAGAAAATGGTGTAAAGCATGCATTGTTCAGAGATTTGAAAGTGTATGATTAAATAGTTCTTAATCTTGGCCCACAAATTGCATAGGTGAAAAATACCTTTTACACTATCATAAGTGTTATTAGCTAAGTGACAACAATAGTTAATACACCATGTTGTAAAATTTCACTGGTGGTAATGATTCTCCGTCTTCCCCACCAACCAAGGAGATCTTCCATATGGTATTCTAAAGTAGTTGCCTTTGCTCACCTTTTTAGTGCTTTGATTTTTCATACGAATTTCTCATATCTGAAATTATGGTGACAAATGAAGTTTGAAAGTTTTCAAGGCTGCCCCTACCCCTGGACTTCTGATAATATTCTTTTTTCCATTATCTCTAAAAACAGAAACTCAAAAATATACCAACTTAAAACTGAAAGGAAGCTTGATGTCATAATTCACAGCTATGCTTCGCATCATTAAATCCCATTCCTCTCATCTGCTCATCCATTTATTATCTGACCAGGTATCATGTTGGGGAGCCTGGTTTCCAAAAAAAGGTAATTTTATCTTTAGAAATTTCATACACTGAGGCAAAATTAGTTTTCCTAAAACTCTTCAACACTAGTTTTTTTCTTGAAATCATATATAAGATGAACTTTCATATATTTCATTTTAATGTTAGCAATCACATTTTCATTGCATCTTCATTTTTCCAAACTTAACATTTGTAATTCCTTCAATTAATAGATTTTTAACTATTTTCTAAATCTGATTAATCTACTCATGTGTTGCAAGCTTTCTGTTTTAATCTTAATGTTTAAGCACTCAGAACAGAAGGCAGATTTTCCAGGTAGAAACTGGCAACCACTGATTAGAGAGGGATTCTTACTTCCCTAATTGAAATAACCTACTTCTGAGTTTATAAGCTTTGCTGACACCATACAAGGCATATTGTCTTACAAATCCCCTAAATCTGTCTTTTAAATGAGCTCTTCCTCACCTGCTTAATGTTTGTGCTTTTTTAGCAGCATGTGTTTTTTAACACATGTGCATGTGTTACCAGGATATTTTCTGATATACCCATTACTCAAATATTTCAAAACTTTTTTTTTATTCTTGATTCTGTCTTCCATTCTGTCATCTGTTCTTCCTACTTTTCTGCCTCATAAATGTGATGAGTATCCCTTCTCTATTGGGCTTTACTGAAACGTTGCCTAGGGCTTGGAGGCTTTCAGCATTGATCTTTAATCTAACTATATTTCTCTAATGAACTAAACATACTAGTATCTTGTTTATTGAATCCTCTCAACTGTCTGTGAGAAACACATTATTATTTCATTTTTACGGGAGAGAAAATAGAGTTAGAAGAGTGATATGTCTGTTCACAACAGTGATGTGGTGAAGCCAGCTGCTATGGGATTATGCCAGCCAGTTGTCCACATTTCTTCTCAATTCTGCATACAGTGATATCTCTTTGATAGCTTGAAATTGTCCATGATAGAATTTATACAGTAAGAACAGAAAACACTTAAAGTTCCCCCACACACACAAACAGCCCATTGTTAGACATTTAGCGGCCCATCACTGGTCCAATGACACACTGTTGGTAAGAAACAAAACCAGGTCTTAATGTCTTCCTTCATAGTTCAACATTCAGGCCCTTTCCAATATATTATACAATATTTCTGAAATCAGATTTTTAAGTAAAGGACAGAAACAATCAATATTGTGGGAAGCTGGGTTTGCCAAGGTACTACTAAAGTAGCAAATTTGGAAGAACAAAGATAGAGAAAGCCACTAGAATAAAAAATCTCGCCCGTTTCATACCTTGCTCTTTTTGAAAAAATTGAAGGACCACTATATTGACAGTCATTTTCTATTCATCATCAACTATTAGTCTTGAAATACTTTTCTATTTCTTTGTTAACCAGATTTTTCATAAAATATATTTTATTAACATTAATATGTTAATATTAAACATATTTCTATACACTTGTGCTCATTGAATATCAATTTATTTTGTAAAACCAACACTGAATGCAAATAGTTCTTCCTTGCTTCTCTTTGGTTAATTCAGAATCAAATTAAATTTGTCATCCTCCAAAAAGTAACATAGACTTACCCAGTGGAAAATAAAGCAGAAAATTCTTAGAATCAATTGGCACGGTATGAAAAGCATTGACACTGACTCTTTTGGACAAGGTGTTCTCTGTGGTATGTCTTATAGAAGTGAAAATGTGTCATGAGACACTACAAAGAGGTGTTTTACATGCTGGGAAGAAATTCTGACATGTAAAACTTTTTTAGGGTAATCATAGCTCTAATTTTCTAACTTGACAACAGACAGTCTACATTTTGTAAAGCCTGGGGAGAGAGGGACTAAAAAATACAACTCTTTCTTCTTGTTGTCTTAAAAAATATATATCTTCCAGGGGAAAAAAGTAGTTTTCACCTTTGAATGCCTATGTCCTCCTTCCTCCCCCAACTCTTTTCTGTGCTGTGGAGTTATTCTCCATTTGACAGATATCAGCCTGTGACAATACTGTTTTTGTAGCAACATGCAATTTTTCTTTTTACTGGAGAGGCCCAGTAGGCACAATTTTGGACTTGTTATTAAAGGAAAGCTAAAGTCCCCCAAAGATTTTCAAGACATCTCAAGCCAGAATGTGGTATTTTAAAGCATTCCCAGTTCCCATAATTGAACGCATGTGGCGTAGCAAGAGAAAGAATATTTCAGCAAATAAAATAATTAATACAAATTAATACAATTTATTCTGGACAGTCTCAAAGGATATGTATAAATTTTATGCATAATTTTATAGGCAATAAAACTGTTCAAACTATTTAAAACTCAGCTTTAAGACCAATGACCCAAGAAAGAGAGTAAAACAGGAAAGGCATTTGAAAGGGAAGAAAGCATCCCATTAATATTCATCTTGTATTTAAATTGGGCACAGTTTTCATCATTGGGAATATGTGTCCTACTGTTATAGTTTCTTGGGATGCTTGATCAAATCATTAGTAAAACTCTGTCAGATTTCCACATGAAATAGAAATAATCCTCTCTTCAAAGCAAGTTCTTAAATATTGAATGCACATTGCATATATGCTATCAATAGTGCACAAAATCTTCAATTATGATTATGATTATCTCAAAAATATTGGAAGATGAGTAAACTAGTTATGCTCATCACATGCAGAATCACCTTCTCTGATCATTTAAGTTTGGATATAACTTATCACACAGCAACATTTTAAAGTTAGAATTTTTAAAAGTGAAAGGAAGTAAACATCCAATTTTGACAATAACAATATACAGATTTATATAACTCACCTGAGTGTTTAAAATAGAATTTATTTTTAAAAGAGGTTTTCATTATAATGGTCTTTTTTCGTCAACTCTCTATATCAAAACTGGTTGATTTATGTGCATGTGTCCTTAAATGTAGACATCAGTACTAGTCTTATAAGAAAGTTTTACATTAGTGTTTGTTAGCATGACAACCATATGCCACTAAGAATAAATGAAAAATCATAGCATTTTAAAACTGACAAAAATATTGATATGATATTGTATAATATTATATTGAAATAATAGTTCCTACACTTTTTAATCTCATTTCACATTTTTGTACAAACCTGTAACTTATTATGATTATGGGAAATTCTTTAGGATTGAGGCCAGGGGAACCGTAAACCAAATTTTTCATCTTAGAACTCTGTTATAAAGGAATAATCTAAACCATATATTTCTGGGAGTGGTAGGGTGAGCAGAGATGCAAGTAAAAAATGCTGGTGCAAACAATTCTTTCTACTCTCTGTATCAACCAGCCTTACTTTGCCTTAGTGGAAAAAGGAACACAGAAATCTGTTTGTGTACATCTGTAGGTTTTTAAAGTCACTGCCAACCCAATTCAACTCAACTGCTGTTCTTTGCAAGCAATGCTTAAAAGTGGAAAAGGCAAAGAACCTTGAATCTGTTTATAATGTTTTTGTTTTAAAAAGACCCTGGCCAACTGCTTGTCAGCAGCAAAAATTAGAAACCTCTAGGATCATATGAGTTTTCAAATATGCAAGCTTAAATTCACATTTTTTTTTAAAAAGAAGATCACTTGGTATCAAAGTGATGCAGGATTTTAGGTTTTGATGATTTGTTTGTAGTTTTTCTTTACTGTTTGTTTGTTTGTTTTTCTCTATCTGGTTGGTTGCTTCCATACTTTTTTTGTTTGTTTTCTAGCTTGTTTTTATTTAAGCCTTTTCCTCTTCAATACTTATTTATTCTGAAATACTATTTAAATTTAAACACAGTAATAAATATTACTACCCATCTTTTTACTCCCTAAATATATACAAGAACAAGAAAGAAAAAACTAGCAGGAAGAAAATGGAAAACCATTCTCACTGGAATCTAAAGCCACTGAATTATTTTTATCTGAAGATTAATGAAGAGGACACTAACTTGGTACAGGTAGTTTAGCTGCAAATGACAAGAGAGGTTTCTAATCTTTGAGGGAGCAGGGTTTTCAAGTTAACATCAGAAAATCTTGTTTTCTACTCTGTTCTTCTATTGACTTGTTTGATCTTGAGAGAATAACTTATTCTCTGTGGGCCTCAGTTTTCTAAACTACAAAATAAAGGGAGCATATAATTTCTAAAGTCTTTCAGCTCTCAAATTCAGTGGGTGTTTTTTTTATATTTTATTATATACGAGTTGCTGAGAGTAGGTAAAGATGAGTCCAATGTTGTTTGTAGGTCCCAGGATCTCCTCACCATCTTCCAAGGGAGATGTATCAGATATACATAAATATGTAGACCTTTATTTTGGTGTAAGCATATCTTTAAATATGAATAAATAGTTACCAAGGGACACTACTGTCTTTGATTCATTCTTTTTTTTTTTTTTTTTTGCCCTTTTAGGAAGCACTGAGAAGGTTTATGGTAAATGATGTGTGCTACTTCTTTAAAACAGAAATGTATAGCCACTCGCTCTCACCATGGTTATTGATTGGCCATTTGTTTGGAAAATATGAGAAAGATTGCCTGTGAGTGGATGAGAAACAAGTGATAATCTCCTTTTAACATTTTAAAGAAAGGAACCCTGAAGCAGCATAGAAGAACTCTGAATGTGCAGTCACTTTCCTAAGGGGTATATTTTATTGGATTAAATAAGTTAATGACTCTCAGCTCCTGCTTCCATAAATACAAGCATCATAGAAAAAAATTTGTTTCATGAGTAATACCAGAAATATTTCTCTCATCTAGTGTGTCACCTAATTTTTTATTTTGAAATCTATTTTGATTTATATCTAATTAATCAAATAGCATTATTATCATAAAAGCAACACAGACTCAAAAGACACTTAGGAAACAAATACATAAAGAGAAAAATAAAGATCACTATATCTCACCATCTAGTAATTCCTCAACAGTTTACTGCATTTTGTCTCAATATTATATTCTATGTATATATTTTTTTAAAATTGGCACTATTCAGTATATATAGTTTTGAATACTTTTTCACTTTAAACTTTATCATATACATTTTTCTTACAATATCAGCAAACATGTATAATTGTTGTATAACATTGTGTAACATATATGTGTAGTACCATGTCTGTGCCAGTTCTCCTCTTTTTGGATAAATAAGTTGTTTCACATTTGGGGATTTTACCAATGCACTGGGCAATAATCAATAAAGTTTCTGGCAAAAAAAACAAAAACAAAAACTATTTTTCTTGCAAAAGGGCAATCAAGACATTCAAAGAAGTTCAAAATCTCTTTCTGAGGACAGAAACCGAAATAAAGAGAGAAAGTGATCATCAGAATCTGGGTGTAGTAGTTATGAGGAAATGACAAAATATGCAAGAGTCAGAATGACAATGAACAAATAAAGCTCCTTAAACAAAATGGTAACCTGTGGGAGGAGAAAGCAGTGGGCACACGCTGCTAAGGATGGGACAAGATGATGGCTTTTGAAGAACTTCAGCATGTCCCAAATGACCATCCCTACCCTCTTCCTTCTAAATCAAATACCACTTGGGTTTAGGCCTGGCCTGGGAAAGTCTGTATTCTTCATTTAACCTCATGGCTTTACAACAAGCCCCTAATGCCTGAAGGTAAACTTGCATCTGTTCCTTAAAAGAGCCTAAGTTATATACACTGCTAACATAAAACTTGAGTATGTATTCTTGCCAAATATGAGGTTGTATCCTTTGGATGTTTCTGAAAGTAGAATATACTGGTCAAAGCATAAGAATATGCTTCAGCCTCTTGCAAAATGCTAAACTACCCTCCAGAAATAATTTACTAGTATGTACTATGTACAACAGTGTATGAAGAGACAATTTTATCATCATTTTATATAATAATTTAAAACATATTTGCCAACTTGAAAGTCTCAAAATAGCCTCACTGTAATATTATTATATATTTTTTTGCTTTCAAGAGAGGCTAAGCCTTTTTAATGTTTCTTGGCTATTTGCCTTTCCTTTGCTGTGAAATCTTACTGGCTACTTGTCCAGACTCAATTATCTCTTATTCTTAACTAGTGATAGAATTATTTTCTTCTGACAGAATCAACCAGATCATATTTGAAACTTAAAGTGTTTGTTCTTGAGGATTGTCATATATATGATGGATTTATTTTCTCTCTTTGCTTTTATCTGAATAGTTTTGGGGTTAGAGAAAAGCATGAATCAGTCTGTTACCATGGATTTGACCCCCAAGTGAACTAATTAGTGTCTTTATGTTCTGTGACCACTTAATGCACTTATTTGCAGGTCAGTTCATTATAACGGTACCAGGGGCGGGAGGGAGGATGATTTAATGCAAATCCTTCTTCACAGATAAAAGAGAAGAAGCAGAGCATTTCTAGCTGGTGTAAAGGTGAGGGTCCTAGAGCCCTGCTTGGTCTCCCCTTTGCTTTCCTCCATATTTGCCTCTATGATGTCTCTGAGAAATCTTAAGTTTTCAAGAATCACAATATAAAAACCAGTATGAAGTTACACTATTTATAAAAGATGCTTTCTCTCTCTCTCTCTCTATATATATATATATATGAGGCTCCGAAATATAAAGAAAGGTAGTAATACCTGTTCAACACTCACTATATTATTGCTGCTTTGATTAGAGAGAAAAATATATAAGAAAGTTCTTTGCAAACTAAAAGAAAGACTCACATATACAAAGAATATTTCAGAAAAAAACAGTAATATTCATAATGTTCTTTTCATTCTGGTGCAGTTTGGGTAAAAAGGAAAAGACAACGAGAATCAACAACCATTACCTAAACTGCCTAATGTAAGTATGACATATGGCCACTTTCCAGTTTGACTATGTCCACTCATTCTGTGCTGTTTTACATCATAGGAAAGAGAATCAAGCATTCTCAAAAAAAAAAAAATGCCAATTTTCTCCATCACTAAAATGCAAGCTTATTGGCTAAGTAATTTATTTATGTTGATGGAATAGCTATATAGCCATGCTCAAAATGACTTCCAACCTTAAGAGATCACGGATTTTGAATATGATGTGATAAGTGACACTTTTTAAGAAGCAGGCAAGCCCTAGCAAAATAACAAAGTATTGTCTCTTCAACAACTCCCTATTCTCTGTTGTTTCTTTCTCCTTTCCTCAACTCCCTCCCCATTTCTGTGCCTTTTGGGTTTTTGAGCCTCTGCTATGGTGTACAGTCAGGTATGCTTTCAAGGACAAGGCCTGAAGATACAGTTCTTTCTTAACTTCTATACATACATCTAAGTCCTTATGACTTCCTCTCTTGAGAATATAGAAAATAGTACTTAGCTAGCGCAACTCAAAAACTGGATCAATTTGCTAATCAAAAAACATCATAAAAATTATTATGTCATCTCATCAAGATATTATTCCTTTATTCATTTAAGTAATAAACATTTATTTATTGTCTTTCATATTAGATAAGTCAAATAAAATGAGGTGAGAGAGACTGACAAAGAGAACAGTATGTGCCAGCCTCAGAAAGAGATCAAAATTTGCTTTCAAATTAAAGTGGTTCTGGGTGGTGACTTTGGCTTCTAGTCATGATGGAGTAACCAAGGATTTACTGTCCTACCTTCAACCATTAAGAACTAGATGGGCTGGGCACGGTGGCTCACGCCTGTAACCCAGCACTTTGGGAGGCCGAGGAGGGCAGATCACGAGGTCAGGAGATCAAGACCATCCTGGCTAACACAGTGAAACCCCGTCTCTACTAAAAAAAAAAAAAAAAAAATTACAAAAATTAGCCGGGCGTGGTGGCAGGCGCCTGTAGTCCCAGCTACTCGGGAGGCTGAGGCCGGAGAATGGCGTAAACCCAGGAGGCGGAGCTTGCAGTGAGCCGAGATCGCGCAGCTGCACTTCAGCCTGGGCGACAGAGTGAGACTCCGTCTCAAAAAAAAAAAAAAAAACTAGAAAAATATACAAAACAGGCATTTTTAGTCACTTGTCAATAGACATCACAGGACAGGGATCATGAGAGACGAGACACAAATGAGGTGAGATCAGGCCTACAAGTGCCTTAGCTCACTGCCTGGAGAGAGTTTCCAGGTGACAGTACCTGTAGGGACAAGTTAAATTTACCAGGGAAACCTCCTTGAGTTGAGGAGTCAGACTATAAAGTTTTGGGAGGGCAAAGTGGCTAAAAATATAGAGTACTATAGGGCAACAATCTGCTCAGATGAACAAAACTCAAGAGATCTTCAGAGGGTCCCCCGCATCTCCAGCTAAATACCGAACTGCATGTATACACGAGGAAACTATTGAGGCTGGAGAATCACCAGACAGGAGCAGCTGAAAAAATCACTGGAGTTCATATAGGGTGGGGAATAGTGATATCCCCAGCCACAGTAGTGAGACTTCCTAACACATGAAGAGTGCACAGTCTTCAGTAGAGTGAGGTTAAATAAGGCAGTCTTATCCTTCCTAAAAAAGCTTACAAACAAGCCTCAAAAGGCTCAAAATTAGCTGCATCACATAACAAAACTCTAAATAATAAAAGGATTAAAAGAAAAATCCAGCACCCAAAGACATAAAATTTATGTCTGGCATCCACTCAGAAGTTAACAGGTATTCAAAGCAGCAGAAAAATGTGACACAAAAGCAGGAGACATCCCAGTTAATAGAAATAGCACAGATTATAGAATTAAACAAATATTTAAAATATTTGTTTTATATTATAAATATATGACACATGTTCTAGGAGACAGAAGATGGCATAAGCACAATGATGAAAAATGGAAGATATTTTTTAAAACTGACAAACTGAACTCCTAATGATGAAAAATATATCTTAGATTTAAAAATACAATGAATGAGAATAACATCAGATTAAACATCACAGTAAAAAGAAAATAGTGAAAAATAAAAAAAAAATAAAAAATAAAAAATAAAAAGAAGAAAATAGTGAACTTGAAGACCTAGTAATAGAAACTATCCAAGTGAAACGCACAGAGAAAAAAACATTTAAAGTAATTCATTGTGGCTGTAGCAAAAACAGTAAGAGGAAGTAGCGATACAGGAGAAATGTACAAGTAGAAGCCAGCCCATAAAGGAACTACTAAGACCTACTCATGAGGTTATAGTTATGTGTTTAGCTGAAGACAATTTTCAAGAAGGATTTCCAGTCAGCATGAAGAGTAGTGAGGAAAGGTATATTTGGGTAAAGTGGTTTCTTATAGCTCTTCAAAAATTACATTTTAAGACTTTTAAATTCTCACCAAAAGTTGAAATAATAAGTAAATCATGGGATATTCACACAATGAAATATAGTAACAAGAATCAAAACTCTATAGTTACATGCATATGAATGGACTTATCAATATAATGTTGAGCAAAAGAAGCCAGCTACAAAAGAGAACAAACTATGTAATCTCATATTGAATAAAAGCAGAGAGGATACTTTCATGGTGTTGAAACTGAGAATAGAGATACCATTGGTGGTAATGTAATGAAGAGAGTACAAAGAAAATTGCTGGGGTTAACCTATACTCTTGTGATATATGACAGCACTGTATGTATATTACTCTGCAACTGCATGTTTTTGAAGTATACCATTAAGAAGGCGACCATGAGTTAGCCTAATTATGCACTCCTGTGAGTAAGAGAAAAGGAGAGGAGCAAATAAATAATTCAAAAATCAGAAAATGTTTAGACTGTCATGGCAGTGTTGGCAGCAGTGGTAATATTTGTTTTCTTTTGTTTTATACCAATCAGAATATGTAAATTGCAGAAAGCTGAGCTGTAGAAATTGCACAAGGGCTACCTCTCTCAGTCCCTAATGCCACAGGCCAGGCAGTTTCCTGAGGCATATTCTCTAGGGCTCTGGTGGGCTCTGTTTTCACTCATTCTGTTGATAGAATCCTCAGACCCCAGGACACAAAGAAGCTTCAAGTGAATGATAACTTCGGCAAATGCTTCATCTCTTATTCCTTCTTTTCCCATTTTGCTTACAGTCAGGCATATCCTAAAGATATGTGAACTTTCTTTTACAGAGCATTTACTGTGTGTCATAGAGCACAGTCCCTTGATATGAGAGAGGAATAACTAATTTATTTATTAGCATTTAAACGAAACTTTTGACAGTTATTTGCAACTTGATTGTAAATGCTATTGAATTATAGCTATTTTCCCTTTTCTTTCTAGCAACAAACTTCATAGTATATATATATATATATATGTGTGTGTGTATATATCCATATATACTATGTGTATATATATACACATATATGTATATAATGTATAGAATGTGTGTGTGTGTGTGTGTGTGTGTGTGTGTGTATATATATATATATATATATATAATGTTTGGGGTTAAATTGCAGCAATGTAGCAATTGCAATTTCCCCACTGTTAGAAATGATACTTTTTTTTCCTTTATATTTTGTATCCTCAGTAGATTATTCTCCCAGGATACACTGATAATTATTATGATTACCCAACATAAAGAATAACCAAAAACATAATGATACACGTAAATAGTGGTTAATTATAAGTAAGAAGATGATGGTTAGGTACTTCATAAATGATATAGATAGGCAGATGATAAATTTGATAGACAGATAGATACATAGATAGACAGACACATAGATATACATAGATAGATATCTAGATAGATAATTCTCTATTTACCAAATAAATGGGAACAGGAAGCAACTCTGGTTGTTGTCCAGACAAGAATGGTTAATTTATTTTTATTTCACATAAATATTCCAAAAGTGGCGTTTTAATACACCTTGTGACCAAATGCTTGTTTTCTTTAAATGGTTAGGCTTTACCCATAATGGTGATGCAAACATCACCAATAAAATACAGATTCTGCTCACACATGCTAAGTCAAACTCCACAAATGGATCAAAGTTATTAGAATTCTTTTGAAAGATAGACATTGATGTCTATCTTCTTATATAGTTTAGATGGTGTGGATGTTGCAAACATTCAGCCAACTTGTTGCCATGAAAAAAATGTATATATTAGAATTTATGCCCATTAAAAATAATAATAAAGGTCACAATATTACTTTACCTTATATTTGACTTGCAAAGGATATACATGTTGGTGTCACATTAATACCATATCCTTCTCCAAGTGCCTACTGGAACAGAATGCATGGGCTATTGATGCTTTATTGAAAATCTGTGCTCTGAATTCCTCTTAGAAGCTTATTTCCCAGATGTTTATTGGAGGCATCTTCAAGACTTACAACCTCATTTTCTCCTATTGTTTGTTATACATATTGTCCAAGGCCCAGCCTCAGTTTCCCTTTTTCTCTTTCCTGTAAGAAACACTCCATAGCTGAGAGTTGTAAACCCACAGATATCACTCACTCTACTAAATTCATAGCCCCTCCAAACTTTAGAGCTAGCAAAAATCAAGAACTTAACAAAATGCTGATCTAAAGAAGCATTGCCTTCTCCATTACTTTGACTTCTTATCATATGTCTTAAATGAATGTGTTTAGATTTCATAGTCTCATCTGCTATCCCTAGTAAGCTGTAATCTTCTTTATATCTGTGTTACAACTGGAGCATTCATGGTGTGTGTGTGTGTGTGTGTGCATGTGTGTGTTTGTGTGCACCTATTTGTCTCTGATCCCCAAGGGAAAAATAACATTTATAAAAGAAAACATTTGAAAACTCTTCTAGAAACATATTTAGTGGGAGCCCAGAAAAATCTCCCCCAACACCCAAGAACTCTATTGTTTCTTACCCCTTTCAAGAGGGCTAAAAAGGGGAAGAGAATTACCATTCCTGATATACAGGTGTAAAAATATGGAAAATGTATTTACAAAGTTCGCATGGCCCAAAACTGCAAACTTGGCTAATAGTATATGAACAAGGCTGTACAGCTGGTAAGAGAAAATAGTAAAGGGTACATTTAACTTGGTCTTAAAAATATGTAACTATTTATGGTATGTTTATGACATCTTATTATTAGGCTTGATAATTCTAATTGCCTTTCTGGGCCCCCTTAGATGCTTCCTACATTTTATCATATAATTTCCCCTTTTAAATAGCCAAGGTGCTATGGGAAGCTTCTCTACAAATGCAGTTAAATATTTGCCTGCATCCCGAAAAGCTATCCTGCAAAGAAAGATAGCCAACAGCTCCAGAATCCACAATTTTCTGGGTAAAAGCATATCATATATAGAAGAGAATAACAAGGAAAGTAGGAAACCTAGTCTCTTCTTTTGCAATTCTGACTTTTCAGACTAGAGTAATTTGGGAGAGAGTAAAACAACATGATACATCACTGAAACTCAGCTCGTCTCCCTTTCTCACAAATTAAAACCATAACAAGTCAAAAGGTTATTAAAACTTCAAAATATTCTAACGTAGTGTGAGGTTAAAAAGGGTATTTTTCTTTGCTCCTGTTCCTGCTGGTACAGAGCCAATTAAAGACTTCCTGCGTGGGAATATTTGGCAATCTGAGCACAATTAGAGGGTGAGAATCTATTCTTGTCTCCAGGAAGAGGGATGTTAAACTTTCAGCTATATTTCTGGAAATTGCACGGGCCCGGAATGACAGAATTGTATGCTGTAGGGGCTTTCAATGCCAAGCTGGTTTACCCCTCAAGTCACTTGCCAAATTGTAAAGCTGTGCATGGCAAGACATTAAAGAGCTAAGCTGGAAATTTCTTGACACCTATACTCTAGAAAATCAGATAAACTGTGGTTGACTGAATTTTACCCACCTGAAGTTCAGCCTTAACCCATGCCAGTTCATAGTCTGATTAAGGTGAGCAGATCCCCACCCTAACTGCCTAGCAAAGGAAAAGGAAAATCTTCTCTGATGGTAAATAAGTAATGGCCAAGTATTTTACAATACTATTTTTTGTTGTTGTTGTTAATCAATGCTCAGATTCAGGAAGTTCTGCAAACCCCAACAAGAATAAGCCCAAAGAAAATCAAACCATCGGACCTAAATACCTCACACATAAACTGCTGAAAACTGAATAAAATCTAAAACACAGCGAGAGTAAAAGGATACTTTATTTTCAGAGGAGTACAATAAAATGGACAGTTGATCTCTTAATGAAAATATTGGAATTCAGAAGACAATTAAACAGCATCTTTAAAATGTTCACTTTCACTTCACTTTTATATGCTGTGTTCATTTTTAAGATTTTTTTATTCCTTATCTCCAAACCTTCCTTTCTATACTCAATTGTGTGCTACTAGGGCTGGGAGTCTAGAAAGTATGTTTCAGCTTTGCCAGCTAAGTTTCTGTTAGGTTATTCCAGTAGGAAGCACTCAATGAAGAGTGCAAGGCCAAAGGACAAAGCCTGTTCCTTTCTTTTTGGCTGCTGCTACAGCTACCATACCCCAGCAACAGGTCTCCCCGTTAGTGATAGTTCATTTCAGCCTCAAGTTTCTCCATGCTCTTCCAGGATAAGCCTTATTATGCCCCCAAAAGAGGGGTGGCACACCCTCCTAAGAGGTCTGACTGTCAGCTTTGCAGAGTCATTTCTCCAAGCTTCTCAATGCTAAAACTCCCAATCTCTTCAATACACGTGCTACTAATATACAGATCCACACATATGCAAGCACCCTGACTATTCACAAAAAGATTTTTGTAGCAATAATTTTTTCAAAGTGACCATCTAGTCATAGTAAGGCACTTTAGTCACAATTTTGATAATTGGCATGCATTTTTAAACAAAAAAAGTAAAAATGATCTATCTGCGTACATTTTTAGAATGTGTAGTCATGAATAAAACTGTAATATAAAAGTTAAGGAATGTAAAAATACCTGTTTAGGAAGCAAAATTCAACACAAAAATCTCAATAAATGGTGGTGATCTCTGGCAAGCAAAACTATAAATAATATTTTTCACATATTCTTAGTTTGTAATGCTACAATCATGAAAACAATGCACATTTTAAACTATTTTAATAATGTTGTTAATATAAAATCAATCAATATATGAGCAGCTTTAAAATAAATGAACACCCTATCTAGATGCCTTCACTATTTTTAATTCCTTAATTATCTTGCTTTGTTAATTGACTCACAGTTTAGCATGGCTGAGGAGGCCTCAGGAAACTTACAATCATGGTAGTAGGGAAAGCAAACACATCCTTCTTCACATGGCAGCAGGAAGGAAAAGAATGAGTGCCCAATGAAAGAGGAGGCCCCTTCTAGTTTTATAACTAACAGATCACAGGAGAACTAACTCACTATTATGAGAATAGAATGGGGAAAACTGACCCATGACTCAGTTATCTCCACCTGGTCCCTCCTATGACATGCGGGGACTATAGGAAATACAAAATGGGATTTGTGTGGGGACACAGCCAAACCATATCATTCTGCTCCTGGCCCCTCCCCAGATCTCATGTCCTCACAATTCAGAACACAATCATGCCCTTCCAACAGTCCCCTAAAGTCTTAACTCATTCTAGCATTAACTCAAAAGTACATGTCCAAGATCTAATCTGAGGCAAGGCAAGTCCCTTCCACCTATAAGCCTGTAAAATCAAAAGCAAATTAGTTACTTCCCAGATAGAGTGGGGGTACAGGCATTGGGAATATGCACCCATTCCAAATGACAGAAATTGGCTAAAACAAAGGGGCTACAGTCCCCATGCAAGTCCAAAATCCAATAGGGCAGTCATTAAACCTTAAAGCTCCAAAATGATCTCCTTTGACTCCATGTCTCACATCTGGATTATGCTGATGCAAGAGGTGAGTTCCTATGGTCTTGGGCAGCTCTACCCCTGTGGCTTTGTAGGGCACAGCCCACCTCTTAGCTGCCTTTACAGTCTTGCATTGAGTGTCTGCAGCTTTTCCAGGTGCATGGTGCAAGCTGTCGGTGGATCTAACATTCTGGCATCTGGAGGATGGTGGCCCTCTTCTTACAGCTACACGAGGTGGTGCCCCAGTGAGGACTCTGTATTGGGGCTCTGACCCCACCTTTCCATTCTACACTCAGATAACTGCTCTAAAAGACATTCTCCAAGAGGGCTCCACCCCTGAAGGCAACTTCTACCTGGAATCCAGCCATTTTCATACATCCTCTGAAATCCAGGCAGAGGTTCCCAAACCTCAGTTCTTGACTTATGTGCACCCACAGGCTAAACACCACATGCAAGCTGCCAGGGCTTAGGGCTTGCACCCTCTGGAGCCATGGCCTGAGCTGTACCTTGGCCCCCTTTAGCCACAGCTGGAGTGGCTGGAATGCAGGGCAGGAAATCCCTGGGCTGCACATGGCAGGGGAATCCTGGGCCCAGCCCATGAAATAATTTTTCCCTCCTAGGCCTTTGGGCCTGTCAACAAGGAGGAGCTCCCAACAAGTTCTCTGATATGCCCTGAAGACATTTTCCCCATTGCCTTGGTGATTAACATTTGGCTCCTTGTTACTTATGCAAATTGCTGCAGCAGGCTCAAATTTCTCCCCAGAAAATGAGTTTTTCTTTTCTATTGCATTGTCAGGCTGCAAATTTTCCAAACTTTTATTCTCTGCTTCCTCTTGAACACTTTGCTGCTTAGTAATTTCTTCCACCAGATACCCTAAATCATGTCTCTCATGTTCAAAGTTTCATGGTCTCTAGGGCAGGGGCAAAATGCTGACAGTCTCTTTGCTAAAGCATAACAAGAGTCACCTTTGCTCCAGTTCCCAACAAGTTCCTCATCTCCATCTGAGACCACCTCAGCTTGGACTTTATTGTCCATATCACTATAAGGATTTTGGTCAAAGCCATTCAATGAGTGTGATATGATTTGGCTGTGTCCCCACCCAAATCTCATTTTAAATTGTAATTCCCATAATTCCCATGTGTCATGGGAGGAAGCTTGTGGGAGGTAATTGAATCATGGGGGCAGTTACCTCCATGCTGTTCTCATAACAGTGGGTGAGTTCTCATGAGATCTGATGGCTTTATAAGGGGCTGTTCCCTTTTTACTCATTCTTCTTCTCCTTGCTGTTGCCATGTGAACAAGGACATGTTTGCTTCCCCTTCTGCCGTGATTGTAAGTTTCCTGAGGCCTTTTTAGCCGTGCTTAACTGTTAATCGATTAAACCTCTTTCCTTTATAAATTACCCAGTCTTGGGTATGTCTTCATAGCCGTGTGAAAATGGACTAATACAAAGTCTCTAGGAAGTTCGCAACTTTCCCACATCTTCCTGTTCTTCTGAGTCCTCCAAACTGTTCCAACCTCTGCCCGTTACTCAGTTCCAAATTCGCTTCCACATTTTCAAGTGTCTTTAGAGCAGTGCCCCACTACCTGGTACCAATTTACTATATTAGTCTGTTCTCACACTGCTAATAAAGATATCCCTGAGCCAGTGCATGCAGTGGCTCATGCCTGTAATCCCAAAACTTTGGGAGGCCAAGGCAGGCAGATCACGAGGTCATGAGATTGAGACCATCCTGGCCAATATGGTGAAACCCCGTCTCTACTAAAAATACAAAAATCAGCTGGGCATGGTGGCATGGGCCTGTAATCCCAGCTACTCAGGAGGCTGAGGCAGGAGAATCGCTTAGACCAGGAAGTCAGAGGTTGCAGTGAGCCGAGATCATGCCACTGCAATCAGGCCTGGCAACAGAGAAAGACTCCGTCAAAAAAAAAAAAAAAAAAAAAGACATACCTGAGACTGGGTAATCTGTAGAGAAAAGAGGTTTAATTGACTCACAGTTCAGCATGGCTGGGAGGCCTCAGGAAACTTAAAATCATGGTGGTAGGGAAAGCAAACACATCCTTCTTCACATGGCAGGAGGAAGGAGAAAAATGAGTGCCCATTTAAAGGGGAAACCCCTTATAAAGCTGTCAGATCTTGTGAGAACTAATTCACTATCATGAGAACAGGATAAGGGAAACTGCCCCCATGATTCAATTAGCTCCACCTGGTCCCTCCCATGAGATGTGGGGATTATGAGGACTACAAGATGAGATTTGGATGGGGACACAGCAAAACCATATCAGTTTTCTAGAGAATAAATTCATTTTTCATTTTTGGACAGAAGCTTTATACACAAGGCTACATTTATTACCTATGCACCAATATGCCTACACTTATTATTTATAGCCCTTATCCATATGGTTGGTTGAATAATTTTAATGTCACTATTTTTCAGTAGTTTGAGCCTTTGTTCCCCTTGTTTCCCTGATTGGCAAAAAGCATAGGTGTCCTTATTAGAAAATATTTGCCTATTAACACTTAAGATTTGATGATAGGTTTTGCAGTAAAACATCTCCTTTATCATTTGTGATTACAAATTATTATTCATAGTATCTGTCAAGATTTCCATTGTCATCTTATTAATATACTATTCAGTTGATAAAAATTGGGAGAACAGAGAGAGTGCTTCTAAGGAGGAGGAGGAGAAGAAAAAGTGGTGACTGCTCTGGTCAGTTTGTTCTGTTATTTTTCCTCTACCAGTTTTTATCTCCTCATTCCATTAAACTTGCTTCTATAAAACGATTCCATAGACTCACACACATCAAGATATACGTGACTGCTATGACCTAACTTATTCTTTTTCTCAAAGTTACAAATTTCCCCACAATATAAAATTGATTTGCTAAAAAACTTCAGAATTTGTGTATTGATTCTATTGACCTGTTTATCATGTCCTATTTATTTAAGTCTGATGTAATGTTATTATTAAATAACTTATTATTAAATAATTATATTTGGGTGGATATCGTTCAGAATTTGAGATGATTTTTCAGCTTCAACATCGAATTTTCATGATGCTTTTCCTTGTTCCTCTGCATGATGTGGTCTGGGTATAAGATGAATAGTTTACATGACCTCATGGCATTGGGGGGAAAGGGAAAGCCACCTCATGTGCACAAGTTAGTAACCGTTCAACGACAACTGGTTCCATTTCTGTGCATTCTTATGGTTCAAACTGCCACTGTTTGCAGATAATAGAAATCATTGTGTGGTCTTTCTCTGGCCTTTGGCGTTTGCCAGTACTATACACTTCTGCCTTGTCTTCCATCATGTCTTCTGTCCTAAAATAGCCCACCTCAGCCTTTGCATTGCATTATCTCACTTTCGCTACTGCTTTCCCCACAGCAAGCACACTCATTAGCCACACAAGAATTGGCTGGAATTTTAAACTTGAACCCTGTAGTCCTGGAATGCAATTCCACGCTCTTCACTAAATGGAGTCATCCACTGTCAGTACTGGATTGCTCTGCACACTTATCTTTCCTTAGAGCTCAAGATGGAAGAAGGCTAGTGCCCTTCACATCTTTATTTCATAATATACCTTCTCATTCCAGGTGGGAATTAGCCACGTTTGCGCATCTAATGTCTTTTACTCCTTTTCTTTATCCCTTAATCCCCTGTGTGCAAGGGTTCAACTTCTTTCATTTCCTTCCTTTTGGTCTTTTCCCTAACTTCTTTTACATGTGCCATAGAGAAAAACATGTTGTCTAACATCCAAACCAGCCAGGTACCACGGCTCATGCCTGTAATCCCAACCATTTGGGAATCTGAGGCAGGCAAATGACTTGAGGCCAGTTTGAGACTGACCTGGCCAACATGGTAAAAACCCATCTCTACTAAAAATATAAAAAAACAGCTGGGCATGGTGGTGCCGGCCTGTAATCCAGCTACTCAGGAGGCTGTGGCACAATAATCACTTGAACCTGGAAGGCGGAGGTTACAGTGAGCTGAGATTGCACCACTGCACTCCAGCCTGGGTGTGATGGTTAATACTGAATATCAACTTGATTGCATTGAAGGATGCAAACTATTGTTTCTCAGTGTGTCTGTGAGTGTGTCGCCAAAGAAGATTAACATTTAAGTCAGTGGATTGGGAAAGGCAGACCCACCCTCAATCTGCGTGGGCACAATCTGATCAGTTGCCAGTCCTTCCAGAATAAAAGCAGGCAGAAGAATGTGGAGAGATTAGAATGGTTTAGCCTCCCAGCCTACATCATTCTCTCTTGCTGGATGCTTCCTGCCCTCGAACATCAGAATTCAAGTTCTTCAGCTTTGGGACTTGGACGGCTTCCTTGCTCTTCAGCTCACAGACGGCCTATTGTGGGACCTCACCTTGTGATCATGTAAGCTAATACTCCTTAATGACCTCCCCTTTGTATATACATATATCCTATTATTTCTGTCCCTCTAGAGAACCCTGACTAATAAACTGGGTGACAGATCCAGACCCTGTTTCAAAAAAAAAAAAAAAAAGAAAATCCAAACTGGTTGTTGATATGCTAAAGGAGATCACATTGAATCCGACATTGAATGTCAGAAAATGATGATGAAATATTTACCTTTCCATCCCCTCTGTCACATTCTGAATCTTATTCCTGAGGCAGAGGGCTGCTTTCATCCAACCATAAATATGCTATGTGCAAAAGTGCAAAAGAAAAATATACATTAGCATTTTGTCAAAATATTACCACCACCATCCCCAATATGCATACTACATAGGATAGATTTGGAGGAAGTTTCTAATTGAAGGGAAAGATAAGAACCATTTCCTATATTTCCAAAGTAATTTTCCAAAACTAACAGAATTTTCACCGTGTAGAAATATGAAACACATGTTATATTTGGTAATCTTAAATCATGTTCTTATTTCTACATTGCAATTCTCTCTTGAGAATTGAAACATACCTGTATTAGAAATAAATATTTTACTCTTTTTCTTCATCTATAGATAATGCAAAACCTCCACAGGCATTTCCTAAAACTTTCCTCTGGCATTCAACAAATCAAAGTTAAATAAATTAATAGGGAGATAATAATTACTTTTATTATCTGATTGCTTCTGGAGGATAAGAGTAAGAGTAATTATGTTATTGATTAATTAACAAATAAACAATCGGGCATTTTACTTGGCACTTTCATGAAAATGCCAAGATAAATACACATGTATAAAGAGAGACAGGTCAGTGGGTCTAGCTTTCTTTTTTCCCCTTCAGTTTTTACTACCTACTTCTACGGTGTCTCTTTCTTTATTCTGCCTGGTTCTTCTAGTCTTTGTTCCCACACTAGCTGTCTCACGTTCTTCCTCCTGGGAGATTTTCTCTCAGCTTTATAGTGACCCAATAAACTTGTGAAAATAAGGGAAAAAAACTGTAACAAGCTTTAGCAATGCTTAAGGATTTTACAAAGTAGTTCCAGAAAAGATCTCTAAAATTGCATGATATAACACTAAGTATAATTAAGTCCCAGAAGCCAACAGAACAGTTACATATAAATAGCTTAACCTCTTCTCTTACATGTGAGTTATATTTGTGATGTTAGAGAACTCCAGGGTAGATACACATGGGGTGAGCCTTAAAGATATTAATAAATTCTCAGGTGGTGCAGAAGACCTTCAGCTTGTGTTCACTGAACTGCAGGGCAAAGGTGATGGCATTTATCCATCAGTGGTTTTCTAAGGTGGTTACTTAAAGTGCTACTGAGTTATTCACTGCCCCTGAGTGTTCAAGGGAAACAACTGACAGTGATCTCAAAGTCCCAGTCCCACAAAGCTCTAGGAAAGTACTTTAAATAAAATTCACACACACACACACAAGTAGCCTTAGAAATGATTTTTGAGTGTTACCTTGGGAAAACACACAGGGGGGTCACAAGAGTTGAAATGTGATGAATATATAGTTTTGTAATATGACTCATTACTACAGTAGATGGGTCTGATATCAGTTCATGCCTCTTGAAACAGAGAGTATTTAATCAAAACCCAATATTGAATTGGTGGCAAGTGTATAAGTTCTGCCTTTCTCCCTTCAGTCAGCATACCCATATGTGTGTTTCAAAGACACAGCATTAAAATGCACCCAGTGGTCTAATATAGAAAAGATAAAAAAAACTAATCAGTTTAGCTGTTCAAACAGTCTCTGCCTTATGCCTCTGGTTTACAGATATGTTTCAATAAAATGTGCTGAAGTAGCTAATTATAGTTAACACCAGACAGATCTGAATATTTCTCTACTCATCAACTTACTACATGAGGACCTCAAGCTTCAGCTTTCTCATCTTAAAAATGGGAACCATAGTGTCTACTTCAAAATGCCATTATGAGTATGAAAGCAAATATACACAAAGTACCCAGCACATCATTTGCTCTCAGTAAGAGAGATGTTATTGTACATATCATGTTTAATTTATTTTCTCTACTAGGATTAAACTATATGGCATCAAATGTATTCTGTAGCTTTAAAAATAAGTAACAATATTATCTGTCTCTTGATTTGGAGGAGACACACCATTAAAATAAATAAAAACTGGCTCAAAGCATATTAAATAATATAATAACATCAATCCGATTGTACATGAGACCCATTTCTTCTCTACATTAAAAAAAATTCAAAGCAAAATTAGGCCCTATTTATTTACTGATGTTCCCTGGATGTTTAGAATAATATGGTTTTGCACCCAGAAAACTTTTGAACTGAATCTACAGCCATATTCTACACAGGTTAAAATCCCAGTGGGAAATGCAACTGCAAACTTTGCTCAGCTCAACTTAGTCAGAGTTCAAATGAGATCAGCGTGGGAGGCAGTGCAACTTGGAACATTCACATACAATACAGGATGCATCTTTAATGCAAGGAAAGGGCTCACTGGGAGCACAAGGCATGAAAGCTTGAAATATCAGAACTGATGTTGGGAGCAAAGCTTCTCAGTGAAAGTAGAGCTGATTTACTTCTGCAGAAAGATACCGAGGGTAGAGTACATCCCAATTTGCTCTTGAATTGGAAAGCATGTTGATTGCTTGCACATCAGTGCTAGCTCTTAAATTCATTACCAGTTAGATTTTGGATTACCTTAGGAAGAATTTCTGAAAGACTGTAACAATTGGACCCATCATTGTTTCATTAAACCAATATTAATTAAATGTTTCCAACTTTTAGTGGGACTTGTTAGATTCTTATTAGCCATGACAGATCATTATTTTCAGCAGAACATGGTCAAGATCCAGCAATGAGCACTGAGATGTAATCAGGCACCAATGTATGCTGGAATTAATAATTATACTAAATTGGATGTAATGAATAATTTATGGTGTAAATTCTTATGCAATTTGCTATGGTAACCTACAAGAAGAAGACATCTGCTGTATTTTAACAAAGCGCAAGTTACCAGGAGTAAAATAATGAATAAAATAATAGAAAACCCACTTCAGAGGGAAAAGGCTTAGAGATGGGTAAAGTGAAACATGCTAAAAACATGAAATGCTATTGTCATTGTCATCATTAATTAACATTCATTATTCATTCAGAGGTGCAAAGACTTCAAACAAAGTCTTTATAGGTTGTAGAAAATTAACTCCTTGCCCTTCAAATGTTTACAACGACAAAATACATAGGCAAAGGCTATTTTTTGTTGAATAGGGTACTACAGAATAGGTTGCTTGCTTTGGTGTGTGAGTTGCTTCTGAACAACGGGAAACATAGTCAAATTTTATATAATCTATTTTAATAGAAAATACAAAATTAAAGGTGATTTAAAAGGGAGAAATGAGTCTGGCGCCGTGGCTCACTCCTGTAATCCCAGCACCCCAGGACAAGGCAGGCGGATCACACGAGGTTGGGAGCTCCAGGAAAGCCTGACCAACATGCAGAAACCCCGTCTCTACCAAAAAAAAAAAAAAAAAAAAAAGCCGGGCATGGTGGCTCCTGCCTGTAATCCCAGCCACTAGGGAGGCTGAGGCAGGAGAACCACCCAAACCTGGGAGGCGGAGGCCACGGTGAGCCAAGACCGTGCCACTGCACTCCACCCTGGGCAACAAGAGCAAAATTCCACTCAAAAACAAACAAACAAAAGGGACCAGGTTTAACCATGTTGCCCAGGCTAGTCTGCAACTCATAGGCTCAAGCGATCATCTGCACTCGGCCATCCAAAGTCCTGGGACTACAAGCGTGAGCCACCACGCCAGGCTGATCTATTCCCTTCTGGTTAATAAATAGGGCCGGGCGCGGTGGCTCACACCTGCAATCCCAGCACACAGGGAGACCGAGGCGGGTGGATCACCCGAGGTACGGAGATTGAGACCAGCCTCACCAACATGGAGAAAACCCGTCTGTACCAAAAAAAAAAAAAAAAAAAAAAGCCGGGCATGGTGGCTCACGCCTGCAATCCCAGTCACTCGGGAGGCTGAGGCAGGAGAACCACCCAAACCTGGGAGGCAGAGGCCACGGCGAGCCGAGACCGCGCCACTGCACTCCAGCCTGGGCAACAAGAGGAAAATTCCGCCTCAAATAAAATAAATAAATAAAATAAAAAGACAGACCGGTTTCACCATGTTGCCCAGGCTGATCTGGAACGCCTAGGCTCAAGCGATGGGTCACGCTCGGCCATCCAAAGACCGGAGCCATGCCAGGCTGATCTATTACTTTCTGCTTAATTAATTGGGCTGGGCACAGTGGCTCACCCTTGCATTCCCAGCACCCTGGGAGGCCAAGGCAGGCGGATCACCCGAGGTCGCGAGCACCAGGTCAGCCTGACCAACATGCAGAAACCCCGTCTCTACCAAAAAAAAAAAAAGCCGGGGATGTTGGTGCCTGCCTATAATCCCAGCCACTCGGGAGGCTCAAGGAGGTGAACCACCCAAACCTGGGATGCGGAGGCCACACCGAGGCGAGACAGCGCCACTGCACTCCACCCTGGGCAACAAGAGCAAAATTCCACTCAAAAACAAACAAAAAAAGGGACCAGGTTTCACCATGTTGCCCAGGACAGTCTGGAACTCAAAGGCTCAAGCGATCATCTGCACTCGGCCATCCAAAGTCCTGGGACTACAAGCGTGAGCCATCATGCCAGGCCGATCTATTCTCTTCTGGTTAATAAATTAGGCTGGGCGCGGTGGCTCACACCTGCAATCCCAGCACCCCGGGAGGCCGAGGCGGGTGGATCACCCGAGGTCCGGAGATTGAGACCAGCCTCATCAACATGGAGAAATCCAGTCTGTACCAAAAAAAAAAAGCCGGGCATGGTGGCTCATGCCTGCAATCCCAGCACCCTGGTAGGCACAAGCAGGCGTATCACCTGAGGACGGGAGCTCCTGGCCAGCCCGACCAACATGGAGAAACCCTGTATCTACCAAAAAAACAAAAAGAAAAAAAAAGCCGGGCAAAATGACTCCTGCCTGTAATCCTAGCCACTCGGGAGGCTGAGGCAGGAGAACCACCCAAATCAGGGAGGCGGAGGCCACGGCGAGCCGAGACCCCGCCACTGCACTCCACCCTGAGCAACAAGAGCAAAATTCCGCCTCAAAGAAAATAAGTAAATAAAATAAAAAGAGAG
This sequence comes from Pongo pygmaeus, assembly GCF_028885625.2. NCBI lineage: Eukaryota > Metazoa > Chordata > Mammalia > Primates > Hominidae > Pongo > Pongo pygmaeus. Next base: position 20,510,740 of record NC_072389.2, on the reverse strand, counting down.
ACCGCTTTCACCATGTTGCCCAGGCCGGTCTGGAACTCCTAGGCTCAAGTGATAGGCTATGCTCGGCCGTCCGCAGTCCAGAGCCACGCCAGGCCTATCTATTGCTTTCTGCTTAAGAAATTGGGCCGGGCGCAGTGGCTCACACCTGCAACCCCAGCACCCCAGGAGGACAAGGCGGGCAGACCACCCGAGGTGGGGAGCTCCAGCCAGGCTGACCAACATGCAGAAACCCCGTCTCTACCAAAAAAAAAAAAAAGCCGGGCATGGTGGCTCACGCCTGCAATCCCAGTCACTCAGGAGGCTGAGGCAGGAGAACCACCCAAACCAGGGAGGCGGAGGCCACGGCAAGCCGAGACCGCGCCACTGCACTCCAGCCTTGTCAACAAGAGGAAAATTCCACCTCAAATAAAACAAATAAATAAAATAAAAAGACCGGTTTCACCATGTTGCCCAGGCCGGTCTGGAACTCCTAGGCTCAAGCGATCAGCCGCACTCGGCTGTCTGAAGTCCAGAGCCACGCCAGGCCGAGCTATTCCTTTCTGCTTAATAAATTGGGCCAGGTGCAGTGGGTCACACCTGCAATTCCAGCACCCCGGAGGCCAAGGAGGGCGGATCACCCGAGGTCTGGACCTACAGGCCAGCCTGACCAACATGCAGAAACCCCGTCTCTACCAAAAAAAAAAAAAAGCGAAGCATGGTGGCCTCACGCCTGCAATCCCAGTCACTCAGGAGGCTGAGGCAGGAGAACCACCCAAACCAGGGAGGCGGAGGCCACGGCAAGCCGAGACAGTGCCACTGCACTCCACCCTGGGCAACAAGAGCAAAACTCCACTCAAAAACAAACAAAAAAAGGGACCAGATTTCACCGTGTTGCCCAGGCCAGTCTGGTAATCATAGGCTCAAGTGATCATCTGCACAGGCCATCCAAAGTCCTGGGACTACAAGCATGAGCCACCACGCCAGGCCGATCTATTCCCTTCTGGTTAATAAACTGGGCCCGGCGCAGTGGCTCACACCTGCAATCCCAGCTCCCCGGGAGGCCGAGGCGGGTGGATCACCCGAGGTCCGGAGATTGAGACCAGCCTCAGCAACATGGAGAAAACCCGTCTGTATCAAAAAAAGAAAAAAAGAAAAAGCAGGGCATGGTGGCTGACGCCTGTAATCCCAGTCACTCGAGAGGCTGAGGCGGGAGAACCACCCAAACCAGGGAGGCAGAGGCCACGGCAAGCCGAGACTGCGCCAGTGCAATCCAGCGTGGGAAACAAGAGCGAAATTCTGCCTCAAATAAAATAAATAAAGAAAATAAAAAGAGAGACCAGTTTCTCCTTGTTGCACAGGCCGGTCTGGAACTCCTAGGCTCAAGCGATCGGCCGCGCTCAGCCGTCCAAAGTCTGGAGCCACGCAGGCCGATCTAATCCTTTCTGCTTAATAAATTGGGCCGGGCGCAGTGGCTCACACCTGCAATCCCAACACACCGGGAGGCCAAGGCAGGCAGATCTCCAGACGTCGGGAGCTCCAGGCCAGCCTAACCAACATGCAGAAACCCTGTCTCTACCAAAAAAAAAAAAAAAAAAGCCGGGCATGGTGGCTCCTGACTCTAATCTCAGCCACTCAGGAGGCTGAGGCAGGAGAACCACCCAAACCCAGGAGGCGGAGGCCACGACGAGCCTAGACCGCGCCACTGCCCTCCACCCTGGGCAACAAGAGCAAAACTCCACTCAAAAAGACAAAAAAAAGGGACCAGGTTTCACCATGTTGCCCAGGCCAGTCTGGAACTCATAGGCTCAACCGATCATCTGCACTCGGCCATCCAAAGTCCTGGGACTACAAGCGTGAGCCACCACGCCAGGCCGATCTATTCCCTTCTGGTTCATAAATTGAGCCGGGCGCGGTGGCTCACACCTGCAATCCCAGCACCGCGGGAGGCCGAGGTGGGTGGATCACCCGAGGTCCGGAGTTTGAGACCAGCCTCGCCAACATGGAGAAACCCCTTTTCTACCAAAGAAGGAAAAAAAAAAAAAAAAAGCCGGGCATGGTGGCTCACGCCTGCAATCCCTGTCACTCGGGAGGCTGAGGCAGGAGAACCACCCAAACCCGGAGGCGGAGGCCACGGGGAGCCGAGACCGCAGCACTGCACTCCAGCCTGGGCAACAAGAGGGACATTCCGCCTCAAATAAAATAAATAAATAAAATAAAAAGAGAGACCGGGTTTCTCCATGTTGCCCAGGCTGGTCTGGAACTCCTACGCTCAAGCGATCGGCCGCACTCCGCCGTCTGAAGTCTAGGGCCACGCCAGGCCGATCAATTCCTTTCTGCTTAATAAATTGGGCGGGGCGCAGTGGCTCACACCTGCAAACCCAGCACCCCAGGAGGCCAAGGCAGGCAGATCACCCGAGTTCGGGAGCTCCAGGCCAGCCTGACCAACATGCAGAAACCCTGTCTCTACCAAAAAAAAAAAAAAAAAAAAAGCCGGGCATGGGGGTTCACATCTGCAATTCCAGCCACTCGGGAGGCTGAGGCAGGAGAACCACCCAAACCCGGGAGGCGGAGGCAGCAGGGAGCCGAGACCGCGCCACTGCATTCCAGCCTAGGCAACAGGAGCGAAATTCCGCCTCTAAATAAATAAATAAATAAATAAAAAGAGAGACCGGGTTTCACCATGTTGCCCAGGCTGGCCTGGAACTCCTAGGCTCCAGTGATCCACCGCACTCGGCCGTCCAAAGTCCTGGGATCACAAGCGTGAGCCACCAAGCCAGGCCGATCTGTTCCTTTCTGAATAATAAATTGGGCCCTGCGCAGTGGCTCAGGCCTGCAATCCTAGCACCCCGGGAGGCCAAGGAGGGCGGATCACCTGAGGTCGGGAGTTTGAGACCAGCCTGACCAACATGGAAAAACCCCGTCTCTACCAAAAAAAAGAACAAAAACAACAACAACAACAACAGAAAAGAGCATTTCTATAGCTACTGATTAAATCATGCATATGTCATTTTTAAACAGCTTTATTGAAGCACAAGAGAAATACAATGAAGTGAACCTAATTAAAGTGCACAGTTTGATAGATAGGTTGGCCTATGTATATAACTGTGAAACTATCAGGACAATACAAACATTTCAATCACCCCAAAAACTTTCCTTGTGCTTCTTTGTAATTCCTTCTTCCCACTCATCCCTGTCCCACTCTTTAGCTCCAGATAATCGCTCATCTGCTTTCTGTGAAATTTTGCATTCTTTAAAATGTATGTAAGTGAAATCATGCATTATGTGTACTTTTTTCTGTCTTCTGTCATCAGCTTAATTATTTTCAGATTCATCTATACTGTAGCATTGATCAATGATTCATTCCTTTTTTATTGCTTAGTAGTAAGTATGAATATAACACATCCATTCAATTGCTGATAGAAATTTGGGTTGTTTCCACTTTCTGGCTATTAAAATAAAGTTGCAATGAATATTAATATATGAATCTTTGTATGAACATATATTGTTCTTGGCTAAATCCTTAAGAATGGAATGATTAGATCATATTTCTTTTTTTTCAAAAAAGCAGCCAAACTTTTTCAAAATAGATTTATGGATCAAATTTCTATTACTTCTTTAGTCAGCTTTGGTAGTTTGTGTTTCTAGCAATTTTTCCATTTCATCTATGTTATCTAATTTGTTGTAATACCATTGTTAATTTTATTTCCTCGTAACCCTTTTATTTATCTGAGGTCAGCAATAATGTCCTTTTATTCTCAGTTGTAGTAATTAAATATTTTGTCTCTCTCTCTCCAGCTCTGTCTCCCCTTCCTTCTCTCTCTTTTTTTGCTCTCTCTACTTTTCTTCGTGAGTCTCAACTATAAGTTTGTCAATTCTCCTAATCTTTACAAAGTACAAAGTATTATTTTGTTGATTTTCTCTACATTTTCCCATTCTCCAATGTATTTACTTCTATTTTAATCTTTACTATTTCCTTCCATGTTTTTGCTTTGAGTTTAGTTGGCCTTTCTTTTTTACTTTCTTGTAGTGAAATGTTGGTGATTTATTCCTCATATAGGTGCTTACAGCTGTGTGTTTCACACTAAGCACTTGCTTTAGCTGCATCCCATAGGTTTTGTTGTGTTTTCTTTTTCTTCATCTATAGGTATTTTCTGATTTCCTTTGTTATTTCCTTTTTGACCTACTGTCCTTTGAATAGTGTGTTGGTTAATTTCTACATATTTGTGAATTTCTCTACTTTTCTTCTGTCAGTTTCCTAATTTTATTCCATTGTGGTTGGGGAACATACTTTGTATGATGTTGGGTCTATCAAATTTTTTATCATGAGGTATCTCTGAGTTTATCATTTCTGGAATTTGTTGAGCTTTTGGTGTTTTTAAAAAATCAAATTTTGGAAGTTTTCAATCATTATCTTTTTCTTTCTGTTACTCTAATTATATAATCTCACTTGACCTAAGTTGAAGTTCCCTAATTCTTTTTCTGACTCTTCAACTCTGCTATTTAGCCCATCTAGTGAATTTCTCATTTCAGTTATTGTGCTTGTCCACTCCAGATTTTCTATTTGGTTCTTTAAAAAAAATATTTTCTATTTCTTTTTTTTTAAACTTTAAGTTCAAGGGTAAATGTGCGGGTTTGTTACATAGGTAAACTTATGTCATGGGGGTTTGTTGTACAGATTATTTCATCACCCAGGTATTAGGCCTAGAACTGATTAATTCTTTTTCCTGATCCAATATTTACTATTTTGTGAGACACTGCCCTCATACTTTCCTACAGTTCTTCTGACATGGTTTCCTTTAGCTCTTTGAAGTCACTGATTTAAAATAGCCAACTTAGTCTTTGTCTAGTCAGTCCAATGTCTGGATTTCCTCAACAACAGTTCTCTACTGACTGCTTTTACCCCTTTGGGCCATATATTCTTATTTACTTGCATGTTTCTTAATATATTTTTGTTGGAAACTGGACACTTTAAATTACGTGGCAACTCTGGAAATCAGATTTGCCCACCTGCCCCAGGTTTTGTTATTGTGATTATTTAGCATTGTTTTAGTCCTATTTCTGAACTAAATCTGTAAAGTCTGTATTTTTTGTTGTAATAAAGTCCTGGATCAGTTCGCTTAGCAGTCAGGAACTATTGGAGAGATTTCCCTAAACACTGGGAAGCAAAGTCTCCCAGTTTTTGCCAAGGGCCTCTTGGGTATGTGTTGGGCACGCCTTTAACACTAAGCCAGGCAGCCTGTTGGTAAATTCCATGGGATTTTCTATGTAGACAATCACATAATATGCAAACAAAGATAGTTCTACTTCTTCCTGCCATTCTCCATATGTTTTATTTCTTCTGCTTTCCTTATTGCATTGGCTAGAAACTCCAATACTATTGAATAGAACAGAGGCATCCATCTTTTTTTAAACATAGGGGGAATGCATTCATTCTTTGACTATTAAGAATAATGTCAGCTGCTGTTAACTGTTGCTTTTATTTGTGTATGTCCTTGATTACATTCAGGAAGGTGCTTTCTAATACTGTTTGCAGGAATTGATGTTACATTTTGTCAAATGCCTTTCTGCATCGGTTGAGATGATTCTATCATTTTTCTTTCTTTACCTCTACCAATATTCTTTGTTCTGAAATCGACTTTGCCTGTTATTAATATAGCCGCTCCAGCTTTCTTTTTAGATGAGCATGCTGTATCTTTTTCAAACATGTTTGTCTATACTATTTGTGAATTTATGTTTAAAGTTCATTTTTTAAAGGCAGCATGTAGTTTTGTTGTTTTTAACCTATTCCAACCATTTCTGTCTTTTAAAAGGATGCTTAGGCCATTTAGATATAGAGTTTTTCATTGTTATTTTGATTTGCATTTCTCTAATGATCAGTGATATTGAGCTTTTCTATGTATGATTGTAAGCCATGTGTATATTTGATTCAAATAACTTTTCTTTAGGATTGAAAAGAAAGCATGTTTATTATAATCTGTGAAAATAAAAAATAGTAAGTATTTCAATGTAAGACAGTAACTACAGTAATAGTTTAGAGATGTGAGTGGTCTGTTTGGACTGAAGAAGTGAAATGTTTCATGAGGAAAATGGAATCTAAATGCAACTCTAAGAGAAGAGAAAAAGATGAAAGACACATAACAGGCTCAAACACAAGAAAGTGTATCCACAGAGGATGTCAGGATGATTGACTGAGATGGAACAGGGCTAGATTATGGAAGGCCAGTTTACAAAGAGCCCTGAAATTACAGGAGGTGTTTTCACCTCCTGTGAGTGCCATGCGAAGCTTCTGCAGGTTTTTTAATCAAGTGAAAGGTAAATATACACATAAAGATCCAAAAGAAATAATGTCAAGAAATTTAGCTAGTGATTATAGGTAACCCAGAATAACAGAAGGCCCAGGCAAATGGGCTGACCCACAGGTCTGTCCTGGAATCCCTCTTATGTCTTTATTTCATTTAGCATCCAGTACTGTGGCTGTAATTACCATCTATATCACAAGGACTTCCAAATTCATCTCCATGTCTGCTCCTTTCCTGAACTCTGGCCTTTTACCCAACTGTTTATCTGACACACTCATATCGATGTACAATGAACATCTCACACCTAATACGTGCAAAACAGAATTCTTGATTTGCAGCTCCCAAAACATGTTCTTATGTTCTTCCCCATTTCTGTCAGTTTCACTCCTATCCCCACACTTACTCAAACCAAAACCTTCGAAGTATTATATCCCTTTCTTAGCTTACTTCCTACATTTAATAATTGAAGATTCCTGTCAACTTTATCAAACCCTGCCCTGTTGTATCTTAAATCTATTTATCTCTGTCTTCACTTCTACCACTCTTGCACCAGCCCTCATCATCTTTCACTCAGACTATCCCAAAAGGTCTCCTGAGGATCTTCTTGCCTCCCCATAATCCAGATGTCTCCCTCCTATCTCAAAATCCTCACCTTGGTTCCCATAGCTCTATGAGACCCAAACCCTCTCTATCTCTTGGATCTCACTTCTTAGCACTCAAGTACCACCCTCGCAAAGCTTACTCTTGCCTTAGCATCTGAAATACTCTTATACTAGGTTTTTGAAGGGCCGGGTCCTTTCTGTCATTCATGCTTCACCTTAAATGATACCATCTGAAAAAGCCCTCCCTTACCACCCAGTCTTGAGTAGTCACTCACTGTAGTCACTTTCTCATAATATGCCATTTTGGTTTCACCAAAGCAGTCATCAATACCCAGTGTTCTATTTATTGTTTGTCTCCTCCATATTTTTGCACCCTTTTACCCCAGATCAAATGTAAGCTCTTCGAAAGAAAGCACTTTTTAGGTCTTCTTCAATGTTGTATCTCCAGCTGCAAGACTCACTACACATTTCTTGAATGAATTAATGAAAATACAGCACTTGATAAAGATGGGATCTCAAATCAGGAAGAAAAAAATAGATTTGACCAATAATTGAGACAACTTGTGAAGGATGCAATAAGAAAAATCTGAAGAATATTAGGGGAACTTTTCCTAGACTGACCATTATCAGCTCAATCCAAATTCCCATCGTCCACATAAAACCTGGTATTTCTCCTGTGCAACAGTGGCAACTGTGCACCTTAAACCCATCCCTTACCTGTTTCACTTACTTGGCAAGGTATTCTCCATAGTAATGAAGCAACCAATAGCAGGTACTTCCTTATCTGTGACACAGTCTACATGATTCTGACCAATAGCAGACTTCTGTCTTTATAAGCACACATGTGCATGTGCGTTGTTTAAATTACAAAATTAAAGCTTGTAATTTAAATCAACCACATTGAACAACAGATCCCTGTGGAATAAAGAAACTAAATATACCAACCAATGCACAAGACGTAGTCACCACCAATACAATACCACTTCAACTAAGTTAGCAGTTAGCTAGAGCCTAGGACAAATTCTTGGTAAGACAGAACCATCATTTTTAACAGCACGCAACAGTGCTTAGCATCAGCAAAGCCCCAGATGAGTAGAAGACTCAACTTGGTGTCATTAGCACAAATAAGTAGTGTTTCACTACTGTATTAGAAACAAAATGGTTTATTCTAATAAAATAACTTTCTTCTAAAAAAAAACAAACAAGGCCATTACTTTTCAAAACTTAGAAATCCTCATGAGGCTAAGTGGCCTATACAACTTAGGTGGAGGGAAGGAATAATTCAGAAGATAGGGTTGGGTTTTTAGTCCTCTGGTAACTGCAGGCTGAGGGTAGCAAATTAGGGATAATGTGGCTTCATGCACAAACCTTACAATAAGCAAAACATATCCCAGATTCTATACTCAATGGCTTAACACTGGCTATCACTGGAACTGCAGAGGGATGAAGGATTTTTTATAGCAGATTTGTATTTTTTAAAATTTCTGTATAGTTTGAATGTTTTAATCAAGTGTGTTTTATTTTTGTAATAATAATGAATTCAAAAAAGCTAAAAGGCAAAAGTAGTCAAAATATACAGGAATTGACTATTTGTATCAGTGCTTTTCAACAGAAATATAACGAGAGCCACAAGTGCTGTGATGCACACATTTATTTTTCAGTTTTCCAGTAGCCAGATTAAAAAAGGTAAGAAAATACAGGTAAAATTAATTTAAGAATATATTTTATTCAACCCAATATATCCAAAATATTATCATTTAAACAAGGATTCAGCATAACAATATTGAGATAATTTGCAGTCTTTCTTTTCTTACTAAGTCTACAAAATCTGGGGTATATTTTATACTCATAACATAGCCCAATGAGAACTACCCACGTTTCAGTTGCCACAAGAGCCAAATGCTTTAGTACTGCACAGTGCAGATCTGTATCCTGAAAACATATTTTCACATTAATAAGAAAAAATGGGCTAATGAGAAGATCAGACAATTTATAAAATATAAAAAGTAAAGGGTAACTACATTGAAAAATGTAAAAATTCAGCAGTAATAAAAATGTAATGAAAAACCATGAACTGCAATGTGTTCAGTCACATGCAGGTATGACTGAGGGATAGGTGAACAAACTAGTACTGCCCTTCTGAAAAAAAATCAACAACATGTTAACAAAAACTTTAAGTGATTATTATTCATAATCTTTGCTGCAAAAAGCTCATTTTCTAAGAATTTTATACTAAGCTCTGATGGAACAAATGTGCAAGACAGTTATAAGGATGTTTAAATCTGTATCATTTATAAAAGGAAGAAATTGGCAATAACCTAAATATTCAATCCCAGGTACCTAATTTAATCAGTAATGGTAAAACCATAAAACTAAATGTCGATCAGTTATTTTATATGATGACTAATGATTATTCTAGATATTAGATAATAAATACAACATAACATATGCCCATGAGCTATCTGTCTCCAAGACATGAGACCACTGATTTCAAATTTTATTTTTTGCTTATTTGTAATTTCTAAAATTTCCACAATACATTTTTATTATACCCAAAGTCAAAAATCAAATGGCAAAGTAAGTCAGACAGACTGAAGATGAAGAAAACTGGAAAAAGGCTAGCCTATTTTTAGAAGAAATCTAATGGTTGCCTCTGAATAAGTAATTTCAGTAGAAGGACAGTCTTTAGAAACCAAAATAATGGTTGAGAAGCAAAAAGAAATTTAATCAGGAAGGAAATATGGAAAAATGCACACAGTAACTGTATATATCATACAGAGTGTTTCTTTCTGTTTGTTAGATTCTTAAACGAAAATATGTCCATTGTGGAAAGTTTAGAAGAAATGAAAGAGAATAAAGAAGGAAAGAAAAATCACTTGCCGCTTCAACACAAGCAAACTCTACCCTCAACATCTTGGAGTCCTCCCTTTACATCCTTTCCTGCATGGTGCCCAATAAATGTTTGTTGAACAAATGGGGGCGAAAGAACCAAAATATACAGGGATGTCAGTACACTGAAGTAGGAAAGAGAGACAGAAATAGCAAGTCTTAGGAAATGCCTGGGTGCAAAATAAGGAGAAAAGTTACACTTAATAGCATATCATAATAACTGCATTTAAAGGTGGGAGGAGAGTCAATGTGTAATAAGTGTTATTTGATTTATGTATTTCCCTCTATTGCTAAATTTAAGTGTAGTTAAAATTCATAGATTACTTTCTTTACATAATGTACTATCCGCATCATTGGCAATTTCTGTGAATATCATGTTTCTAATAACATAATAATTTTTCAATGTTTATGTATTCCATAATTTGCAGAAACAATGCCATGATATTGAAATCAATTACTTACAATGCCAAGGGAACAGAACTATTCATGACTCATTGTTGACCTCTATGATATCTACTAGACAGGGATCCTGTCAGAAGAATGACTAAAAGGGTATTACTAAAACTCTTGATACATGTGGCTAAACCCCTTTTTAGGAAGTTTTAATCAAATCTTGCTCTGAAGCAGTGAGATCTGACAATGTACAATATGTGTATTTCTATTTATTGGGTGAAAGAGCCATGAAAAGCTAAATGACTAAGGAAAGGAGGCTGTGAAAGACAAAGCTGAGAACGCGGGACTGAGAAGGAGTCATCATGCCTGCAATGCCACAGAAAAGAGACGAGTGGGAAGAGATGGATGAGAAAAGAAGAGAAGGAAGTTTGCAAACAAAAGGAAGTGTGAACTTAGTTAAGGAAGCACACATCTTCCTCCGAGAAATATGAAGGAGAAATTAACAAGATAGAAAGATAAAGAATAAGTGAAAACAGATATGACTATGAGATGAATTCCTCAGAAAACATTGTAAGAAATGCCTTCTTCATTGACCAATTCCAAGAACTTCATGCTTCTATTTCTCAACTGGACAAGTTGGGGTGCCCGGTCCATCATCCACAACTCCTCTTCTAGCTCCAGCTGGGAGATAACACTGGCTTTGAAAGGATGACAGCCCACCCATGGGGAAAGAAAGAGAAAATATCTGAAAATTTGGCCCTAACCCCTTAGTGTTTGGCTCACTGAATGACGGCTACTGTGAGGTTTAAGGGAAGAGTAGCATAGAAAGCTCCTAATATCAACTCTTTAAAAATAAAGACAATTTACCTGGGGGGAAAATGTATTAGGAACATCTTGGGTCTTGAGGGCCAACTAGATTGTAAAACCTTTGGTTTTGGGGACTATAAAAGCCCAGCAGAATAAAATGCTATGAAGACTCATGGCTGCTAATAACTGAAAAAGCAAAGAGCCTCAAATAGGAAGATTTTCAGTTACAAAAGAAAATGGCTCTTACCCACATGGATTAGATTCCTACAGTTCTCCAGCATCACTTCTCTGTACAGATTCCTCTGCAGAGGGCTCAGTTGTCTCCACTCCTCCTCAGTAAAGTCTACAACAACATTCTTGAATGTCACTGGCTCTTAAAATATAAGCATATTCACCCTCTATTAGCTATCCAGAAAGTGTTCCTGACATAATGTGTAAAGCTGATAGTCACAGGAAAGGTTGAGGAGATGTACAGAAAGTTTTTTGTTTTGTTTTGTTTTTATATTTGTTTTTGTTTTTGTTTTGAGATGGAGTTTTGCTCTTGTTGCCCAGGCTGGAGTGCAGTGGTGCAATCTCGATTCACTGCAACCTCTGCCTCCTGGGGTCAAGCGATTCTCCTGCCTTAGCCTCCTGAGTAGCTGGGATTACAGATGCCCGCCACCACACCCAGCTAATTTTTTGTATTTTTAGTAAAGACAACTTTCCAACATGTTGGCCAGTATGGTCTTGAACTCCCAACCTCAGGTGATCCACCCACCTCGACCTCCCAAAGTGCTCGGATTACAGGCACTGGCCACCATGCTCCTTTTTTTTTTTTGGAGACAGAGTCTTGCTCTGTCACCCAGGCTGGAGTGCAGTGGCAGGATCTCAGCTCACTGCAGCCTCCACCACCCAGGTTCAATTGGTTCTTGTGCCTCAGCCTCCCAAGTAGCTGAGATTACAGGCACAGGCCACCATGCCTGGCTAATTTTTTTTGTATTTTTACCAGAGATGGGGTTTCACCATGTTGCCCAGGCTGGTCTCGAACTCCTCAGCTCAGGCAATCCACTAAGAGTCGATGCCTGGCCCAAGAATTATTTTTGACAGTGCTCAGACTTTGTGGTTACCTGAAGAAGAAGCCATCGAGAGGAAATCCAACTTGTATAAATTCATTCATTTCATCCATATGTCTTTCCCTTCCTGTCTCAAAGGAAAAGTTGCCCTTCCATGTATCCTCTTATTGTACATTCTGGGTGTTCTCTGATACTCTCCAGGCATTCACTCTCAGAAATCATCCCCATTTTTGTCAATCTTCAAACTATTCATCTTTGGAAACCCTTCTTCAGCTTATAAACAAGAATGTTCAAATGATCTCTTCCTAAATGATTTATCTCTGATAGAAAAAAAAAAGAATCCTTTGAAAATCAGTTTAGGAATGACAGTAACAATGCTGATGGGCCATCATTTAATAGGCATTGTTAAAAGATGGGGAGATACAGGTAGAGTACGCAGCTTGAGAGGAAAAATCAAGGAAATACACCATCAAGAGCAGAAGCCCTTATACACTACTCTCCTGCAGACACTGGGAGGGGCTGCCGGGGGCCTGCCAATTTTTGAGGTAACGTGTAGAGTTGGGAGAATGAGAACCCAGGATTATTTATTCAATGTTGAGATGGGGAAAAACAGTCTTGAGGCCTACAACAAAGAGCTAAAGGTTTTCTTAGACAGATTCTCCCACCCCCCACCCCAAGGCCACTGCTATTAAAAAGGAACAGAGAATGCAGCATCAAATGCATTAGATGCAGCTTACAAGAGAAGACAAATACCACAAATATTTTTGGAGGAGTGTCTACAAGAACCCATCTGTACTAATCACAGCCAATTAGAGTTCTGGCTAAAACCAGCCACATTAGGATCAATAATATTTTTTAAAAAGGATCCTGTCATTATCATTATGCACATAAATAACACCAGTACAGGACAGAAAGAACATGGTATGAAAAACATCAAAGGAAGAACACATTCTGGGAAAGCTAAGATCCAAGGAATACAAGAAATCTTCTAAAAATGCTTGCACTATAGAGTAATTCAATAAGGACATGAATTTAATGAAATGCACACACCACCCAACATGATTTTTTTAAAAAGAGAGACGAAAAGCTATGAATTACTCTGGGAACAAAAATGTCTTATGGAGCTAATAAATTTAGTAAGGATTCTCAAACATGCAAAAACAAAGAGAAGAACACTTTTCTTCTCATTATTCAAGACACAGGTTGAGAGAACATTTTAACTACTTGATACTTAAATCCACCCCCCCCCCACCCAAGAAAAAAGGAAGGATCACAATGAAGAACTAGGGAATAAAATTACTACTGGATGAATGGTAATGAGGGCTGTTTTTTTTCCCCCAATCTTTATACATTTTATTTTTCTTTCTTGGCTTACTGCATTGTTGTTAAGACCAGACATATTTTTCTTTTTTGTCCTTGTAAGAGGGTGGTTGGAACCACTTAACTGATCAATGTAGAACACATGATATAATGAGAATTTAAATGTTAAATTGACAAAAACAGTTACAGGAATATGGGTCCAGACAAAAATTTAAATAAGTAAATCTTGACAAAGTAAAAATAATTTTACAACATTTTAAAAAGCAGTCCATAGAGGACAAAAGAGAGGGAGAAGAAACGTAAGCAAGGTTGATGTCTAATCATGTGGGCACAAACACAGTGAGTCTCTCATAACTGGCTTACCTTTTTTCTTTCACGCTTAGAGAAATATTCCAAAACAAGAATTTTCTCTTGTTCAATATAGTTCTCCTGAAGAACAGCAATTTCTTTAGTTCTCTAGTTAATTTTTCTTTTTAAATTCGAGTAACATTAATTTTTTTATATCATTAAATCTATTTATTACTAAGCAATGCCAGTTTTCTTTCTGTCTCTTCATCCATTCATCTGTTCAACTCTCTTTTCACCTTACTACAATGTCCAACACTTATCTACACAAATATGCATGGAGAGAGACAGCCAGGTGTTCAAAGTTAACACTGAAAGGGAAACGCATGCACTTTCTGCTTTGTCAAACTACTAGTACTGCTGATTATTAAATAAAATAAAATACTTTAAAAAATAAAAATAATGGACTTCCACTTCCAGACAAAATGGAGTAAACACCTTTCTCTGCTTCTCCTATTAAGTGTAGATAACAATCCTGGAAGTTATATTTCAAACAAAAATAAGACGAATATGAAAGATGGAGAAAGGCAGGCTGGCTAAGGCCCCTGGGACTTGGGTGGTTTTGTCATCTCATGTATTCTATAGTTGGCACTGAAGAAGAATCAACCTGGAAATGGTAATGGAAATAGAGGAAAAAAAAAAAAAGCCCCAGTAAAGGATCAGCCCAACAAGCCAGAAAACTTTCAGACAGTAACCACCCAACTCTAGGAAAACACCACAGGAAAAAAATGTGGCTTCATCCCCACCACCTTCAGCTAAGGAGCGGGCAGAGACGTAGACTTTCCACGCTCATCCCACCACCCAGGGCTCTCTAACAAGAGAATTTTAAAGCACATCCCATGAAAAGGCCCCAGTGAGCAATTACATGAATGCCTGAATCAAAAGAAAGGGTAGAAAAATAGAAGTAAAATAGAAGACATAAAGAAAAATCAAATGAAAATTTTAAGAATAAAAACATGAGGCCAGGCACGATGGCTCACGCCTGTAATCCCAGCCCTTTGGGAGACCGAAGTGGGTGGGTCATGAGGTCAGGAGATCGAGACCATCCTGGCTAACACGGTGAAACCCAGTCTCTACTAAAAATACAAAAAAATTAGCCGGGTGTGGTGGCGGGTGCCTGTAGTCCCGGCTGCTTGGGAGACTGAGGCAGGAGAATGGCGTGAACCCGGGAGGCGGAGCTTGCAGTGAGCTGAGACGGCACCACTGCACTCCAGCCTGGGCAACAGTGCGAGACTCTGTCTTAAAAAAAAAAAAAAAAAAAAAAAGGAATAAAAACATGAAATAATTGCAGCTGTAATCCCAGCACTTTGAGAGGCCAGGGTGGGCAGATCACCTGAGGTCAGGGGTTTGAGACCAGCCTGGCCAACATGATGAAGCCTTGTCTCTACTAAAAATATAAAAATCATCCAGGTGTGGTGGCAGGCGCCTACAATCCCAACTACTTGGGAGGCTGAGGCAGGAGAATCACTTGAGCCCGGGAGGTGGAGTTTGCAGTGAGCGGAGATCATGCCACTGCACTCCAGCCTGGGTGACAGAGCGAGATTCCATCTCAAATAAAATTTCAAAACAAAATGAAAGAATTGAAATAAATAGCTCAGTAGACAGGCTCTACAACAGAGTGGAAAGGAGAGAGGAGAGAACCGGTGAACCTGAAAATAGAAACTACCCTGACCAACAGAGAGACAGCAGACAAAAACAGAAGAGATAGGTCCACAGGGACTTTTGGGATTATGTCCTGTGACATTAAAACAACTGAAATCATACACAGTGTGCTTTCTACTGTCTACTGGGAAAGACAAACAGACCCTTTGCCACCTTGACCAGAGCTGAGTCCTTAAATTTCTGGATGATGATGATTGTTATTTAAGAGCCAGAGGCTGGTGGAGTTGGTTTGTTTGGAGGAGGCCTCCTTACTCTCATCATAGCAACTTTTCCCTCGGGGGGGCTCCAATCTTCTTATTCAGAGAGGTAGCTGAGGCAGGACAGTGGGGCTAACTGTGGACCAGGCGAGGGCATGGGCTGCTGGGGTGGCCCCCCTTCCCCGGTGTATATATTGTGTCCGTGTAAGGTTTTGTATATTCCAGAGGGTAGGGCCGCCCCTGTATCATACCTAGCGGTGGTTGGAGGTGGCACATGGGGAGGAGGTTCTAATAATTATTTGTGGCTGGGAAACATTTATTGCTAGCATAGGACAGAGGAAGGAGGCAGGGATGGGGTCATGGCTTCCCAGTGGTGTGATCACAGTTCACTGCAACCTCCAACTCTCATGCTCAAGTGATCCTCCCACCTCAGCCTCCCAGGTAGCTGGGAGTATAAGCATGCACTACTATGCCTGGCTAATTTTTAAACTTTTTGTAGACAAAAGGTCTTGCTATGTTGCCCATGCTGGTCTTGAACTCCTGGCCTCAAGCGATTCTCCCATCTTGGCCTCCCAAAGCACTGGGATTACAGGCATGAGACATTGCTTCTGTCCATAAGATTTTCTCTTTATTACTGTTTTGTTGTTGTTGTTTTGTTTTGTTTTTATTTTTTGACAGAGTCTTGGTCTGTTGCCCAAGCTGGAGTGCAATGGTGCGATCTCTGCTCACTGCAACCTCCGCCTCCTGGTTCAAGCAATTCTTATGCCTCAGCCTCCTGAGTACCTGGAGTTATAGGCATAAGCCACTGCACCTGGCTAATTTTTGAATTTTTAGTAGAGACAGAGTTTTGCCATGTTGGCCAGATTGGTCTTGAACTCCTGGCCTTAAGCAATCCGCCCTCCTCAGCCTCCCAAAGTGCTGGGATTACAGGTGTGAGCCACTGCTCCTGGCTAAGATCCCGTCTCTATTTAAATAAAAAAAAGAAAATTCAGAGTCTGTGGAACACAGAACACCAAAGGCCGGTTATTTACCTCTCTGAGGTAATCTGTGTAAACAATTTGATATATATCCTTTCAAGTTCATACTTGCTATGCATATATATACATATACACACGTACGTTGACATAGTCCCTCTTCCCAGCTGTCATGCTATTAGTCTTCTTTTTTTTGTAGAAATTGGACCAACTCTTTGTTCTTTGCTGGCCCGTATTTCTCCTATTCAGTGATGTGTTATGAATATGTGTTTAAGTCAATATATGCAACTCTTCAATATCATTTAAAAAGGTTATGATATACGATCATATGAAGGTGTTACAATTTATCCCAACAGTTCCCTTTTGCACATTTAATAATTTCCATTGATTTGCCAGGAAGAACAGTCTCATGTCATGGCTAAATCCTTTTGTATGGACATCCTTAATTATTCCCTTAAGATAAACTTTTAAATAAAGTTGCTAGATTAGTCTCATTTCTTAAGTTCCTTTTTGGTAGTTTATATGTAACACTGTAGTTTTGTATGTACTTGCAAATACCTATAGTGCTAGTAAAAAATGGGATAAAATTAAACTCTTTCACATATGCCAAATATATTTTGATTTAGCACTTCATTAAGTGCATGATTACAGTCTCTGTATCTTTTGATTTACCTTTCTATCTTTACAATTTTCAGCCGAGATACTTAGAGGTCACATAGTAAATTAAGGTTTTCTTTTTTTAATAATCTCCATCTTTCTAAATATGGTGAGTCACAGTAAGCTATTTTTGGATTGTTGAAAGCTGTGACTCTCTTCTCAATTGGAGCCCAGAAACCATGCCACTTACAAAATATGCTTTGTCTTCCAACATCAGAGTGTCTGGTGGAAGGTGACTGTTCTTGGAACTTAAAAAGTCTAAACAGGACAAGAACAGAATCTGGAAACTATTTCTGTTTCTGATAATATGGCTGAGTAGGCAGACATGCTGGATAGTCCTTGCAAAGACATACTTGAAATTGCCACACATACACACACGAAAAATCCAGAATCTCTAAGACGGAAGATGAAGTGAAAATCAGAAGGGCTACTACAAGAATAATGGGGAAGCAGCCCCAGTTATCAAGGGACATGTGCATGTGTTCAATAAAAAGTTTCAAACCCAAAAAAAGTTGAGAAAAATAACGTAATTGCCCTACATATACACATCATCAACAATTTTTCATTCATGGCATGGACAGGTTTTTTGTTTTTGTTTTTTTGTTTTTTGTTTTAAAGGTGGGATTTTGCTATGGTTGCCCAGGCTGGAGGGCAGTGGTGTGATCTTGGCTCACTGCAACTTCCGCCTCCCAGGTTCAAGCTATTCTCCTGCCTCAGCCTCCCAAGTAGCTAGGATTACAGGCACCCGGCACCACATCCGGCTAGCTGTTGTATTTTTAGTAGAGATGGTGTTTCACCACATTGGTCAGGCTGGTCTTGAACTCCTGACCTCATGTGATCCACCTGCCTCGGTCTCTCAAAGTGCTGGGATTACAGGTGTGAACCACCACACCTGGCCACAGCCAGTTTTGTTTCATTTATATTCCCA
Source organism: Pongo pygmaeus (assembly GCF_028885625.2). Classification (NCBI taxonomy): domain Eukaryota; kingdom Metazoa; phylum Chordata; class Mammalia; order Primates; family Hominidae; genus Pongo; species Pongo pygmaeus. The sequence goes on along the minus strand of NC_072389.2, from coordinate 20,492,636 downwards.
CTTCATTTATATACGTTCCTTCTTCCTCTTAATTATTTTGAAATAAAACCTATACATCATATCATTTTTTAAATTACCTTGTATGTATCTGTAGAAGACAAGGAATTTTTAAAAACAAATATATTCACAATGCCATTAAATACCAAAAAATTAATATTCTGAAAATAGTCACAAATCCAGAGTTCACATTTTCTTGACTTTCTCATAAGTGATTTTTTTTCTAGGTTATCTATTTCAATCAGATAACTGTTTGCTCATATTTACATTCCTAATTGAACAATGTCTAAACTTAAACTGACATAAAATGCAGATGATTTTCTGACCAAATGCTTAGTGTAAAAAAAAACTTCAAAATGCAAGAGGAGTCCCTCCAAATACAGAAAGGACCGGTATTTTAAGAGGTATGTTAACTAAAATGTGGCAATGTAAAGAGCAGAGCAGGAAGAACCTTTAAGTCCGAAACTAACAACAAGTCAATTTCATAGTCAGTTTCCCTAGTCCTTGCACAACAACCTCTCGCATCTGTTTTCTCTACAATGGAAGTAACAATAGTAGCTATTTCAGAGCAGGAAAAGGCTTAGAGCAGTGCTAAAAGAGGGTAGTGGCTATATAAAGTTCAGCCATTTGTATATTGTAACAAACCAACTTTTTTTTTTTTTTTTTGGTCAATAATAGGTTTCTTTTGGAAAAGTAGCGGCCTCCTGTCTGGGGACACCTGCAGTTCCACTAAGTGAACATTGGTGTCTGGTAAACTTTGCCTCTATTTCTCTCAATAATATACTGTCAAGCTGTTCCTTGATTCAGCAATTTTATGTACTTCCTTTTTTCTTTTTTCCTTTCTCTTTTCCTGAGACAGAGTCCCGCTCTGTCGCCCAGTCTGGACTGCAGCAGCGCCATCATGGCTCACTGCCACCTCCACCCTGGGCTCAAGCAATCCTCCTGCATCAGCCTTCAGAGTAGCTGGGACTACCTGCAGGGCCCACCAGGCCCCGCTAATCTGTGGGTTTTGTTTTGTTTTTTCGTTAAGAGACTGGGTTTCCGGCCAGGTGCAGTGACTCACGCCTGCAATCCCAAAACACCAGGAGGCCGAGGCTGGCGAATCACCGGAGGTGAGGAGCTGGAGACCAGCCTGACCAACATGGAGGAACCCCGTCTCTACCAAAATAAATAAATAAAAAAGTAGCCAGGCATGGTGGCTCACGCCTGCAATCCCAGCCACTCAGGAGGCTGAAGCAGGCGAACCACCCAAACCCGGGAGGCGGAGGCCCGGCGAGCTGAGACCGCGCCACTGCACTCCAGCCTGGGCAACAAGAGGGAAACTCTGCCTCAAAAAAAAAAAACCAGGTTTCACCATGTTGCCCAGGCTGGTCTGGATCTCCTAGGCTCAAGCGATTCGCACCGCTCAGCCATCCAAAGTCCTGGGATCACAACCGTGAGCCATGACGCCAGGCGATCTGTTCCTGTCCGATTAAAAATTCGGCCGGGCGCGGTGGCTCATGCCTGGGATCCTAGCACCCCGGGAGGCCGAGGCGGGTGGATAACCTGAGGTCAGATTGAGGCCAGCCTGACCAACATGGAGAAACCCCATCTCTACCAAAAAATACAAAATACAAAAGTAGCCGGACCTGGTGGCTCACGCCTGCAATCCCAGCCACTCGGGAGGCTGAGGCAGAAGAACCACCCAAACCCGGGTGGTCAAAGCTGCTGGGGGCCGAGATCCTGCCACTGCACTCCAGCCTGGGCAACAAGAGCGAAACTCCCTCTCAGAAGAAAAAAAAAAAAAAAAAAGAGGTAGAGAGACTGGGTTTCACCATGTTGCCCAGGCCGGCCTGGAACTCCTAGGCTCAAGCGATCCTCCGGCTCCGCCATCCGAAGTCCTGGGATCACAAGCATGAGCCGCCACGCCAGGCCGATCTGTTCCTTTCTGATTAATAAACTGGGCCCGGCGCGGTGACTCACTCCTGCAATCCCAGCACCCCGGGAGGCCGAGGCGGGCGGATAACCTGAGGTCGGGAGTTGGAGACCAGCCTGACCAACATGGAGAAAACTGTCTCTACTAAAAAAGAAAAAGCTGGGCATGGTGGCTCATGCCTGCAATCCCAGCACCCTGGGAGGCCGAGGCGTGGGGGTAACCTGAGGTCAGGAGTTTGAGACTACCCTGACGAAGGGAGAAACCCCGTCTGTACCAAAAAAAAAAAAAAAAAAGTACAAAATTTGCCAGGTATGGCGGCTCATGCCTGCAATCTCAGCCACTTGGGAGGCTGAGGCAGGAGAGTCACCCAAACCCGGGAGGCGGAGGCCGCGGGGAGCTGAGACCGCGCCACTGCACTCCAGCCTGGGAAACAAGAGCCAAACTCCACCTCAAACAAACAAACAAACAAAAACAAAACAAAAAAATCGAGACCAGGTTTCACCATGTTGCCCAGGCCTGTCTGGAACTCCTAGGCTCAAGCGATCCCCAGCACTCCGCCATCCAAAGTCCTGGGATCACAAGCGTGAGCCGCCACACCAGGCCCATCTATTCCTTTCTGATTAAACAATTCGGCCAGGTGCAGTGGCTTATGCCTGCAATCCCAGCACCCCGGTGGCTCACACCTGCAATGCTAGCACCCCGGGAGTCTGAGGCGGGTGGATAACCTGAGGTCAGGAGTTTGAGACCAGCCTGACATGGAGAAACTCCGTCTGTACCAAAAAAAAAAAAAAAAAACTAGCCGGGCATGGTGGCTCATGCCTGCAATCCCAGCCGCTCGGGAGGCTGAGGCAGGAGAATGATCCAAACCCAGGACCAAGAGGCGGAGGCCACCGGGAGCCGAAACCATGCCATTGCACTCCAGCCAGGCAACAAGAGCGAAACTGCCTCAAAACAAAAAATAAAAAGAAACCAGGTTTCACCATGTTGCCCCGGCCTGTCTGGAATTCCTAGGCTCAAGTGATCCCCCGCGCTATTCCTTTGTGATTAATAAATTGGGCCTTGCGCGCTGGCTCATGCTTGCAATCCCAGCACCTCCAGACGCCGAGGCGGGCGGATAACCTGATCTGGGGAGTTTGAGACCAGCCTTATGAACATGGAGAAACCGCATCTCTAACAACAAAAACAAAAACAAACAAAAAACAAAATGAGCTGGGCATGGTGGCTCACGCGTCCAATCCCAGCCATTCGGGAGGCTGTGGCAGGAGAACCACCCAAACCCGGGAGGTGGAGGCCCGTTGAGCCAAGACCTCACCACTGCACTCCAGCCTGGGCAAAAAGAGCCAATCTCCACGTCAAAACAAACAAAAAGTGACCGGGTTTCACCATGTTGCCCAGGCAAGTCTGGAACTCCTAGGCTCAAGCGATCCCCCGCGCTCGGCGGTCCGACCTCCTGGGATCACAAGCATGAACCACCACGCCAGGCCGATCTATTCCTTTCTGATTAATCAACTGTGCCTTGCGCGCTGGCTCATGCCTGCAATCCCAGCACCCCTGGAAGCCAAGGTGGGTGGATATCCTGAGGTCCTGAGTTTGAGACCAGCCTGCCCAACAGGGAGAAACCATGTGTGTACCAAAAAAAAAAAAGAGAAAAGAAAATTAGCCGGGCATGGCGGCTCACACCTGACACCTGCAATCTCAGCCACTCGGGAGGCTGAGGCAGGGGAACCACCCAAACCCAAGAGGCAGAGGCCACAGGGAGCCGAGACCGCGCCACTGCACTCCAGCCTGGGCAACAAGAGCGAAAGTCTGCCTCAAAAAAAAAAAAAAAAAAAAAGAGAGACTGAGTTTCACAATGTTGCCCAGGCCAGTCTGGATCTCCTAGGCTCAAGTGATCCCCAGTGCTCCGCCATCCAAAGTCCCTGGATCACAAGTGTGAGCCACCATGCCAGGCCCATCTATTCCTCTCTGATTAATGAATTGGGCTGGGCACACTGGCTCACACCTGCAATCCTGTAGCGGGATTTTTAAGGAATTAGATAGACTCACCGGGTTTAAGAGGACATTTATTAATTATTTAGGTGCACCGGCCCAGTCGGATTAACATTTAAAGGATTGAGTACTGAACCAAGAGTTACCTTTCAAGCATTATGTGGGGCGAAGGGGGAGATCTGTGCAGGGAGAAGCATATTATAGAAGAGAGAAACAAAGATAGTTATTTAATTGAAACATGCATTATTTTTTTTTCCTATTTAAGGAAAAATATGTTTTGTGACTTGAGTTTATTTGTTTAGGCACCTAGATTTATTTTGTTTATGGACATAATAGTAGGTACCTCATAGGGGATTATTAGATCACGCTTAAAATTGGATCATAGTTAATACTTTAACTGGGGCTTTAACCATCATCATTTACATCATCCCTATCCCATTGTTTTTCCTCTTGGCAGAAAGGCATATAGTGAAATCCGTGCAAATTAAATGAACATATGGGAAACTCTTGTTTGCAGAAGGCGTTGTGGGGCTCCCTCTACATGATCTGAAAAGTACCTATACGGCTGTAAGACACTTGACATGTCACCTAGTGTATACCCTGGCATGCCCATATGACCTACTAAATCACACAAACACAGCAGGTTCTAATATACAGTCATATTCATTTTACAACTTTTCAATTAACATATAATCCTAAATTGGATGCTTTATGTTGAAGAAAAAAACAGCATCTAATATACCATCATAGTAACATATTAAATGCTAGTTTAACCTGATTCTCCCAGTGTAACAATTTTGAGTTGTACATAAGGGTTTTACTGAAATTTTCATTCTTTTATTGGTCATGGATTAGTAACTTAGTATTTCCTTAGAATTGATGTAAGCAGGTAAACTGAAGTTGATGATCAAGTATACCTTTATAATAAGCTGAGCAGCTTTAGATCTTTTGTGAAGTGCAAGTTCACCGAGAGAAGTAATTAGTAGTATGAGTAGGCTTCTCCATCATTGGCTTTTGAATGGCTCTTTACTGAAGACAAAAGGAAGGAGGAACTCAGTGTAATTTCTACCTACTTGGATACCTCTGCAAGTATTGTCAGTGGTTATTTCTCCTTCAAGTATTCTCCCATTTCTTTTCATCAAATTGGCCAATCTCATCTCAAATCCTCTACAGAAAATGTTGAAGTTACTCTAGGGTGAGATAACAGTTCTCAATGTTTATGGGAATTGAAGAGGTTTTGGGAAAATGGATAATATTAATGGGAAAAAATTAGATTGTTGGAGTGAAGATTAAGTTCAAAGAGAGAATGTATGCTTTATTATAATTTTGTGCAACTGAAATGGGTGTGAAAACATCATTGATGATTAGTAATAATTACTAAATGTAGTGAGTTTTGAAAGACTCCTTTAAGGATGGCCATTAAATAGGTTTCTGTATGTACCTTTATTATAATTATGTATATGTGTATATATATTTATATACACACAGATTAGAGAAATTATGGCCTTTACTGTAAGTACATCATAGAGTTTGATTGAAAAACAAATTCTGTCAAAGAGCAACGACATAGAATTAGGCATGGTTTACTTCCTCTCAGCTGCTGAGTGTTACATTTCTGATTTAGAGGGGAGAAGTGTTCTTTTTCCGTAAGATTTGATGTAATATTTCTACTTTGGTTCCAAATTTCTAACCTAAGAATAAGAAGTAATTAATATCAAAAGAATAATGAGAAACCTCATCCCTGGTTAAAATATATATTTAGTAAATATTACAGGAAAGAGATACAGGATTATTTAGAAATAGAATAATAAAACAAAACTTTCCTTATCCTTCTTGGTTGTATAATCAGAAATTACATCTCCTGGTTAAATGACCTCTGAGATTAGTTTCTAAAGTAAGATGTATTTTGACAGGAAATTTTAACTCATTTTATTTTCAAAATACATATAGTGACCATAAATCTAATTTTTGAAGAATATTCTTCAGAGTCTTATAGTAGAAAATATAGCCTTGAGTGCTGTACTCTCCATCGCTTTGGAAAACATCATTTTAGTTGAGCAAAATACTTTTAATAGTGAGGTATTGACGTGACCCTTGGCTGTTATTGTGTAATCATGTCATGTAATTTTCTGTTCTTTGGAAAGTGATGAAATCAGTTCACAGTGATGGAATGGGCTGCTTCTTTTCAGTCCTAAACTTTTCATACACAAATCATAATTATTAATTGGAACTAATTCCAGATCATGCATTTGAATGCCAGTTTTCATGTGAATGCCAATTTTGTCCCTTATTCTCACCTTGAAAACATAACTTGCTCTACAATATTAGGAAGAAAGCGTGAGGCTGTAGTGTGTCTTCTCAGTTCGTATGTTGGATAAATCTGGCCAACAGTTTGTTTATTTAATTATTGATTGAAATATTATTTATTGGATGCTGTTGCACATCAAAAACTAGTGGTAGAAACTAGGAATTTAAAATGTAAGTGGGCTTAATCCTGTCCACAGAAACCTATAGTAGTGAGGGAGAGTTGTGGTAAATGCGGTGGGAGAGAGATACCTATGGGAATAGGCCTGGGAGGGGCTCCAGCCTAAAGGATGGTTTTCTGGGGGAGGTGGGCCTATAAGAGTTAGAAGACCAGAAAGTGGAAATGGAGGAGAAAGAGAAAGTAGAAGGGAAGAAAGAAGAGGGTAGAAAAGAGGATGTTTTAAAGTGATTCAGCTTCTTTCGTAAGTGAGGTATATCTGTTGTTAACTATATTTGGGAAATACAATATTTGAATTAATCTCTTAAACCATAGTAGCAAAGCTTTCCAATAGATTCTGAGTAGCATCATCTTGCTTCTGAACCAGGGACATTCTGAAGATTGATTCATTAGGAGTTCTATGGACTTGAAAGTCAATTTTTATGCAATAATTTACAAGTTAGGACAACTTTAGCTTTGTATAATGAGTAACTTTAAAAAAATCAGATATTCCTGAAAATATATTGCATGCAGTATGGTTAATTCTACAACTTAATAATATAGATTGCTGGTATTTTATTTATCATCTTGAATCCCAGAATCCTTAAAAGTGAACTATTTTTAGAGGTGAGAGGGCAGATCAACAACTGCCATAGAAAAAATAGTTTTCGCTTATTGAAAGGAGGTGGTCAGCCCCTTTAGCTTATCCTAGTAGCTCTGCAACTTCTTCCTTCTACCTGTGTGCTGCAAACCTATGGCTCTTTTTCTGATGTAGTAAAGAATGCATTTGCTTCTGCTGGGTTTCCACATACATGCCTGTTTCAAAACCATGTAATTTTTGCACACTGCTCCCTGCCCTTTTAGTATGATGACATGACATATATTTCTACACTCAGAATTACCAGGGCTTTGTGTCTGACTTTCCAGGCTTGTTTATCCCAGACACTGCTCTATAGAGGCACTGTCCTTCCTCAGAAGGCTGCCTTGGAAAGAAAAATATGTGAATTTGCATCCATTGCCTATAAACCACACATGGTTTGATAGCTCTATGAACATTTAAAAATATATTTTATACCTTCTAGTGTTTTTTTATATCTAGCCAAATTCTATATTCAGAGGTTTTTTTGGCCACACCTCAGTAAGTAACATCATTAAAGCTTGTATATTCTGTTTGAATTATTGGAGGTTTAGAGCCTTGCCGGCTTACTGCCCTTTAATGTATACTCGTGAGTGTCCATAGAACACAGATTGAAAAGAGTTGCTTTAACTCAAAGAAATACGAGTTTCTAATAGAACTTCAGATACCTTCAAATAATGGCTATTGAGCTTTAGATTGAGGTAAACCTCCAAAAATTACATAATTTATAAAAATCTTTTTATGCTTAATATCAGTTGTGGTACATTATGATGCCTGTATCAGAAGAGAGTGGTTATTTTTATTTTACTAACTCTGATATACACAAAATGATATCATATGATCATGGAATATTAGAGCTATTATGGGACTAAGAAATAATTCATACCTTCAATGTAAAGATGAGAAAAGTGAGGGAAAAAATTGTAAAGGATATTGTTCGCTGTCTCACAGAGTAGAGGCAAAGATGAGTCAGGCATTGAGATTTCTTTATTCTCCCTTCCAGTATATGAAACTGGCACTTAATTATAATCTTTTAAATGCTGATTACTTGTATCTTTCAACGGAGGTTTTTTGGATCAATAATTGTTTGAAAGTTACAACACTACGGGCCGGGCGCGGTGGCTCATGCCTGTAATCCCAGCACTTTGGGAGGCCGAGGCAGGTGGATCACGAGGTAAGGAGATCAAGACCATCCTGGCCAACATGGTGAAACCCCATCTCTACTAAAAATACAAAAATTAGTTGGATGTGCTGGTGGGCACCTGTAATCCTAGCTACTTGGGAGGCTGAGGCAGGAGAATGGCTTGAGCCTGGGAGGCAGATGTTGCAGTGAGCCAAGATCACGCCACTGCACTCCAGCCTGGTGACAGAGCAAGACTCTGTCTAAAAAAAAAAAAAAGAAAGTAAGTTACAACACTAGTATTTGGTTGAGATACCATGACTCTCTTTCAAAGGTTAACGATGCTTAACCTTTGATAACCAATGATAATTAATATCATTAATTGATGATAATTAGTATCATTAAATTGATAATAAAACCATCACTATATCTCTGACATCCATGCTTTTTGCCAAATCCACCTGAAACCTATAGAACAACCCGGGGCTATTTTACCCCTCAGGTGACTCAGGTGACATTTGCTAATGTCTGGAGTCATTTCTGGTTGTCACAGCAAAGAGTTTTCTGATTCAAACTGTCAATAACATCAAGGTTGATAAACCCACTAAAGGGATTTAATGCTGCCCTCTGCAACACCTATATGTAATAAAAGACAGGTTTCCTATACTCATTGAAAAGAAGTCTGATCTTCCCTATTCTATTGTATTTCAAACGTTTAGGATTGTCTCTAGATTACAGTATGTCATATTTTCATGAAGAGCTTCAAATATTCTCATCTATATTTTATAGAATTTGATCCTCTTCCTTTTTGTTCAAAGGTCTATTTTAAGAAGTCTAACCTCACACGAATGCCAGTGCTTTTCCTTTGTGACTTTTCAAGCTTCATTTGTTAGATATGTCTCTAGATATATAGAAAAAAATGTGATTGTTGTATTTTAGATTCCACCATTGATCTATACAAGAAAAAAATTGTTTTGTGTTGTTTGCATTTCCTGGTATTTATTTGTGTTTGGGGCTCTATCCTTATTAACTATTAACAATTCATGAGATGATGAATAGTAATTTTTTATACATTGAAGAAATATTGAGTGCGGGAAATAGAAGCTAGACACATAACTGCCCCTTTGGAGTTGAGCCTTCTGCAGGATACTCATAAGTGAATTTATAAACAAAATGTGATATGATAATAAAGAATATGGAAGGCATTACAAATTGACATAAAAGGGCCTATAATCAAGGCTTGAGCAATCAGGTGAGGTCTGAGCTGACCCCTGAACAAGTACATGGAGGTAAGTATTGCTTCTGGCAGAAAAAATGTTTTAAACACATCTCATTTAGAGACAAGATACAGCCAGTGCCCCAGAGGTACTGAATACTGTAAACAATTGTAGCACGATGATAGGTATTTGTGTATGTAAACAGACCTAAACATGGAAAAATACAGTAAAAATAAAATCCAAAAGGTAAACAAAAAATACACCCACATAGGGAACTTACCATGAGCGGAGCTTTCAGGACTGCAAGTTGCTCTAGGTGAGTCAGTAAGTAGTGAGTGAATGTGAAGACCAAAGACATGACTGTACACCACTGTAGACTTTATACACACTGTACACTTAGGCTACACTAAATTTAGAAAACATTTCCTTTCTTACGTAAAAAATTAACTTTGCTCACTGTGACATTTTTACGTTAGAAACATTGTTTTAATTTTCCTTTCTTTATATTCTTACTTTAAAAGCTTTTTTCTAATTTTAAAAAATTATTTTTGTTTATATTTTTATATTGTTAAAAACTAGGACTCAAACACACACAGTAGCCTAGGCGGACACACGGTCAGGATCGTCAATATCACTGTCTTTCACTTCCACATCTTATTCCATTGAAAGCTCATCAGGGCCAATGACATGTACGGAGCTTTCATCTCCCATGATAACAGGACCTTCTTTCCAAATACTTCCTGGAGATCCCAGGTGTCACTTTTTTAGAAATGTGTACATGGTGGTTCACTTATTGTTTTTTTCTCTTATAGATTTGCTTATAAGCAAATAATGCATCATGAACATTTCTCTCTATTAAGGAAAATCTTTTGCTGTTGGTGTCCATGTTTTAAAACTTTTTATGGAGCTTGTTGAGCTCTGCAAAAGCTTCACCCATCACTGTGTATTTTCTTGGGACTTCGTCTTCTCTTTTTAGGTTTATTTACATCAGCCTCACCATAAACATGTGAATAATGTTTGAGCTGTAATGATACTGCAGCTAGGACCTCAACAAGCAACAGGAATTTTTCAGCTCCATTGTAACTTTAAGGGACCCACTGTGGTATATGTGATCCATCGTTAGCCAAACATTGTTATGTGGGGCATGCCTATACTTTTATGAGATAATACAGAACTTGGAGAGCTTCATTTCAGATATTTTCATTATGAAACATTTGCTGAGTGCCTACTCTAGGACAAGCACCATTCTAGGCTTCAGAACAACAGCACCGAATCAAACCACTGCAGCCTCTGTCGTTGTGTAGTTTACATTCTAGAGTGGTAGTTATTAGTATTATTCATCTATATATGCAACTTTTCATTAACAGTTTTCACCCTTGTGTACCGTCAGAATGGTAAGTACAAGTGTTTTCATGGACTGAGCAATGTATGAAATGATAAATTAATGGCTTTTTAAAAAATTATAGAAATAATAAGTTGATATTAAACTAAAAGGTGTCTTTAAGAACTTTGATACTCAGTCTCTAACTTTTCAAGTTATTCTTTTGGAGTTTCTCTTTCTCATCTGGGGGTATAATGCTTGATGTGGATGAGACTTTATACTGGAAGAATTTTATTTCTTTTTTCATTTAAAATACCATAGTTGATGTGGCAGATACATTGATCAGCAGCACTTAGAGAAGGGTAACATTTTAAATCAGCATGGAAAATTAAGGTACATCTTAGAAAAGTGATTACTCTGCCCTTATACCAAGACACAAGAAGACTTTACACTGGCATTGCAGCATGCAAAGATTTACAACAGCTTTCATTGGTTTAGATGCGGCTAAAGAATTAACAGATGATTGGTTGGCGTTCTCAAAATGGAAAATTTAACAAAGTTCTAGAAAGGTAATCAAGTTATTGTCTGTATATTCCTCACACCTCTGAATGATGAGTGTGCTTTCCAACATCAACATTCATGAAGTTGACTTTGAAATATGTAACTTAAAAGAATTTTACCCTTCTTTGAAACCTTATTTAAAATGTCCTGATATCAGCTTAGTCCTGTTAGAATAAAAAATAAAGTCATTCAAGAAATTTACACTAGAGATAACCATTTCTAGGTCATAACGTTTTATTGGATACAATCAGAAAATGTGGTGTGGTTGGCAAACCCTACATTGGGTTTTGAAATTACTGTGCTACCAGTATGTTCCAGCCAATGAGAACCTTTCAGCCATGAACTTTTATTGATTTGTGTTCCTCAGAGTAACATAAATAGCTTTCCTTAAGTCTTCCAGTTTTACTATGGTTATTTTTTTTTCCCTGAAATCTCTGCTGTTGGAGGTTTATCCATTTATTTATTTATTTATTATTTTTTGAGACAGAGTCTCACTCTGTCGCCCAGGATGGAGTGCAGTGGCGCGACCTCGGCTCACTGCAGGCTCCTCCTCCCCAGTCCATGCCATTCTCCTGCCTCAGCCTCCCGAGTTGCTGGGACTACAGGCGCCCGCCACCAAGCCCGGCTAATTTTTGTATTTTTAGTAGAGACTGGGTTTCCCTGTGTTAGCCAGGATTGTCTCCATCTACTGACTTTGTGATCCGGCTGCCTCAGCCTCCCAAGGTGCTGGGATTGCAGATGTGAACCACCACGTCCGGCCTAGAAGGTTTATTCATGCACTTACTCCATGGCTTTCCAAGCCCTTCATGGTTTGAGCTTGGAATTGGTAGCAATGTTCTATGAGCAAGCAGGAAAAAAAGAGGTGCTATAACCAATTATTCTATAAATACTTATAGTATGGAGAGTTCTGCAATCACAACAATACATTTTAGCTTTTTCAGAACAAATAAAGATATTGAAAATTTCTTCCTTTTCTATTTTTATTTTCTGTGGGTACATAATAGGTATATATATTTACGGAGTATATGAGATATTTTGGCACAAACATGCAATAGGTAATAATGACATCATGGAAAATTGGGTCTACATCCCCTCAAGCATTTATCCTTTGTGTTACAAACAATCCAATTAAACTCTTAGTTATTTTAAAATATACAATTGAACGCTTGACTCTAGTCCCCGTGCTGAGCTATCAAATACTATAATAGGTCTTATTCATTCTTTTTGTTTTTGTTTTTTTTGAGACGGAGTCTCACTCTGTCGCCCAGGCTGGAGTGCAGTGGTGCCATCTCTGCTCATTGCAAGCTCCGCCTCCTGGGTTCACGCCATTCTTCTGCCTCAGTCTCCCCAGTAGCTGGGACTACAGGGGCCCACCACCACGCCCAGCTAATTTATTTTTGTATTTTTAGTAGAGACGGGGTTTCACTGTGTTAGCCAGGATGGTCTCAATCTCCTGACCTCCTGATCCACCCGCCTCGGCCTCCCAAAGTGCTGGGATTACAGGCATGAGCCGCGCACGGCCTGTCTTATTCATTCTTTCTAGTTTTATTTGTTTTTTTTTTTTTTTTTTGTACCCATTAACCATTTCCACTTCCTCTCTTCTTCCCCCTCCCCAAACTACCCTTCCCGGCCTCTAGTAACTAACTTTCCATTCTCTATTTCCATGAGTTCCATTGTTTTGATTTTTAAAAGATACTGAACATTTCAACTAAGAAAGGCAAAAATAAGCAAGTATTCCCTCATCCAATCACACTAGAAATTAAATTCATTTTTAATAAACTGAAATGTTTCAATTGCTTATTTTCACTTATATATATGTGAAATCTAACCCTCAAATTTATACTGTTAATAAACATGTTTTCAACATTTGTTTAAAAAATAGTTTAGTCTCTAGACTTAACATATGATGCTTAAAATGAGAATTCTGCACTTTCAAGTCACACTTGATTTTTTTCTATTCTCTAGATGTTAACTATTTTATTTTACCTGGAAATGTGAATAAATGTATTAAATAGCAATCTCATTGCATATGCCAGTTGATGGTAATTAAACTGAAGCATCTCTGTTACTATTTTTAAAATATATTCATTTGAATTTTTTTTTTTTTTCTGAGAAGGAGTATCACTCTGTCGCCCAGGCTGGAGTGCAGTGGCGCGTTCTTGGCTCACTGCCAGCTCCGCCTCCCGGGTTCACGCCATTCTTCTGCCTCAGCCTCCCCAGTAGCTGGGACTACAGGTCCCAGGCTAATTTTTTTGGTATATTTAGTAGAGACAATGTTTCACTGTGTTAGCCAGGATGGTCGCCGTCCCCTGACCTCGTGATTCGCCCTCCTCGGCCTCCCAAAAGTGCTGGGATTACAGGCATGAGCCACTGCGCCTGGTCTGTCTGATTCATTCTTTCTAGTTTTTTATTTATTTATTTTGAGATGGAAGTCTGGCTCTGTCACCCAGGCTGGAGTACAGTGGCACAATCTCGGCTCACTGCAAGCTCCGCCTCCAGGGTTCACGTCATTCTCCCACCTCAGCCTCCCGAGTAGCTGGGACTACAGGCGCCCGCCACCACGCCTAATTTTTTTGTATTTTTAGTGGAGACGGGGTTTCACGGTGTTAGCCAGGATGGTCTCCATCTCTTGACCTCGTGATCCGCCCACCTCGGCCTCCCAAAATGCGGGGATTACAGGCGTGAGCCACGGCTCCCAGCCTTATTTAAATTTTTTAATCCTGTTTTGAAACTTTATAGTCTAAATTTTGGAAAATGCCACGGTGAAATTTGATAAAGACAATAGCTAATTGATGTTGACAGACTTTATCTTCTATACAGGTGAGTTTTAACATGCTTTTCTAACTAGCTCCTAGTAACCATGGAATAAAACCAAAGAACAGGTACAACTTCAACTTTCATTGGCTTTTCAGCTCCTAAGAGAATAGTCATATCTAAGCAAAGAAATTTTGTTTAGTCTACCTTAAAATATCTGTAAAATGTCTACTTTCCCACTAGCCATTACAACCATGGCAATCTACATTCAAACATGCATATAAAATTAGTCTGTTCCTGACATTATAGAGATATGGAAAATTAGTCATAATGCCTATTTTATACGAAGCATTGTACTTTACTACTATGAAAAAATAGTGAAATTCTAAATGGAAATGTGAATGAGAAGCAAAATTGGCAATATTCTCTAATAATATGAAATTAACATGTAGAATCAAATCCTTGATTAATACGACCAAACAAGTTACTGTCAGGACATAAGAAATAGAAAGCAGGATGTTTTTTCATGATACAGGTGTCAAGTTTCATGGTATTTCAAAATGCCTTAACTCTGATGACATCAATTCCGCTACTCTAGATCTCTGATGCCGGCATGACCTATACCTTAAATGTTAGGATTTTCTTGATCATTCAATCTAGCACTGAGTTTTCAATTTTAGTTTTTTTATGTATTATGTATTGAGGGAAATTGTATATAAACGCATAGATTTTAGATATATAAGTCAATGACAAATATATATAAATTCATGTAGCCAAAACCTAAATCAGGATATACAATATTTCTACTTGCTAGAAAGTTCCCTTTGTCCACTTTCAGTCATTTCCCAGCTCCAATAGGCAACGTGCTTTCTGAAGTCTATATCCATGTATTACTTTTGTCTGTTCTTGGACTTTGTATATTTTGTGTCTCACTATTATTGTTTAATATATATTCTTGAGATTCTTTCATGTTGTGTGTATTGGTTTCTCATTATTTTCTTTGTTAAGTTCCATTGTGTAGTTCATTGTTTTCATTGCTAAGTAGTATTCCATTGTGTAGATATATACTTTTTAAAAAAAATCTGGGTTTTTTTGGATGAATATTTGATTTTTTTCAAAGTTTCTACTACTTTCAGTAATACTGCTATAAACAGGTATGTAAAAGTCTTTTTGTGCCCATTCAGTTGATGTCGTGTAAAGGCCTAGGAGTGTAATTGATAAATGATGAAATATTTTTATGTTGAACTTTGTAAGAAACTGGATTAGTTTTCAAAAGTGTGTATTTTATTGTAGTCTTCCATCAGCAAATTATGAGAGGTTGAGTTGTTCACCATATGTTCATCATTTAGTGTTGTCATTTTTTTGCATTCCACAATTAGTAACTCTGTGGTTTCAATTTGTATTTACACACAATTAAAGATGTGAGGTGTATTTTCATGTGCATCTTGGCCATTTGTATATCTTTTTTTTGAAGCATCTGTTCAAGTTAGACATTAGGATATCTTTTTCTTATTGATGTGTAGGATTCCTTTATGTAGTCAAGCTCTTTTTCAGGTATATATTTTTGAATATCTTATTCTAGTCTGTAGCTTGCTCTTTTATTTTCTTAATATTTATAATTATTTCTTTTTCATTTGTAAAGAAACCTTGTGAATATACATTTTTGTTCTCTATGTACTAAGAAATATTTTTTTCTTGAAGATGGGGCAGATTTTCTCCTATGCTTTATATTGGAATTTTTATAGCTTTAGACCATACACCTAAATCTATTATATACCTGAAATTAATTTATGTGTTATGATGTAGGGCTTAAGGTTTTTAGTTGTTTTTTTTTTTGACTTAGGAAGTGGTTCCATCATTTATTAGAAAGATTTTTCTTTCCAATTTGAATTGCCTTGGTGCCTTTGTTTAAATTGAATGATCAAATATGTATTTGTACGTTTCTATTCTTCTCTATTAGTGTATTCATTTTCCCTTACACCAATGTTGCTTTGTCTTGTTCAGGATAGCTTTTGACAAGTATTCAACCAGGAATAATAATTTCTCCCAATTTATGCTTCATTATGGTTTTTATCTTTTTACTATAAGTCTTGTGCATGTCTATATAAATTTTATATAAATTTTTAAAAACAACCTATCAGTTTTTTCCAAATAGCAGATGGAATTTTCATTGAAATTTAATCTAATAACCAAATAGAAAATTGGCATCTTAACATGATTGAGTCTTCTAATTTATGAACATGGGTTTAGGTCATATATAATTTTTCTCAGAAATGCTTAGTAGTTTTCAGGATGGTATTATTGTATACATTTTATTATGTTTTAATGTTAGCAAGCACAATTTTAAAAGAAATATAATTTATTTTCACATATTGGTCTTATGTCTTGTTTTATAAATTTCTTATGATTTTGTACATAAGTGATTGTGTTGTCTGTGCATAAAGATTTCTATGGCTGTTTTTTCTTCTTCCAAATTTTGTATTTCATTCTTTTTTGTTGCTTTTTACTACTGGCTCAAACCTCAGTACGATGTTAAATAAAAGTTACAGGGGCATAATACTTGCCTTGTTCCCAATGTTAGGAAGAACACATTCGATATATAGTCATTAAGTATGACATTTGATGTGTGATTATGTAGATGCTCCTGCCTAATATAGAAAAAAGGTTTGCCTCTATTCTTGGTCTACTCTGACGTTTTATCAAGAATACTTATAGAATTTTGTCAGTAGAATTTTCTACATCTATTCAGATCACTATATGGAACTGTCTTTTTAATGCTATTGATCAGTTCAAATACATTGCTTAATTTTTGGATGTTAAAATTACTTTTTATTATCACAGTAAACCACAGTTAATCATTATATATTTCTTACATATTACTAGAATTGATTTGCTAATATATATTTTTAAATTTTGTATCTGTTCATAAGTTATGGTGGCTTATTATTGTTTTTGGTAATGTCTTTACTAATTTTTGCAAACAAGGATAATTTGATTACTTTATTTCCAATTTGTGTGTCCCCTTCTTTCTTTCTTTTGACTGATTGCTCTAACTAGGACTTGCTTAGGACTTCTAATACTACGTTGAATGGCAGTGATGAAAGAGGGCATCCTTCTCTTGTTCCAGGTCTTAGAGGAAAAGCTTTCAGTTTCCCCCCATTTAATATGAAACTAACTGAGTGTCTGTTCTATATGCTTTAATTATGTTGAGGTGTGTTCCTTCTATACAGTTTTCTGAAGGCTTTGATCATGTAGGGGTGTTGAATTTTATCAAATGCTTTTTTAGTATCAATTGAAATTATCATACAGTTTTTGTGCTTCATTCTATTGATATGATGTGATTTGATGTGAGATGATGATAATGATTTGCATATGTTTAACCATCCTTGCATCCCTGGGATAAATCCCACTTGGTCATGATGAATGATCTTTGTAATGTGTTGTTGAATGCAGTTTGCTAGCGTGTTGCTGAACATTTTTGCATCAGTGCTCACCAGGGATATTGGCCTGTTGTTTTTTATTTATGTGTCTTCAGTTTTGGTATCAGAGTAATACTGTCCTTGTAGAATGAGTTTGGAAATATTCCCTCCTCCTCTATTTTTCACAGTAGGTTGGGTAGAATTGGTATTAGTTCTTTTAAAAATATTTGGTAAAATTCAGGAGTAAAGCCGTCGGGTCTTGGGCTTTTCTTTCCCGGGAAATTTTTTTGTATTTTTTGAAATGGAGTCTCACTCTGTCGCCCAGGCTGGAGTGCAGTGGCGCGATCTGGGCTCACCACAAGCTCCGCCTCCCAGGTTCACGCCATTCTCCTGCCTCAGCCTCCTGAGTAGCTGGGACTACAGGTGCCCGCCACCACGCCTGGCTAATTTTTTTGTATTTTTTTAGTAGAGACGGGGTTTCACCGTGTTAGCCAGGATAGTCTTGATTTCCTGACCGCATGATCCACCTGCCTAGGCCTCTCAAAGTGCGGGGATTACAGGCGTGAGCCACCGCGCCCGGCCAAAAAATCTTATACATTATAATGCTCAAATTTTATCTTTAATAAGTCATAACGGAAAAACATGCTAATGATTTCACAATTAAATGTGACATTCATTTAGTGTTTTGCTTTGTAATATTAAATATTTTATTGTTTTCCATGTGATACCTTTTCCTTTAAATTCTACTTTATGGGAAATCAATGATGTTAGAAACAGACTTTGATTTTTACTTTATTAATCTTTGTACATTTTAATATTGTTAAACTTACAGGAACAGTTTGTACACTTAATGGAAATAGAATAGAGTAATAGAGTTTGATTTTTTGTTTTGTTTTCAGCTGAGTTTTTTTTTTTTTGGTAATTTCAGTCTTAGAGTCTTTCTTTTCAGCAGTTAGTGATGTAATTCATATTTGTTTCTCATAGCTGATTTTTTGTTTTAACTTTTGTGAACTTGCTTATAGTTTCTTTACAAATGTTAGGCCGGTACAAAAGTTATTGAGGTTTTTGCTAATTATTATTATCATTATCATTATTATTATTATTATTTTGAGACGGCATCTCTCTCTGTCGCCCAGGCTGGAGTGCAGTGGCGCGATCTCAGCTCACTGCAAGCTCCGCCTCACGGGTTCACGCCATCTCCTGCCTCAGCCTCCCGAGTAGCTGGGACTGCAGGCGCCCGCCACCACGCCAGGCTAATTTTATGTATTTTTAGTGGAGACGGGTTTTCACCGTGTTAGCCAGGATGGTCTCGATCTCCTGATCTCGTGATCCGCCCGCCTCAGCCTCTCAAAGTGCTGGGATTACAGGCGTGAGCCACCACACCAGGCCGCCCATTTTAAGATCCTTAATTTAATCACATCTGTAAACCCCCTTTGTAAGCTTAGTACAGATGACTGAGGAAAGGGTCTGAAGGTATAGAACTTTCCAGACAGGGAGGACAGAGTACATAAACACTGACGGACCTGGAAGAAATCATGAAAGGACTGAGAGAGGAGAATGGGGGAAGTATAAAGGGTGAGGGAGAGATTGGCCAAGTGTCTCTGTACGTGTGGAATCTCTAGGTCATCTAGACTGGAAAATTCCACTCTATTTGGACTTCAGAGGTCTTCTGCAATCCTGTGTATGCACATTTTTCCTATACTGAGTCAGCCAAATATGTTTGTTGGGTGATTGCCACTATTAGGAATCTTTAAAAGTCCCTAGGCACATATATTTTATGGAACCAAGTCCCGCTGTTTTCTGTGTAACTGAGTTTGCCAAGACATAGCTGGAGGAGCAATTTTCTCATATATATAAGTGGACACAAATTAAATTTTGTTACATATGAGGATTGTTGTCTGAGGACTGTTTTGTAGCAGGAGTTTGGCTGTAGTGTACTTAAGGTGAGGCAAGAACAGGAATCCTAGTTATTTTCCCAACTCCTCCACTTCCTCCTCCTCTTCTTTCTTCCCTCCTCCTCCTCCTTCATCAAATACTTTAAAATATACAATTTTTTATTTTGTGATTCAATAGACCATAAAATAGAATCGTTGGACAGGACTTTAAGTTGGAATAGAGACACGATTGAAACTGTGTTATGCTCAAATTCTAATGGCTTTTTAAAACAGTAATTACTACAGAGTTATTTTCATTAAGAAAAAGTTATTTACAAATCTTTTCAAACTTCATATTTCTTCCACAGGCCTATGAACACAGCTTGTTTGCTATTTAAGTGGAAATTAAAAATATAGAGAGTGCTGTGTGTGTGTGTGTATGTGTGTTTATTTTAAAAATTGATTTAGTTCTTATGTTAATATGCCTTGCATTTAAGAATACTAACTAGTTTGTTTGGTAAAGTCAAAAAGAAGAGCAGCCAGAGAGGTGTTCATAATGAAAGCTACAAAAATCAGCTTTTGACTCATTTGACGGCTCCCATCCCTGATTCAAAAATACATGGACCACATATCAAGGCCACCCAATTCATAGAGCGTTGGTGATGGGCCTGACTTAAAGTCTGAAAATTACATCTGTAAAACCATGTTCTCTATAAAAATACACACATTTGCCAAAGTGAGGAAAGGAAAAAAATTCCATTAAATGTAGGTTCAATCAGTTTATTAGAAAATATTTAATTAAATATCTCTCTGTTAAAACACATCTTGTGACTGCTGTTTCCTCTCTCATAGGTGTTTATCTGCTGGTAAAGTGCTCACCCATATTTCTGTTTGCTGTGTGGTGCAGTGCGACCACATGGTTCTTCAGACACAACCTCTGCTTTGTCATTTACCGCAATATTTTAACCCTGAGATTCCTTTTTTACTATACTTCAGTATATTTCCCAGAATATATATTGTCTATGAGGGATAAAATAAAATATCAATTAAAAACAAAAAAGTTCAGAGAAGTATTAACCATTCACTCTTCCAAGTTCTCAGAGGTTACATTCTTCACCAAGTCATATAACCGGGTCCCAATAAAATACCATCATGCAGGCAATTTAACATCATGTAATTTAAAATACCATCATGTGGGCAGCTTTCACAAAGCATCCCGTAAGAAAAGATCATTTGTACTTACATCTTTAAAAGTTTTGTAATTGCTATTGATGATTATTTTTATTATATTGTCCATTGTCTGTTGCTTAAAGACATATATATTTTGCTTAAGAGTTTAGAGTTTCCAAAAAATAGCTGCTGACATATGCAGATACTATTTTATTAACTAATGACACCTATTTGAATTCTGGTTTTCCTTTTGGCCTTTGAGAACAAGAGGCTTAGGACTAAATTTTAGGCTGAAGGGTAGTGTTTCCTTCCCTAGGTTGTCCCATGTAATTGTCACCTCCTTCTCTTCATTATTCTGTCATTTTGCCCTTGTTTTATACTGTCTGTGCCTTTCATTCTAAGCTGTCTCAGAGGCTTTTCTGGAAATACACAGTGTATAAGTATAAAAAGATGAAATAAACATGCTTCTTTTTTTTTTTTTTTTTTTTTTAAGATGGAGTCTTGCTCTGTCACCCAGGCTGGAGTGCAGTGGCGCAATCTCAGCTCACTGTAAGCTCCACCTCCCAGGTTCACTCCATTCTCCTGCCTCAGCCTCCTGAGTAGCTGGGACTACAGCCACCTGCCACCATGTGCGGCTAATTTTTTGTATTTTTAGTAGAGACGGGGTTTCACCATGTTAGCCAGGATGGTCTCGATCTCCTGACCTTGTGATCTGGCTGCCTTGGCCTCCCAAAGTGCTGGGATTACAGGCGTGAGCCACTGCACCAGGCCAATACACTTGTTTTGTTTTAAAAGATGCTTGGGTGGGACTAGATGACCTCTAAGGTCCTTTCCAGCTCTAAATTTACGTTACTGTCACCAAAGACAGACAAAAAAATCTATTAGGTTATAGGCCTAGAGATGAGTGCCAAGTACTATATTCCTGCTCTAGGTGCATTTCTTGTTGAAGGCAGTGCTAGATTCAGTGAGCTGTTATGGCCGTTTACAGTCTTATGGTGATAAAACAAGAGAACTGATTGCTAAAAAAAAAAAATTCAGTTGAAATACCTTTTTACTCTTAAGCATCAACAAAAAATAAATAGAAAACAGAAGAGTTAATTATTTATTTTGAGCTATTTGTGATAAATTTGGACAACTAAGCTAAGCCTGAGTGTAGTTAATTCAATGACATTAGTCATATTTGAATATTGTCACAACCTTACTATCACATTGCCAGTAAGTGTGATTAAAATTTATTCTTTGTTTCTGTGTGAGTCTCCACAGAATCAGCTATCAACACCTTCATAATAAACTAGCCCTTCTTTGCTTTCGGGAAACTTTTAGATTCAGAGCAGGTGGTTGGGCTTCTGCTTTGAAAGAGAACAAATCATTTTTAAAGTGCCTTTCCTGTTTGTGTATGTGAATTTAGAACACAGAAATTGTCCATTGCATTGTTTATTTTTGCTAAGAGGTAGAAGTTATTAAAAATATAGGAAATACTAGATATCATGTACTGATAATTTCCAAAGCTAATTATTTTTCTTAAGGCCAAGCTATAATTTAAGAGGTGTACTTGTGAAATATGAATATTTAGAGTAATAAAATGTTTCTCATGGAAAAATAGAATATGATTTTGTTGAAGTTCAAGGGAATATCCATTTTCATTCAGGTAGCTTCCAGATTTTTGTCTTTACATGTTCTGTGTAGTGATTTAAATACCGTACCTCCAAAATTTATGTCCACTAGGAACTTTAGAATGTGACTTTATTTGGAAGTAGGGTCTTTGCAGATATAATTAACCCAATGATTGAGATGAGGTCATCCTGGATGAAAGTGGGCCCTAAATCCAGTGTAAATGTCCTTATAAGATACAGGAAAAGACACACGCAGAGAAGGTGATGTGAAGATGGAGACAGAAATTGGAGTTATGCAGTCATAAATCAAAGAAGGCCAAGCATTGCCAGGAGCCGCTGGAAGCCAGGAAGAAGTGAGGGGGAATTCCTCCCTAGGATCTTCAGAGGGAGTATGGCCCCGCCATCATCTTCATTTCAGAGGTCCAGGCTTCAGAACTATGAGAGAATATATTTCCGTCCTCTTAACCCACCAAGTGTGTGATAATTAGGTATGATGGCCCTTAGGCAACTACTACACTCTAATTCAGAAGTTCTTCTGGATTTTATTATATCATGTGTTGGTAGGAAGTACCTGGGTGTTTCATTTGCATGATATGTTGGTAATCTTAGAATTATCATATCTTGCAAATAATTTTAAATTATGTTGTAATGTAGTCAGAAGCTTTTTAAATATGAAATTTAATTCATGCTGGTATCAATTACATTTGAAAAAATACAAAAAAGCTATATAAGATTCTAGGATCTTTCAGAATTTTATAATGTTTATAATGGAAAGTTGGTTAAATAAAAATTGTACCCCAAGCAATTTTGTTGTTGGCTTAAAATAGCATTTAATTTATTAGTGCTCAGATAATAGTTATCCCCTAAATAGCATTTTTACTTTCATATGTTGATATCAAACAGTGAAGTGAGACAGCAAATCAGTACAACGTGGTGATTATCAAACATCATAAATCCATGAAGGATAGCCTTGATCTTACTGAGAAGAGTTTAATTTTAAAATGCATACCTGGAAAAGGCAAGTTAGATTAACATTTCAAACTCATATAGCATTATTTGTGATTGATTATAGTTATAATTGATCATTTTACATTTGGACCTTCATTCCGAATCAAATTAGGATAATTATAAATTAAAGATTTATTATCATTTGATTTCAATTTTAGATTAAAAAATTTAAAACCATAAAAACAGAGCTTTGACTATAATAAAAGTATTTATCCTTTCTTGGTAAGAATTGGGGAGGGGTTTAAGAAAAGGCTAAGCAATGTTCTATTTTTTTACATAGGCAAAAGTTCATTTGTGCTACTTTTTAATTAGGTAGTTTTTTTTTTTTTTAAATGACAGCTTCCTAAACACTACTGATTTTACATGTGCAGTCAGTAGTTTTTCATGTGGAAATAGTATCTTTCAAATTCACACAGCTGCTTATTTTATGAAATGCAATGGGACTACTTACTTGCCACCTGACTAAACTGGAAAGCATAGATTCATGCCTTGCCAAATGAGGAGTTAGGGTGAAAAGTGATTAATATCCATTCTTTAATGAGTTTCTAAGTCTTTCTGAACATGTTTTTATTCTATTTATTGCAGTGGTGTAGTAACATTTTCGTGTTGGTTGCTGTACAAAGCATGATAATACCTTTATTAAGGTAATGTTAATGACATCCATAAGATATCATAAAATATTATATTCTTAATAGGAAATTTGTTATATATAAATAACAATAAAGATCATAATAAGCTCTCCTTAATTCTGTTTATTTTGACTTCATTATTAAGTTTAGAAACATACGTGTCAAATTTAGACATTATTTATATGTAATTATAAAGCCGAATAAATGTTAGAGATTAACTTAAAAAGAGTTTTGTGGCTCAACAACTGAAGTGAGATAGTGACGTGAAGGGGTTCACGTTCACTGGTGAACAGACAAAATGTATTTCCCAGACCTCCTTTTAATCCAAGATAGCAACATTTTTACCTGAGCCAAAGATAAAACCAGTATTTAATCTCCTAGAAATTAGGAGATTTATGAGTCTGGAAATGGAAAGAATTTTAATATCCAGCCACATAACCAAATCATGCAAGAATATAATAAACAAAGCAATCAAACAACAACAAGAATAACAACCAAAACATGGTCCCCATTCTGTCTTTAACCTCTGATAGAAAGAGCAGTAATGGTAGGACAAGAAAGCGCTCATCAAGTGTTTTCCTCATCTACTGTTAATGATTTATTCTTACATCCTGTCCCAGTCCAATTATCAAAAAATTCTAAGACGGATCCCTTTAACCTACTTGTAATTAATTCCAGGGTCAGATTCCAGATACTGTTTTCCCCTGAAATCGTGTAAGTGCACATCAAAATACTATACTTTTGCTGTGAATCTGAGCCCAACTGTATTGTATTCTAAATGAAGTGAAACTCCTATCAGCCAATAGGGCATGGTATCAGTCTCAAATAAGACAAGTTGGTCAAGTCAAGAGAAATGACTTCCTCCTGATGTGCTGTATATAGATTTATTAGCACTGCCTTTTAATATTTTATGTGTCCGACAGAGAGGGAACTAAGATCTTGTTAATCATCATCTGAAAACAATTTTGTGAATGTAAATGTAGCAGGGCTTTTGCCTTTTTTCCTTGTTAATGAAAAACAAGTAGTGCTTGGGGAGCAAGTGTTCCTGTTCAACTGCTGTCACTCATTCCCAGCTCTGTTTAGAAGAAATAAGCACAGATGGTTGGTCTACTACTTCTCCAACGAAAAATTTGCCTGTCGGTTGGGCGCGGTGGCTCATGCCTGTAATCCCAGCACTTTGGGAGGCCAAGGCGAGTGGATCATGAGGTCAGGAGATCAAGACTATCCTGGCTAACACGGTGAAACCCCGTCTCTATGAAAAATACAAAAAATTAGCCAGGCGTGGTGGCGGACACCTGTAGTCACAGCTACTTGGGAGGCTGAGGCAGGAGAATGGCGTGAACCCGGGAGGCGGCGCTTGCAGTGCGCCGAGATCGAGCCACTGCACTCCAGTCTGGGCGACAGAGCGAGGCTCTGTCTCAAAAAAAAAAAAAAAATTGCTTATCTTTTTTGTGTTTTATTCCAACCTTCTCATTGTAATGTGAACAATATTTCAAGTGAAGAAACTTCTTTAGGGATCTTTGAAATGTTTTATCCATTGCTTGCACATTAAAAAGAAGGAATTAATGATTTATTAAAATTTCATGAGGGGAACTCAAAAAGTCTTTGTTACAAAAAATATTTAATTTAGAAACCATGTATTTTGCATGCAGAATGAAAGTCTTCAGGGAAGTAAGTTTTTATATGAGACTTGGATCCTAAAGTACTCATTTAATGATGACAGAACCACTTCGTCCATGTTAAAAATACCTGTGTGGGTCTTTTTTATTTATACTGTGGCTTGATGAAAATTTGTCTATTGTAAATATATTAAGAAAAAGAGCATAAAGACTTTTTAACATAATTTTCTGAGGCTGAAAATACATACAAACAATAAAATACCCAAATCTTAACTGTACAGCTCAATACTTTTTCTGTTTTTAAACAAATTTAGCCCTTCTGTGTATCCAGTACTCAAATCAGGAAATTTTATATTATTACTTCTTCTAGACACTATTTCATAAGGTACCTCTTATGGTGATTTGGAACATAACTGATTAGTTTTACAGTTTTTAGTAAATTAGATCATAGAATATGTTCTGTATCTTGCTTCTTTCATTCAATATTTAGTTTATAAGATTTGTCAATCTTTTTGCATATACTTGTAATTTGTTAGTTCTCATTGCTATAGACTACATCATTATACAAATATAATGTTCAGTTTGTGGTTATTTTGAACGGTGCTTCTCTGAGCATTCATGTATTTGTCTTTTGGCAAATATTGCTGGGTATATGCTCAGGGTCATAGAATATGGTTAGATTTAGCATACATGGGAAATGGTGGTGTCCATCAGCTTACATTTCCATCCACATTGGGAGAGAGTTCCAGTTGCTCCACATCTTTGCCAACACTTGGTATCATTTCTCTTTTTCATTTGAACTGTTCCGGTGTGTATGTATCACTATTTCAATTGTGGTCATTTTGAAAGTTACAAAATTGGCAAAGAATAACGGATTTTATTAAATCATATTTCATTTGAAGTAATGTGTGTCTACTTTGCAGTATTTTTCCTTATTTACACGATTCATAAGGAGTGATCATGAGATATTCAACAATATAACAGCTTGGAATGAGATTTTTGATCAGCTATAATTCTAATGTATTTTATCTAAATATTATTTTACTGTATTAGTAACTGTGATCATTAAGAACAAAAACAAAAGCAATTCCTCAGATTAACATGAAACAACATTCCTGCCTTTGGAAAAACTTTTCTGGCCTATAAGTAAATGATGTAAATCAATTAATAGCTTAACTGAAATTAAGAGATGAGTCTCAGTTTTCATTGCCTATATTATATCTGTGTTTCTGGAGAAACAGAAAAACCGTATGACAAACCTGCAGTCTGCTAGTTTCTTCTCACCCTGCCAACAACTGTTATATTACTGTTTAGCTGGTTATATGCAACCATTTGTTGAGGAGGATTGTTTTGTTTTGCTTAGTTTTACTTTTTAAGGCAGAGTCTTGCTCTGTTGCCCAGGCTTGAGGTCTATGAATTTTGTACTCATGGTCACATGGTCAATGAGGTGTAATCACAGCTCACTGCAGCCTTAATCTCCTGGGCTCACGTGATCTCCCTGCCTCTGCTTCCTGAGTAGCTGGGAGTACAGGTGCATGCCACCACACCCGCTTGCTGAGGAGAGTTTTGATGAAAATCATGCATCCCTTCTTAATTACAAAGAGTGAAACCTTAGAAAATGTAATTAGAGAAAAAATAACATTTTGCACCAAGCTAATTGTATCTTTACCTTTTATTAGTTGGTTTCAGGATTGATGCTTGTTGATGGTTCTGTTTTGGAGCGCGTGTTCCCTGGGTTTAACTCCTTGCAGCACACTTTATATACACTGTGTGGCCTTACTTGAGTAACTTAAGTTACTTAACTTCTCCAGATCCCAGATTCTCAACCTGTAGAATGGAAGTAATTATAATACAAATATTATGTGGTGGGTTAGTCCAGGTCCTCCAAGAGGTAGCTGTTGAAAACGAGTTAAACACAAGAGGATTTTATTAAGGGAAATCCCTATGAGAGAAAATGGAGAGGAAGCTGAGTAAGCCTGGAAGAGCTCTCCGTTATGAGGCAAGTCTGACCTAGAATGAAGGAAAGAGGAAAGGAAGGTTGAGTGGAAGCATTGGAGCGTAATGTACAGTCTAAGGAAGGGTCAGAAAAGGCTTCAGGGAATCCTGAGCCAAGAGTTGTCCTCAGAGAAGCACTGTGTCTCCTAAAGAGGGATCTGCATTAGCTACCCTGCGGCCCTAAGTCATTGACTGAGGGGCAGATGCAGAAACAGATTTTAGAGTGAAGCAGCAAGTGGCCATAGTCAGTTAGCCTTCCCATACTTTGAGGTCTGTGAGTTTATTTATTTATTATTTATTTATTTAAATTATACTTTAAGCTCTGGGTTACATGTGCAGAACCTGCAGTTTTGTTACATAGGTATACACGTGCCATGGTGGTTTGCTGCACCCATCAACCCGTCACCTACATTAGATATTTCTCCTAATGTTATCCCTCCCCTACTCCCCACCCCCCACAGGCCCCAATGTGTGATGATTCCCCTCCCTGTGTCCATGTGTTCTCATTGTTCAACTCCCACTTATGAGTGAGAACATGCAGCGTTTGGTTTTGTGATCTTGTGATAGTTGGCTGAGAATTATGGTATCCAGTTTCATCCATGTCCCTGCAAAGGACGTGAACTCATGTCCTTTTTTAATGGCTGCATAGTATTCCATGGTGTATATGTGCCACATTTTCTTAATCCAGTCTATCATTGATGGACATTTGGGTTGGTTCCAAGTCTTTGCTATTGTGAATAGTGCCACAATAAACATACGTGTGCATGTGTCTTTATCATAGAATGATTTATAATCCTTTGAGTATATGCCCAGTAATGGGATTGCTGGGTCAAACGGTATTTCTAGTTCTAGATCCTTGAGGAATTGACACACTGTCTTCCACAATGGTTGAAGTAATTTACACTCCCACCAATAGTGTAAAAGCATTCCTATTTTTCCACAACCTCTCCAGCATCTGTTATTTCCTGACTTTTTAAGGACCGCCATTCTAAGTAGAGTGAGATGGTATCTCATTGTGGTTTAGATTTGCATTTCTCTAATGCAGGTCTATGAGTTTCTTATTCATGGTCACTAAAGGATGTTTATCATGAATTGAAATCTCCAGATAGAGTAAAGCAATGCCTAATTCATAGTTACGCACTTATCAATTATTTATTCGTATTATTCATTATCATTATGAATATTCAACACATTAACAAAAGAGCCACATGTGCAATCTACTTAGGGTATTGGGAGAGTAAAGAATAACATAGTGGTGCTACAGGTAATTTAAGAGATGGTTTCTCTCTCTCTCTCTCTCTCTCTCTATATATATATATGTATATATATATGAGACCCAGGTATAATTATTTTCCTTCTACTATTTGTTATTGATGTATACTGCCAAATCCCTAACGGATACTAGAATACTTAACTCTAAGCTCCCCCCATGCCTACAAAAGAAGTAGGTTCAAGGTTATTTTTTAAATCAAAAGATTTATTAATATTATTTTTATCATGTCCAATTGATATTATCATTATCAAAAAGTTTAATCACTTATTATTACTTGAAGGACCTCGTTAGGAAATGTTCGATCGACTTCTTTTTGTTTTTTTTTTGAGACGGAGTCTCACTCTGTCGCCCAGGATGGAGTGTAGTGCCGCGATCTCGGCTCACTGCAAGCTCCGCCTCCCGGGTTCACGCTATTCTCCTGCCTCAGCCTCCCGGGTAGCTGGGACTACAGGCTCCCGCCACCACGCCCGGCTAATTTGTTGTATTTTTAGTAGAGACGGGGTTTCACCGTGTTAGCCAGGATGGTCTCGATCTCCTGACCTCCTGCTCTGCCCGCCTCAGCCTCCCAAAGTGCTGGGATTACAGGCGTGAGCCACCATGCCCGGCCTGTTCCACTTCTTAAAACTGGTCACTGGAAGTACATCGTCTTGGGAAGAACTGGATATTTCTTGAAACCCCTTTCATATAGCCACATTCTCAAACATAGAACCTTCTTTTATTTTTTTCAAAGATTTTTTCCATTACTGTAGAAAATTCAGAGGGTGTTTATGGATCGTGCAGTACTCTGCTCAAATATAGGGAACGAAAGTTACATTAAAGTGATAATATTTTTTGCTGAAAAGTATTATGATATTTAAAGTAAGCAAACAAATTACTCAGATGATAGTGTTTTGTTTTCATAAATTATACTTTCATAAATTATACTTGAAGCTCTGGGTTATATGTGCAGAACCTGCAGTTTTGTTACATAGGTATATGCGTGCCATGGTGGTTTGCTGCACCCATCAACCCGTCACCTACATTAGATATTTCTCCTAATGTTATCCCTCCCCTACCCCCCCAACCCCACAGGCCCCAATGTGTGATGATCCCCTCCCCTCCCTTCGCCGGGCGCGGTGGCTCAAGCCTGTAATCCCAGCACTTTGGGAGGCCAAGGCGGGCGGATCACGAGGTCAGGAGATCGAGACCATCCTGGCTAACACGGTGAAACCCCGTCTCTACTAAAAATACAAAAATCAGCCGGGCGTACTGGCGGGAGCCTGTAGTCCCAGCTACTCGGGAGGCTAAGGCAGGAGAATGGCGTGAACCTGGGAGGCGGAGCTTGCAGTGAGCCGAGATTGCACCACTGCACTCCAGCCTGGGCGACAAAGCCAGACTCTGTCTCAAAAAAATAAATAAATAAAAATAAATAAATAAATAAAGTCTTACTTCAATAGCTTTTGGAGCACAAGTGGTTTAGGTAACATGGATAATTTCTATAGTGGTGAAGTCTGAGATTTTATCGCACCTGTCACCTGAGTAGTGTATATTGTACCAAACATGTAGCTTTTTTATTCCACACCCACCTGCCAACTTCCCCGTTATGAATCTCCAGAGCCCATGATATCACTCAGTGGAGAGTCTTCAACATTCAGGGTGGAATCTTCAGGGTGTGGCCCTCTATCCATTGCTTTCCACCGTTTGTACTCTCTGCTTTGTAAATAGAGGTCTGTTCTCCCTGTCTGCCTTGTTCACGTACCTTTGCCATTTTCCTTGCTGGGATGACATTCTTTGCCCTGAAGTTCTCATTAACCATACCATAGATGTCCTCTTCTTACCTCAATATATCCAAGGCTACCTCAAGTTATAACTTCTCCTTTAGTTTTTCCCTAGTGTCTGAGTCCAAATGGACTTCTCTATATCCAGAATATCTACACTTGTCTTATCTTTCCTCACACCCGGCACGTGCAGTTCTTTCCAGCTACTTTCATAATGTTGTATTTTAATTGTTCAGTTGTGTTTATATTACACTATTCTGTCAGACAAACAAGAGTATATGGCTGAAATCTATAGTTTTTTAAATGTAATAAAATGTAATGAATAAACATACAAATGAACGAGTTAATTAATATATTATATTCTTGGTTAAGTAATGAGCATTATGAGGACAAAAATTGAGTCTTACACCTTCTTATAATCCTAAAGACCTAGTACAGGACTTGGAATATAGCATACACTTAAGACATCTTTGTGACTAATGAATTTAAATACTTTTATTAATTCCTTAGAATTCTTTAGGTAGTGAAATTTCAAATGGCTTTGACCACCTGTGAAATGACCCTTTTACATACCACATGATTTACCAGATTTTGTTTAGGCGAACCTAGGTGAAAGCAGATTGTTTCCTCTACTTAGGAAATACTTTGCATATTTTAGTTGCTTATAAATTTGATGATTTTAATTTGTACAGTTATAGTTTATGATATTGACTTGTACAGTTATATATATTTTTACATATGATATATATTATATTATATATGGTTATACTATATATGACTTTATTTTTCTAAAATAAAGAATATTATTACACATTAACAAAGTAGATATAACTGTTTTCCTTCTACTATTTGTTATTGGTGTATACTGCCAAATCCCTAATGGATAATCCCTCTATGCCTACAAAAAAAATGGGTTCAAGGTTATTTTAAAAATCAAAAAGTTTATTAATAATATTATTTTAATCATGTCCAATTGATACTAGCATTATTAAAAAGTTTAATCACTTATTTCTTGAAGGACCTAATTAGGAAATATATATGTGTGTGTGTATATATATTCTATATATCTACATTCTATATCTATATTCTATATATATCTATATTCTCTATATATTCTATATCTATATTCTCTATATATTCTCTCCATATATTCTATATATATTGTATGTATATAGTATATATATTCTATATATAAATTCTATATATAGATTCCATATATATATATACACACACACATATATAGTAGCCTAATATTTAAAAAATAAGATTGGGACTGCATAAAATAAGCTGACCCAGACAATAGGGGTACAGACATATGTATAATTCAGCAAGAACTGGTA
Organism: Pongo pygmaeus; assembly: GCF_028885625.2. Lineage (NCBI taxonomy): Eukaryota > Metazoa > Chordata > Mammalia > Primates > Hominidae > Pongo > Pongo pygmaeus. Next base: position 20,460,967 of record NC_072389.2, on the reverse strand, counting down.
ACAAAGTGAGATATATGTTAACTCTTTGTAGCATATTGTTAAGTAGTATTAGAAAACAAGTAATATTTGGTTGGGTCCATTGAGAGAATAACATTATTTTTAGAATGATCTAATGGCACGATAAGCATTTTATCATTTTACCTGGAAAAACATTATAGCTGTGCCAGTTTCTGTTCCAAGAAAAAAATACATTGGTGTATTCTCTAAAGGAGGAAATTCTGACCTCAACTATGTTCAGATAGCTGTGGCAGATAATACTCTGATCAGGTACTAAGTCCTATATCTTTCACATTTCCCTTTGCTAGTCATACTCAGCGTGTGGTTGGAAATGGAATCAAAGCCCAGTCTGGAAATCCTGAAGTCAAAGTCAAAGGAACTGATCCGGTGATAAATCAGATTATTGATAAACTGAAGCATGTCATTCAGGTAAGTCCTGATCCTATATTTTTTGGTATAGCCAATAATAAATAATAAGTGGTTACTTTCTGTTATACTTGATAAATTTGCTAATCCTATCAGATAATCCTACCTAAAATATTGTAACATGTTATTTGTATCAGGACTTTTGGAAATATTTAGTTTAATGATTTTTCTATGCAGTCAATATGCAATGCTATTTTAATGTTGGACAATGTGTATATGTGAAAAGCAAGCCTCAGCCTCAGCATTTCAATAATGAGAATCTCAGGACACGCGTTGTCTTCAGTGAATAAGTTTGAACATGGGAATCACTGTGACCATTAAAGAAAGCACATAGAAGACCATAGAAGATGCCAGAGTTATGTTTCAGGTAATTCTCTGAATGTTGCTATGAAAGTTTTTGCAGCATTTCAATACAAGTTAGGTCATAGATGAATAATATGTATTTCTAATATTTATTTCCTATATCACCTTTTATATGTTATCTTATAATCTACCTAATGGTTGTTTATGAAATACTTCTGTTTTATCTTTGATAATATTTTTCATCAAGTGAGTGTGTATTGCTGTTTTTAATACATGGTAAATGAAGCATGAACATATTTATCAAAATAATATTTCATTGAAATAGTCTATTAATTACAACCAAACATGATGTTGCATGTTGTAAATATTACCCTCCATTCTGCATCTATTGATGTTTGGGGAAAGAAAGGCTATTTTTTTTTAGTTAATAGTCATTTTATAAAAATTTATATTTGAGTATACTTTCATTTTTCCTAAGTAAAACTTTGTGTGGCTAGTTGATGCTTATTTCTAGTATCGTGGGCCAGAAACAATACCTAAATAGTACAGAGTTTTTATTGCATGCAACATATTCCAGAGTCAGTAGTAGGCTTCTTCTAATTGTTCTGCAAAGACAAAGCTTAAGTTTATGCAGAGCCAGTTCCTGGGTTTCCATTTTTCACAAGAGTCCCTGTATGTCAAGGAGAGGATATGTAAGAAGGACTTGGGGGTTGGTGTCCAATACCATAGACTTCTCCCTTCTGTGAGGCAACAATGCTTATTCTACCATTGATGCCTATAGAAAACAAGCGCTCACCCTGGCTGGCAAAACCAAAAATAAATTCTATTGGAAAAGTCTAAGAGAAAAGTGGTATCATGACCACTGATGAGTTAAACCTCCCAGCCTCTGCTGAGCTGGTCCAGTTGGTACCTCACAGTATCATCTACTGTAGTATGATATGTACAGCTAGATTATTTGAAAATTCAAGTGCATAATTGATAATAAAACCAAAAGAGCTTTAATATTAATCAGCTCCTCTCATTGAAGAGTGAGTACAATCTCACTGTGAGGACACGGTGAAATCTTAGGGGTGTCTTAAGTGGAGTAAGCATTCCATAGAGGGTGGAGGAAGAAAAACTAGACCTTAAGTATATATTTATTCCATCTCATTCTTTTATATTTCTTTGGTTGTAGTAAGGTATATAAAATATGTAATATATTAGTGCAATAGCACATACATATAATTTATAAATACATAAATACACATATTAACTGGACATTTGTTCAGATTGTTTTTCTAAGATATATACATGATGAAAGCAGAACAGAAACTCTGTTACAGATAATAAGGATGGAGCTGTTCCATAAGAAGTGCAGTTATAAGAAAACACATTCACAGAGGAACACATGGATACCCAAGATAGAAAGGATTATAAAAACCCTTAGGAGGAGGGTTCATATATTGATTACCCATTCAGCAACCCCCCCTCCCCATTTCTTGTTTTGTAGGTTTCAAAGCCTTTTCAAGGTGGCAGAGGGAAGTCATCCTGCCTTTCTTTTTTAACTTCTGTGTGAAAAGAACAGAAGTTTAACTTGAGTCCCATTCTTTATTCTTTATAGGAGTGTGCAGATCTCCAATTATTCATGCTTAAGTTTCATTCTGGGGTTGCAAGAGAATATCAAATGCAATGCTACCTTTGAGGCCTATCCTTTTAAGTTCTGCTAGAATTATATGATAGAAATTTAGATTTTTATAGAGGACAGCAGAAAGTCCTATCTTGCACAGGTGTCACTGAAACATTCACCTTTAATGTCTAAGAATATGCTCTTTCATGAACTGCTCTCCTGGAGATGAAGAGAAGTGGTTTTTTTTTTGAGACGGAGTTTCACTCTTGTTGCCCAGGCTGGAGTGCAATGGCGCGATCTTGGCTCACTGCAACCTCCGCCTCCTGGATTCAGGCGATTCTCCTGCCTCAGCCTCCAGAGTAGCTGGGATTACAGGCATACGCCACCATGGCCTGGCTAATTCTTTTTGTATTTTTAGTAGAGACAGGGTTTCTCCATGTTGCTCAGGCTGGTCTCGAACTCCAGACCTCAGGTGATCCACCTGCCTCGGTCTCCCCAAAATGCTGATTACAGGCATGAGCCATGGTGCCCGGCCTACTTTGCCAAACTTTTGACTACTGATAATGTACGCGTGCCCTGGCAGGGATGGCCATTGTACTGTCAGTATCAAGGGATGGCTAACAGCACCCACCACAATGTCAGCTATGAAAGGATTCAGAAAATAGCCTTCTGTAAATCAGAATTTATTAATTTAGGTGTAGGGCCATGGAAGATGTCAACATAGGAATATGTTTCAGATTCTAAACTGTAGATTTAGATGATCACTTCTTAGTGTTTGCATAAAATTTACTTTATTTTTTATTATAATATTAAGTTGGCTTCCACCTTTCTACTATGAAAAATGCCATGTCTCACAATAGGGACATACCTGTATTAAAGTGTATAGAAGTAAATCAGCCACAATAGCAAAAATTGCCTGTATACACTCACCCAAACATGCCTTTCTCGGCCTGCCATTGATCGGAACCTCATTTCTACCTTGAATTGTCTGCAGTTAGAGTCCTTAAGAAAGTAGATAAAGATTTTTACTTGGAAAATGGCACTTTTTAATGTTTTAAGAATTAATTCATTCAAAATACTCATCAAATGCTCACTGAGTTTCTAGTATGGTCCTGGTTCTGCACAGGCACTGAGGTTAAAGTTGTGAATAAAGCAGACACAACCCTGCTCTCATGGGCTTTCCATTGTAAGAAAAAAGTAAACAAACAAATAAAACCAGTGTTGTAGCTGATACCTGTTATACACAAAACCAAACAGGATGAGGTAAGGAAAGATATTTAAGAAGAATGCGCTGGTGAAGGCCACTCAGGGGGAAATGTTTGGGTTGATACTGAATAAGGAGAAGAAATGAGTCATGGGAAAACCTGTGAGAACTGTGTCTGGGGCAGAAGGCAAAGTAGGTGTAAAGGCCCTGTGGCAGGAATAAGTTTATTTTACTCAGAGAACAGAAGGCCAGGTGGCTAAAACAGAGTGAGTTAAAGGGAGGAGATAAACATACATCATGTTTTGGGGAGTCCAGTAGGCTCCGGTAAAGAGTTTATATTTTCTCCTAAATAGACTAAGAAGTCATTTTAAAACTGTAAGCAGAAACTAGCTGGGCGCAGTGGCTCATGCCTGTAATCTCAGCACTTTGGGAGGCTGAGGCGGGTGCATCACCTTAAGTCAGGAGTTTGAGACCAGCCTGGCCAACATGGTGAAACCCCGTCTCTACTAAAAATACAAAAATTAGCCCAGCATGGTGGAACATGCCTGTAATCCCAGCTACTGAGGAGGCTGAGGAAGGAGAATCGCTTGAACCCAGGAGTCGGAGCTTGCAGTGAGCCAAGATCGCACCACTGCACTCCAGCCTGGATGACAGAGCAAGACCCCTTCTCAAAATAAATAAATAAATATAAATACATCACAAATTTAACAAATAAATAAAAAACTGTAAGAGAAGTTGACAAAATTTAATATATGTTTTATGAGGACTTCACTATGAAAACTGGACCCTGCGTACAAGAATGGAAAAAAGAAAGTAATACAGACAGAAGACCACATAATTGGAACTAGAATAATAAGAGTGGAGAAGCTGAGAAGTGCATAGATTTACACAAATATTGGAAGCTGGGTTATTGGGATTTGTTAATGGATTGGAAATTTGGGAGACAGAAGAAAGATGATAGTGAGGTTTGGTGGGATGATATTGTCACTAAGTGCGAAAAGGAATTCTGAGAGAGGAGCAGGCCTGGCGGAGGGTCCCTGAGATCGATTAGAAATCAGTGGTTTTGTTAACTGTGAGATGCTTATTAGATACCCAAGAGGGATGTGCAGAACTCAGAGAGACCACACAACTGGAGGTGTATGTTTGTAAGCATCAGCACATGGATAGTATTTAAGCCCTGAGATTGTATAAGGTTGTCACCTTTCCTTTAGAGTATAAATTCACACCAAAACTATTGGTGGAGATAAGACAAGGGAATCATACAAAAAAAATTGTACTGCAAAAACCTATGAGTGCATAAAACATTTTATTAAATGTATTTGGCACCTTGTATATACTTAGTTGATCTAGGACAGAGAAGATACTTAGTAACCTTCATTTTTTCTTACTGTAAGAATAATGACCCAGGAGGCGGAGGCTGCAGTGAGCCAAGATCAGGCCACTGCACTCTATCACCAGGAGACAGAGTGAGACCCCCTCTCAAAAAAAAAAAAAAAAAAAAAAAAGAATAATGAATGCTCATCAGAGGGAATTGAATTTTATTATTCTAGGAAATACGATGGAAAAAGTGAAAAATAAATATTCATACACTTATAAAACAATGAGAAGACTTATAAGAGAAGCCATTTAGGCTTTTCTCTATACTTAATTATACATATAAATACATCAATACTTTACTTAAAAAATAAGATCATAGGGCACATTTGATTTTATGATCTGAACTGCTCACCTGACCACACAAAACAAATACTTCACCATGGCATTAAATAGTCTGCTATCTGGTTGTTAGTGCTGGCATATTATTCTATCATCTGAAAGATTACAGTCTTACTTCACTCAGTCACCTAAAGTTGGATATTTAGGTTGTGACCAGTTTTTCATGATAATAAAGACTAATAGGAATATCAGTAGACATAAAATGTTTTTGGCATCTTTTTTTTCTTGTAATGTGTTCTACATATTGAAACTAATAATTGTATTTTGATACATATTGCCACGTTTTTCTCAAGGAAAATTAGAGCTAACAGAAAGTGTCAGCTTTCTCTGCATGTTAAGGGTGTGGATGGAAGCTCGGCAGAGACCCTGAGACATATTGGTATGGAACATCACTGGACTCTCTAGAAATCAAGGTAGCAGTTCTGTAGAAATGTTAGCCTGAGCTGTGTGTCACCTGGGAGTGCTTCAAGGATGGCCAAAAGAAATATTTTAGTTAGAAGACAATTTATAAGAAAAGTTTAGAGGCTTCCTAGAGAGGTCATAGCATACACAATTTTATTTCATCATTTAGGGCAAGCCCTATATGTATGTTCTGCATACATCCCCTCCCACACCCTCCTCAAAAAAAAAAAAAAAAAAAAAAAAAGCTGAGATCTGATGTAAATAGATAACTGGATTATAGCTTGGTCCTTAAGGAATATCTCAGAAACTTCAATGTTCCTTCACCCCCTCTGCAAATCCTTCTGAATTGAGACTGGGAATCTTGGCAACAGAGGGGAGTCATGCACCTCCCTTTTCCATCTGTGACTCTGACATCTTCCTCCAGGTCAGCCATTGCGCAAACTCTCACAGTTACTTTCTGGCAGTTTCCTGCATTCCAGACCTATTTCTGAAATGGGCAATATTTGTCCCTTTGAAAATCACCTGCGATAAATGTGGTATAGCCCATGGCCAGTGAAAATTTTCCTACAGGGAGACATATTCCTAAGTGTTAACATTAACTTTTTCAGACGTTTGAGTCAGACTCAATTGCCCTTTCATACTATAGATTGAAAACAACATTTGGTTGATCTTAGTATATCTGATTGAGGAAATATGAGAGCCTTTTTAATTTAGATTTGCTCACCTAGCAAACTTACTTTGAAACTTCTTGGTCGTGTTATGTTTGCTTATGGCAAAGTTATCAGCAAAAAAGTCACAGTTATGCAGCAATTTATCTTTAAACACTAAATGACATCTATCATTTTTCAAAGAAAATGTCAGCAGTTAAAATCCTAACTGCTTGAGCACTGTTAGTTGACAATTATAATGCCCCATTGCTTAGAAATTAATTGACCTACTTTCAATAAGAAACATAAAAAGTAGTATCACAGCAATTTTCTGGATTTATTTTATTCCAAAACCAATAAATGTTACAGTGTTGTTAAAAGTAATAGATTTAAAAAACATTTTATTTTCTTAAACTTAACAATTCAAATAACACAAAATAATATTACATTTCTATTAAGTATTCATTTTTATAGAGACCAAAACTTCTTTACAAAATGTCTTCATGTATAATATAAATTTGATTTTTAGATGTGAGAAAAGCAATAATCATAATCATTGCCTAAATCCACAAAATAAGTAGATATTCTATAATATGTATTTCAGTAATCACAATGTAGTGGATTCAGGCAGAGATGAGAGACACTGATTTTAGCAGAAAAAGACTGTGGTAAATTACCTCTTTGCCTTTTTTCACTCTGTTCCTAGGATACCAATATAATAAATAGTAACTTTAGAACTGTGATACATTGACAAAATGTTCTAATTTAAATCTCAATAGATGATTACACAGGTAGTGTTTACACACACACACACACACACACACGACAGGAGTTTTTAAAGATATTAGTATCTCGGAATTTTTGAATTCTGAAAACTGTCCAAGCTTTTATCATTAAATCACTTGTTATGAAACACATTTTAGAAACACGCTTTCCTATTTTTAATAGCCTATGATAGTCATACAGAATGAGTTAATCAAAATTGATTGGTCAATTGCTAATTGTGAATTCTTTGAGCATAGCATGTCAGCTGATTCTGTGAACTAATACAGACTCTTTCCCTTGATCAGGGAAATGCCACAACACTCACTCCTTTCCCCACAACTCCATTACATAACATTGTCACCTCCCCAGGCTTATGATACTATATTCCAGAGAGACGAACAGTTCTTGATTTTGAATAGCAATGCAGTAGTGACCAAAACAGATTTAGTTTTGGTTCAGAAGAAAGTGCTGGATATGCCCTCAATAACTTTCCATGGTCAACTAATTCAGCAATTAGTTTGTCTGAGTAAATTCAATGGAAGGCTGCTGTCTGGAATGGGTAAGTGTAATGCACTGAATTCCCTATTAGACATTTCATTTAAAAAAATCAATTGTCTGCATAAAACAACCATTTCAATCAGTGTACATTCAACTGGAAAGGAATGTTTGAGGACTTTTTTTTTTAAAGTAATGGGATTGGGGTTGGCCATTGGTAATTTCTTTTTGATTAAAGCGTGTGTAATTGTTTTGTGTTGGATAAAAATTGACTTATGCAGATGCTGCTGATCTTATATGTTATCATTTCCCATTAAGACTTCAGCTGTTTATCTGCTGGGTTTTCTGGTTATAAAGTGTTGAAAGGAGGTTAAAATGTAGAACTTTTATATTTTTTATTTAGGTGGCTAGGACAAATTCTGGTAATTTATAGGCTAAAACTTAAATGTATTTCTGCTTAAAATATTTTGAAATATGGTTTATTTCACAAATGAGGTTCCAGACTATAACTAGTTGTCACTAAATTCATATTTTTTTATTTATTTTTGGGACAGAGTCTTGCTCTGTCGCCCAGGCTGGAGTGCAGTGGTGCGATCTTGGCTCACTGCAAGCTCTGCCTCCTGGGTTCACCCCATTCTCCTGCCTCAGCCTCCCTAGTAGCTAGGACTATGGGCGTCCACCACCACACCCAGATAATTTTTTGTATTTTTAGTAGAGATGGGGTTTCACCGTGTTAACCAGGATGGTCTTGATCTCCTGACCTCGTGATCCGCCCGCCTCGGCCTCCCAAAGTGCTGGGATTACAGGCGTGAGCCACTGCGCCCGGCCAAAGGATCATTTTTAAATTATGTATCTGGGAATATATTATCAAACCAGGCCTGAAATTTATTAAGAAGATGGTAAAATCTAATTTAACTTCATTTAATACTCCTTTTCTCTTAGTCTTATGAAAGCAAATGAGCTTGGCTTTTAATTATGAAAATATAGTTTTAATGTATAAGACATATAACAAAGCAAGATAGCTGCTAAATTCACTCTATCCTAGTAACTTCTTACTGTATACATTCATTTTTAATGTAATAAGAAAATCCTTTCAAAATTTTTAAAAGAATCACATTACACAAGAAGAGTCTCAATATTTCTAGAAAATAAATATGTTCTTAAGACACTTAATAATTCTTGAAATGAAAACCTAATTCTTCAGGCTTTTAAAATACTTGATATGCACTCTTTACATATATAGTTTCAATTTAATAATTTCCCTTCTTAAGAAATAAGTGAAACATACCACAAACATATCAAAGCAAGTTATTCATACTTCTCATTTAAGTAACTGTATTGTCATAGCACAGTTATTTTATGTCATCAAAAAGCACAAAGCCTTATTAGAATACTAACTTCAATGTCTGTTTCACAGATTTGCTCATAATAGATTTTTTTCATGCTTCTGCACTAATTCATTGAAGGACAATGTTTTACCGATTCTTGAAAAACTATCATTATCTGCCCCATAGTGGTGACTCATGCCTGTAATCCTAACACTTTGGGAGGCCGAGGCTGGCATTTTGCTTGAGCCCAGGAGTTCAAGACCAGCCTGGGCAACATGGTGAAAACTCATCTCTACCAAAAAAAAAAAAATTAAAAAGTTAGCCGGGCAAGGTGGCAGGCACCTGTCGTCCTAGCAACTCAGGAGGCTGAGGTAGCAGGATCACCTGGGCCTGGGAGGTTGAGGTTGTGCTGAGCCATGATTATGTCACTGTATTCCAGCGTGGGTGACATAGTGAGATCTTGTGTCAAAAATAATAATAATAAGATAAAATAGAAAATAAAAATATCATTATCTAACATCTTAAAAAGTTTATTTCCCAACCTATAAATATACTTTGTGGATTAACAAGAGAAAAATTTCAAGATATTATAAATTTAAAACAAATCTTTATGTATAATACCATTGTGATGTCTTTGACCAGTATCAATCTATCATGTGAGATAAAAAATATTAAATATACATTTATTGAATAAATGAATGAAAATCATAATTACCTTGATCACTATATTTAAAATTTAAATGAAGCAGGAAAGTAAATCTTCCTAATTATCATATACTTAACTGTTTAAAATCACTCAAATGACAAGTAATATGCTTTCAATCTTGAATTATAATTTTAAAATGCCTGTATTGTTCCATTCACTCATCCTTCTATTAGTTCAGTGAACAAATATTGATTACTTACCCACTGTGTGCCAGGTATTATGACAGATTCAGGCAGTACAAAAATGATTAAACGAGGGGATCAGTTGGAGTGACTGTTTTCTAGAAACAATGCCTGTTTCAGTTATGAACTAGTCTGTTTTGAAGAAAGTGGTGAGGGAAAGCTGAAAATCATATTTGCACTTTATTCAACAAATCTTATTGAGGTCTTATTATGAATCAGGGGCTCTCCTAGGTATGGGCATACAAAATTGATTAAGACCATGCTTGCTTGCAGAAAACAAACAAAAAAGCATCTTTATAATAAAAAGGAAAAAGAGGAATCCCCTTTGTAGGTTTCATAGTTTATAGTGATATTTCTGATGTCGTCTCAGAGAATTAGTCACAATTATAGGAACTCAGAAGGCATTCCGTTGAGATGAAATAGACACTAAACTAGCAGAGATTACTTAGTGAAATAACAATTAGAATATAGTTATAATTCATTTTAGAAGATATTATGGCTTACACATAGTAGATGTGATGACTGAATAAGAGGATTGTTGAACGAGGGCACCTTGGTAGCCATTACCCATTGCCACCATGATTTTGCATTAAAAAATCTGTGCAAAACGGCCGGGCACGGTGGATTCACGCCTGTAATCCCGGCACTTTGGGAGGCCGAGGCGGGCGGATCACGAGGTTGGGAAATGGAGACCATCCTGGCTAACACGGTGCAACCCCGTAACTACTAAAAATACAAAACATTAGCCGGGCACGGTGGCACGCGCCCGTAGTCCCAGCTACTCGGGAGGCTGAGACAGGAGAATCGCTTGAACCTGGGAGACGGAGGCTGCAGTAAGCTGAGATCGCGCCACTGCACTCCAGCCTGGGCGACAGAGTGAGACTCCGTCTCAAAAAAAAAAAAAAAAAAAAAAACTTTGGGGTATATTAATAAACATTGTGTTTTTTAAAAAAAATTTAAATCTTTAATTTCCGTTTTCACGATTTTTCTTCTTACTTCCGAAAGGAAAGGAGTGCGTAGCTCTCTTGCCTGTACATCCTCCACGGCCCCTGGGTCGGGGCGGGATCCCCCGGGCCCCCCGGGGGTCCACATGCAGCCCCTGGGAGGCCGGTGCGGGATGAGGTCCGGGGGCCGCCTCATTGCTGAGGTCCGGCCGGTTGGGGCCCCGGCGGCCGCTAGGCGCTCTGGCTGGGCAGCTCCTGGGAGATGAAGCGGCGCAGGCGCTCCGGGTACTGGCTGTAGAGCTGGATGTCTTTGTGCCTGGCGCTCTCCACCCACAGCGGCTCCACCGCCTTGGGGCAGCGCTGGTAGAGCGCCAGCCCGTGCGAGAGGTCGATCACCTCGTCTTTCGTGCCGTGGATGATGAGCACGGGCGACGTGATCTCGGACACCTTCTGGATTCTGCGGGAGGGGCGTGGGGCGGGTGAGACCTCGCCCGGCCCGGGCGCCGCCCCCGTCCCCGACCCCATCCCCGTCACCGCCCCTGTCCCCGCCCCAGCCTGCTCACTTGGGGAAGGCGTCGAAGCAGTAGGTCTTCTTGGTGTCAGGAAGGCGACGCTCAGGTCCAAGGTGAGCGGCGAGTGCAGCACCACCGCGGGGGACTCGTAGCGCGAGGCCAGGTCCACCGTGGGCGCTGTGCCGATGCTCTGCCGGTACAGGATGATGCTGTCCGGGCTGATGCGGTACCTGGAGGCACCGGAGCAGGGTCAGCCGCGGCCTCCGACTCGCGCGCACCCCTCCCGCCAGCGGGCGTCCCCGGGCCCAGCTCCGGATGCGACTCTCCAGTCTCCCTGCTCAGCCAAGTCAGTGGGTCAGTCCCAGGCTCCACACCAGTCCAAAGGGCCACCCCCAGTCCCCCAACACCGCAGCGGTGGGCGGAGCCGGCGGCCTGGTCCTGTTCCCTGGCGCTATGGTTCACTGGCGTTTCCTAGCCAGGATCTGCTGGATGCTGGCTAGGGAGTCCCCCTCGGGCTAGGGTAGGGGAAGCCCTGGCGCCTCTCCTTCTCCTGGTCACTCCTGGGCGCACACTGGGAACTGTGTGCTCCCCCACATCCTGAATGCTTCACGCCTTCCTGCCCAGGTTAGAAAGCCGTTCCTGGTACACTGGCCGGGGCAGGGTACACTCTTCCTCCCTGCAGCCCTTGCCCACCCCCTTGGCCATGAGGAATTCAGGCAGCTGTGTCCCCAGATGTCTCCACCCAATTTTGGATTCTCGGAGTCCCATGCCCAATGAGGTGCCAGCCCAACCCAGGTCAGCATCGAGGGTGGCGGCTGCGGGGGCAGCACCTCCTCCCACCAGCGCCTTCTCTTGGGAGTGGACAAGTCCTCGGCCACCTCAGCACCACCAGCTCCCACCCAGGGCCACCCCCACCCCCAGGTCACTGGTGTGCGGCCCCTGGCCCAGCTGATCCAGCACCAGTCCCAAGGCCTCTTCGTGCCCAGTCCCAACCACGCGGGACCCACCTGCCACCCAGTCGATGCCGCGACCCCAAGAACTCTCCCACACGCTCCAGGCTCTGATCCTAGGCAGATGCCCTCCTGCGAGGCAGGAGCATGGGCAGGTGTGCGTCCCGTCTGCCTGGCATTCGGACTCCACCAGCAGGGCTGTCCCCCTCCTTGGCCTGGAATCCCAGCCTCCTGGCAGCACTCCACAGCTCACTGCTCACCCATGGCCCAAAGGATGCTGCCTGGCTTGTGCCTGTGGCCCCAGCTCTGCCTCAGCCTCCCTGGCCTGCTCCCTGGCAGCCAAGGCCAGTAGTGTGCTGAGCCAGCCCAGCCCTGTCACCTGCTCCAGGCAGGAGCCCCAGCTGCCACCTGGTTGTCACCACTCAGACAATCAAACAAGACACATCCTCAGTGGAGGCCCTGAGTGCGATCTGGCCTCCCCATCACGGCTCTGGGCCGAGGTTCCTGCAGGACAAAGCGGCAGCAGGACAGAAGGCCGAGCAGACAGAGCTCAGAGCTGGCCATGGTGGATGTGACTCTGCCGGTGCCCCGGGAAGTAGAGACAGAAGGGGGCCGAGGAAGCTGCATGAAGTGGTGCTTGGTTTCAGCGCCCCACACTGCCGGGAGCCCCCCAGAGCCAGGGTGGTGCAGGGGACCCAGCTCCAGGCCCACAGCAGGGACTGCCTGGGATATCGCCAAGGCAATGAGGACCCTACCTCCCCAGGGTCTCTGACTTCTCAGAGCTGCGCCTGGCCCCTGCAGGAGCGGGTCAGACCACTGGGCTGGGCTGAGCAGGGCAGGGCCAGGACGAGACAGCCCCAGTAGGTGGCGAGCAAGAAAGGCCTCCAGAGGCCCACGCGGGTCTTCTGGTCCAGAGCAGCACTGGCCCGGGCGGTGCTCAAACACGAGAGAAGGGCCCAAGCAAGCGCAGGGCTGGGGACCTGGATGATTAGGAGGGCTGGATCTGGAATCGAGGCTGGCCCAGACCTCGGGTGTGTGCTGGGGGTCTGCACCTGAACCTGCAGGCCCTGCCCCGGGATGGCCGATCTCCACAGCCACAGGGCCTCATGGGCCAGGCCTCGGGACCTCGATGCAGCAGCCTCGCCTCACCTGGCCCCAAGTGCTGCCTCGGCCCGTGGGCTCCCAGCCACACGTGCACAGACCCCCCGACACCACCCACCCCCTCCCGCCGCGTGGTGTCCACGCCCCTGTGACAAGCTCAGCCCCTTCTTGTTCTCAGGCCAGGGGATCCCAGGGAGCCTGGCTCCACAGGCCAGGGTGTGGGGGGACCTCTTGGCCACACCTCAGCCGTGTGGAGGCTGCACCCGCACGCCTGAGCTCACCTGTCCGGCTCTCTGGCCGCATGCGTCCACTGTGGCTCCCCTCCTGCAGGGCCGCCCACCTTCCTCCCAGGGAAGCCCGACCCTCCCCTCTGCCGCCGACCTGGTCCCCTCTCGGGTGTGCCCAGGCTGAGCTCCCCCCAGGGCCGCCCTCACCTGGTGCGCAGGGCCTGCCAGGCGGCGTCCATGTCGGCGTAGAGGTTGGTCTAGGAGGGCCTGCCGGAACTGGCACCGTAGCCGGAGTAGTCGTAGGAGAAGATGTTGCAGTGGAGGCGGGAACCCAGGCCAATGTAGAAGCTGCCCATCTGGCCCAGGTCCACGGCGTTGCCTTTCTTGTTCGTGCACCTCTGGTCAGACACAGTTCAGTTGATCTAGGCTGGGCTTGGCTAGCATTGGCTTGAAGCTGCAGCTGGTGTCCAGATCTGTTCCATGTATTTGTTATCCTCCTCAGCCCTCCCGGGTACTTGAAGCATGTTATTGTTATGGCGAAAGTCAGGAGTGCAACCTGCCTGTGCAAAAACATGCCAGGCTTCTGTTGCCTTAAATCCTCTAAGATACCCCTTTGACTTAAGCAAAGTCACACAGCAAGGATCAAAGTCAAGGAGTGGGGAATTATATCTGTCCCTTAGAGATGGAGATAGGGGAGAGTGAACAAATGCAGTGTCCTGAAAGATTGTAACATAATGAATTCAGTATTGTTTTTGTTTGTTTGAATGAAGCTTTGCATGGACACAGTACAGTAGAAAAGTACTATTTGAACTCTTTCTCCACATTCATAAAATTGCTACATAGTTTCTACCATGATTATATTTTTATGATCCATTTTTGTGTACAGATCTGAAAACTTTATACTAGAATTTATTAGCTGAGGAAAGGAATATCCACTGACATCATCATATACAAACATTTCTCAATATTTTAATGCTTGTGGTATTGTTAATGTTTCTGTGGAAAATACTTAAAATCATAGAAGTGATTTCTAAGTCAGTTATTGATTTATTCTAATGAATTATAAAAATCAGACTAAATTACTAATAGAGAAATTCCATTTGAAATACTAGTCTGAGCTACAAATGAGATGGATTTTTGTGCTCATCATTTGTACTGTAGTTATGTTTGTTGAGATTGGGTTATTAAAACATAATTATAACTATCAGCAGAAAAGCCTGTTGTGCTATAATTAAATCATCTAAACAATCATTTTTGTGGTCTTAATATCCTGGATTTCTCAATTCATTGTAGTAGATAAGATTTCTCTTTAAATACTACTTATTATCAGCAGCTTGCTTTTCTGTGAATGCTAGAAAATTTAGAATTCTGCATTAATATTTAATAAAATATATGCTATCCTAATATTGATGCGTTATATCTATCTATACAACATGCAACAAGAGAGAAATATTGGATGAATTAGAATATTTGCAGCCCATGGCAATTATCTGTAGCAACGTTTTTTTTTGTCTTCAGAAAAATATAGATTTTTTTGGAAATGGATTAGTTCTAGTTTCAATCTAGGAAGAACTACTTATGGAAGTTTTGTGTACAGGATACTGATGTTTTCAAATATAATGCATTATTATTTTAGTTTAGTTTCTTTTACCACATACTTAGAAATTGTTCAAGTGAACAGGCTATTAAAACTAATGGTATAGATGAATGGTATAGAAAGGCATTGTAAACATCCCACTTTTCCCAAGCCATGAATTTTAACACTGGATTAAGGAGATGAAAATGGAGCCACTGGGAATGTGGATTCTTTGCTAATAATTATTTTTCTTCCTTTAAAAAGATTCTTCAAAAGGCAAGAATATGGAAGTATTTCAGCAGATATTCTTGAGGTATCTAAAATACATACTCTTCCTATCAAAATCAATAAATAGATTGATGTAAGTAAGATAAAGTCAGGGCAACTGATTTTGCATGTGAGTGTACACACAGACACATATCCATGTATTCTCCATCTGTTCTCAGTTACTGAATTATTAGACTCGACTGAGTGATCACTTGACTGTGTTTAACCTGATAAACAGACTCTTAACAAGAAGAACAATATTTTAAAAACTGGATTGTTCCTACTACTTCTCAGCATGCATCAGCCACTCTTTTTCCCATCCTATCTCCTGCCAAACTGGTCTCTAAATATCTGTTCCACTTGGAGACACTATTGGATGTTGTTGTAAATGACTTAAATGAATATTCACTCTACCTGCTTTCATATTAATTCAGTTTTCATAGGATGGTCTCTATGGGATCAAGCAAAAGGACTTAGTGGAATATCTCTATATGACTCCAGAAAGTAAAGAATGTGGTGAGTTTAACAGAGTGCCCCTTCCTTTACTAAATGTGAATGATGTTTCAGCATGAAGCCAGAGTGAAAAGTCCTAACATATGTTTGTCTGGACAGCCAACAATTGGTCACATTGCACATTTCATGTTACAAAGGAGCTTCATGGTAGTATAAATGAGGGTCAGGAAAAGACACTTAACTGTGGTCAGGGCTTTAAAATGGAGCCAGAGCAAGAATTCTGGAAGTTGACAATATCAGGAAGGAAACCTCTGTAAGCAGGCACGCAGGGGACTCCAGAAATCTCTTCTTTGCCCCTACAACTCTGGACTTTCAGAAATACACACCCCATTCTCCTGTATTAATACACAATTCATGTTCACAACATCAAAAATCAATTTTAAAATAGTAAACCTAAGGTAGACGGAAAGACATTATAGCCCCAGCATGCCTGAGATGTGAGGAGCAAATCAGAAAGATGTGAGTGTGAAGAGAAAGGGACATCGTGCTAATCAATCATTTAAAATTTTTACTCCAGAGAAATGGCAATATTTCACAGATTGTTTCTCATCACCAATCTCACAAGTATAAGTATTTTTTGAAAATTTTCCTCTCAGTTCTTTTCCTTGACGGTGAAGTCCAGAATAGGTTGGTTTAGATCTAGTTCTTTTCAGCCTCAATACTCCATAATCACCTTGGCTTTTTTGATTATGACTGGACGGCATGTACTATTATTTTAATAGTAAACATTTAGTAAATAATTTTAAATGTTATCCTTAAATAACTATGGGCTTTATTCATTTACTGTATGTATTTCTAAAACATTCATAAGAACTTCAGGATTTTAATTCAAATGGTCCCTAAAGTAGAAAATGCACTCACAGATGATGCATATGTTTTTAAGAAAAAGAAACGTGCCATTTGTTATTAAATTGAGTAGACTTTGTATCCTTTAGAATTTGGGCAGAATTTTCTTGCTATATTGTAGAGAACCTATCAACCATATCTTAATTTTCTTCTTTTTCAGGTTTTCAAAATTTACATTGGCATTGGTCCACTAATTCCTTGTTTTCTATTTTTGGATGAGTGTGCATAGATCACCTCCATCTTAATTTTCAACATAAACTTTTAGCAGAATCTTTCATGTTTCATTGCCATGTAAGCAGATGTGATTTTTATTCTTTTTCATTTTCATTGAACAGTTACTTCATTTGAAATTTTTGACTTGATTTAATTTAACTTTATTTTTTGGTGGTAGATACATCTGTTGCCACCTGTGTCTGGTTGGCATTTTAATGTGTTGCCTCGAAGCTGTAACCACAATAGTGGCACATTTTCCTGCTGTTCTTTATTCTTTGTTTCATGTGTATCTATTTTCAATAAATTGCATTGGTATGTTGTCATAGATTTTCTTTTTGTCTCTCAGATTTTCTGTCGTAATTATTTTTATTTATGCCTTTGGAAATATTTCATGGTTGTTACTTAAAACAGCAGAGCTCTTTGAGAAAGTTTTCATGGTTTCCCAAATGTACATTCATATAGATTATTTAGTAGTTATTACATAATGATCTTTGGAGCAATAAATGCTGTTATATAAGAACAATTCCCAAATGTAATTTGAAAGTTATAAGCTAGCCTTTGATGGCCTAGAATTAATGTACCTTTATAATTCTAATCTGCATGTGAATTTAAGAAGACCATGGATTGAGGATTGGGTGCATAATTGTCAGGGCCCAGTACAAAGTGAAAATGTAGAGCCCTTTGATAAAAAATTACAAAGAATTTTCAGATGACCATAATAGGTCATGCACGAGGCCTTTCTAAATGCGTACAGTGACCATGAAGCCATGGGCATTGTTTTGTTTTGTTTAATCTTGCTGTTTGGTTGTAAAGCAGATCTTTAAATCAAGAGAAAAAAGAACACCAAAGAACATCTCTATCAAAATGTTTTAAACATTATAGAAGATTAGATCCATATAAATGAAAGGGATAAAGAAAAAGCACGTATCCAACCTCAAATATAAAGCATGGAATTCTTATATGAACTCCATTATAGCACTTGATATTTCAGCTCTATTTTCATTTTTGAACAACTCTAGATATATCTATATATTTTAGTCTAAAATTTAATTTTTATAAATTCTAAGTACTTCCCCAAATTCTACCTTAGATAAACAATTCAGAGATAACTCTGTTTCCTATTCTATTAAGTGGAACCATATGAAATTGTCAGTATTCAGCCTTTTCTGTCCTACAAAAAAATGACAGTTTTGTGTTTCCACCTAACACATGGCAGCCCAATAAATATGTGAAGTTCAGGATCATAGAGCTACCACACTAAACACTACTAAATGCATACATGCACCCTTTCCAAAACCCGGCAGATCTTCTTTTCCCCAAACGAATCATTCTTTGACTCTTCACCCATTATTCATGTGAGAAATTTTCCAGGCACTTCAGCATGTCAGCTGAGTGACTGTAACAATTAGATTTATTCATTCTCCTCTCACAATTTGACATTCTATATTGAAACGCATGATCTAAATGTTGACTAATAGTCTGCATAGTGAAACATGTTTACTAGTTCCCATGACCTAAAACAATGTAAAGCATGATTCAGAGATTTCTTTTCTTAAACACTTCTAAACAATATGTCTGCCGGGATAAACTGGTGCAATTTCTATGTGAAACCTAAAGAATTTCAATGACACATTTTCATCCTTATTGCCATCAAATAATCCCTTTAATAGTGCCCCATCTTCCATACTCCTTCATATGATTTTCTATATTATTATTTTCCATCATTCATTCTGTTAAAACTACAATAGTTTCTGCAGAGAAATGACAGATTTTTCCGCTTCAGAGGCATTTCTGCATTGAGCTCTCATAAACCTCTCTAACATGGTGGGCAATAGACTCAGCAACATTTGTGTATGAATTCAGTTGTGAACTACAAAAGGCTCATGTATAACATCAAAAAGCAACTCAGTAAAAATAATTCTATTGAAGATAGTATGAACTAATTATATAATTTTAGGATGGCTTCAACTGAAACAAAAATACCTTCGATACAGTGTGGAGCAATGAATTTCTAACATTTTTATCTGCTTAACATTTTTCATCAGCACAATTTATACAGAAGCCCAGCATGAGACATTCTGGTTCACATGGAATTTCTCTGCCCGCTTGAGCCCTGTAGAAATCCCACTGTGTTGGTAAACAGCAACAGCAACCAGAAGATACTAAGCTTGAATTCTCAGTGGCTCAACCAAACCAAAATTTGTTGGTTGCTCCCATAAAGTTCAATGTCAGTCAGAATAAACTCCTCTAGCCTTAACCTATAACACACATTGCACGTAACCTTCAAAGTACTGGCAGTGGAAAAGGAGAGAACTTGGAATGAGGCAGGGGCTTTTTATTGCCTTAGCCCCAGAGTGATTCATGGCACTTCCCCTCAGAGTCTCTTAGATCTTTCCACGTGATCCCAACATAACTGGAAGTCTCTGAAATATCTGGGAGTGCATGAATATTTGCTGAGTATTCATTACATGTCTGTTTACAGACTCCATTTTGCTTTCTAAGATGCTCCCTAACTCTTCTCAGAAGCTTTACATAACATGCTATAAAACACGGATCTAATCAAAATATCACCCTATACCCTATAAATATGTACAATGATGTGTCAATTTAAAAATTAAAGCAAAAAATCCACTTATCTAAAGGGATGATTTCCTCATGCTTTAGGTAATTCTTCATGGAATATTAGTCTCCAATACCAAACTTTTATTAAGAGCATGGCACATGTATACATATGTAACTTACCTGCACGTTGCGCACATGTACCATAGAGCCTAAAGTATAATAATAATAATAATAAAAAGAAAAAAAAAAAGAAAAGTAAAACAGAATAAAAAAAAAAAAGAATTTGGCTGCAAAGAATCCAATAATGTATTTTCAGAAAGAGACTGGAATGCCACAATCTTGTGCATCAACAAAACAAGGTGTCCCTTTTTGACATTTGGGTCTCTGCATGACTTCTGACAAAAAGGACAGGCTCAGAGGACATATGGGCATGTCCAACATTTCATTTCTAAAAGACTTCTGGATCTGCTCTAAAGAGGGCATGAGTCTAGGAAATTTCTGACCTCCAGAGCACAGACAGTGCTTCTTCAGAGAAATTATAGATTTTCCCACTTCAGAGGCATTTCTGCATTGAGCTGTCATAAACCTCTCTAACATGGTGGGCAAGTTCATATTTCAGTCTTTCACATTTAGCTCTGAGTTTAGTACTTGCTGGATTTTAAATTAGGTTTCTTTGACATGAAATGAAATCTTCAGCTGTCCATTAGTTCCAAAGCAGGCCCTCAAACTCAACACATTAAAAAATTAGTCTTTTCCTCAGAATCTTGTTCTCCTTCCAGACTTTCCAGTTTTCATTACAGATACCACCTGTCAGACAGTCATTTAGGCTTAACATTTTAAAGTCTGTTCTGGGTCTTCCACATTCATTATTATCTACGGTCAATCACATTCCAAGGATTGTTGCCTCCAATGCAGGCCTTTTTCTCAATTTTATTTTCTCCTGTCAGAGTCATGCACAGATTAGCTCTCAAGTGAGCTTTATAATGGCCCCCTAGCATCTAAACTCTCCTTTTTTCCAATTGATAGTTCTGCCAGAGTTGGCTTCTTAAACCAGAGGTTAGACTGCATTTCTCTAAGTAAATTCCAACGACACCAGAACAGTGATTCTTAATAAGTATTACAAGTAGGGAAATACAGATGGGAGAGTTTGCTTAGTAAATAAGTTCATAAAATCTAGGTTAAATAAAGTTAAATGGGGTTTACTTTTTGCTGTTGCTTGTTAATGTGCATTTGAAATTTCTAAAGTGGCATTACATATCCATAATTTCCCTTATCTATTTGACAAAGGAATCTGGTTTGTTTAGAAGCATTTTTTCAGAACTTCTATAGGTCAACCTTTCAGAAATTCCTCATTATCAACAGTCAAACCCAGATGTATTTTCTTTGGCTCTCACAACAGGCTTAGAGGAATTTCTAGTCTGTTCTCCTGATGTTTCATTATGTGCATCTTTTGCTTAGGCCTGTTAAACCTACTCAATGTGTGTATCTTCTACTCCATGTCTTTATTTCTACTGTTGTCTTAACAGGAAATCTTTGCAACCCAATTCATAGTTTTTGTTCTTTGGAAAAATCCAAATCATGATCATGAATACATATTTTTTCTCTATTGAGATTTTCCTGTTTTTATGTATCACAGCCAGAAGTAATCACTGCATAGAGTATTTCTGTAGAAAGATAGAAGAGTTCTATTTTAACACAATATTTACTATACACCAAGCAAAGGTCTAGGTATTTATACTTACTATTTTATATATTCATCCCATCAACGCAATGAAGAAATATTAATAAATCCATTATATATGCTAAAAGGTACCTACACATATATGCCACATGTGCAGGTTTTCTCAGATATTATTAGCTAGGGAAGCTGTGTTGTAACAATCTTCAAAAACTTCTTTCTATTGTTTACATGCTATTCCACATCATTTTGTTTTCATTTCTTTTGTAGTATCTAATGTATTCTACTAAAAAAAAAAAGTAGAGTAGTTGGAAAACTCTTGTGAAAAAAATATATGTATTACATATTTACTATTCTTCATGATTCTCAAAATTTTCATCATTATTAATGTTTTGTATATATATAGTGGGTGTATGTATGCGTGTTAGATATATAATTTAAAAGAAAACAATAAGTTGGTGCCTTATGGCAAATTGTTCCTTAAGTCCTGCATTTAAAACATAGACACTGAGTGAATCAGCATATTTGATCATCTTTTAACTACAATAGATAATTATACATTAAAAATACATTAACCATCCAAATACATCATTTTTCTTATTTATTTATTTATTTATTTTTATTATTTATTATTTTTTTTTTTTGAGACGGAGTCTCGCTCTGTCGCCCAGGCTGGAGTGCAGTGGTGGGATCTCAGCTCACTGCAAGCTCCACCTCCCGGGTTCCCGCCATTCTCCTGCCTCAGCCTCCCGAATAGCTGGGACTACGGGCGCCCGCCACCACACCCAGCTAATTTTTTTGTATTGTTAGTAGAGAAGGGGTTTCACCATGTTAGCCAGGATGGGCTCAATCTCCTGACCTCGTTATCTGCCTGCCTTGGCCTCCCAAAGTGCTGGGATTACAGGCCTGAGCCTCGGCGCCCGGCCCAAATGCATCTTTAGGAAAATTATATTTAAGCTCTTCATGGAGACATTAAAAAACCAAGCTGCATTAATGATAAATAATTATATCACTCATTAGTAAGGAGTAAATAGCTGTTTTCTATTTGAGAAGTGTTCATTGGATTGTCCATCTGTATGCAGGAACATCTGTTTTCTGACATGCTTTTATCACCGTTTGTTTTGTACTTGTACCATAATTACACTTGTTTGTAATATTGAACTCGAGACAATGATTAAAATCAACTTATGAATACGATTCTTTTATGCTTTTGTATTTCATTAGAAAATGTGTAATTCTAGTATGACATTTATGAGTATATATAAAAGAAAGTATTTGATTAACAAAATGCCTCAACAGATTACGTCAGTAAAATGAGTGTTATATTATGCAGTCTATGTTATTATTTTGGCATTTTTAAGGAAAGTTTATTGCTTCGTGGAATCTTTTTTTTTTAACTGACCATCTATGAATTTTCTGTATTCTTTATTTCAGTGTGATCACATGGTCATAGAAGAGACATTTTTAGATCATCAGAAGTTGACAGTTTTCAGTGTAGTGTATGTGCTTTGTATAAGATGGAATTAAGTTTGGTGTATGGGTGATAGATGAATTTTTACTGAATGATGGATAACTGCTGTTCTATTAATGACATTTCATCAATCAACTCTTTTGGATATGGTTTATCACAAAACGTTGCTGACTTAATTTTCGTGGATTAACTGAGGTGAAAGTGATACCTGGTAGAAGTTTCATTAATACAAATTTTCCTCTCTTAGGAGTAGGATGGATTATATTATTTGTCGAAATGCCTTTCCATGTAAGTTGTTAACTGTCAGTTTTCTTGTCCTGTGAATCATATCTTTTCTGTATTTGCTGAAATAGAGACTTAACATTGTTAAATGATTTTTCCATGTCATGGAAAATGTATGCCTCTAAATCTGCATTCCTTCCTACAAATCACGAGTTCAAAATGACTTTTTTTAAGAAAAAAATGATGGATTTCTGGTATTTTGTGGCAGGATAAACTCCCTGTAGCCTATCTTACATGTTGATTACAACTACAACTATGAAAAGTACAATAAGCAACTAACTGAGGAAACTGAAAAGTAAATTAAAGGAGAATTATGAATGATAAGCAAAATCTGGAGAAGCACCCTGCAGTAGTGTGAGCTTCCATTGTTGTATTTCTTTCAATCAAAACCAAAACAAACAAACAAAACAAACAAAAACCAGAAAAGAACACCACCACCAAGAAAACACTCAAGGAAAATAGATATTGTGATAGAAACAGCAGAAATGTCGAGAAACAGAACCAGAAGGTTAGAATTATTAGAGAAAATAATATGAAAAGAGTAATTTTAAAGTATCTAAACAAAATTTTAAAAAGGAATTTAAAAAAATAAGCAAGGAGAAGACAGAATAAAAGTAGGTTGATAATTCATTTGTTAGCATTTGTCTGTTTGGTATTTGTTGACCATTTTATTTAAAAAAAATTGGCTCTATTTGATTTTGGTGTATTTCTTGTATATGTATCATAAAATTTAGTATTTTTTATTATTATTAAATACTTTATATTGTTAAATGATAATTTATCTTTATTGATAAGAAAGATGTAGTTTTCTGGTTGTTATTTTTGTAATTTTACCTGCATTTATATTTTTCCCCATTTATTTAGATAATACCTAATGGTTCCCCACAATGAGTGGCAATTAAATTAGACTCTATGCTGTTTTCACTTTCTCAGCTTCTCCTGAACTATTTGATTTTTGTGGCAGGATATTTCTTAATATTTGCCTTTGTGCCACTTAATATTTTCATACATTAAACAATGGGCAAATTTTGAGATTTAAAATGAACCCATTGTTCTCAACTATTATAGATGAGGCAATCAGGGAGCTAATTCCTACTTTCCTCTTTCTTTTACTCTCTCCTCCTAGTTGTTACAGTTCAATCATTTGTACATTATCAGAATCATCAGTAAAATATCTTTTTACATTTTCTACACCATGTATCCCTTAAATCTATATACGACGCAGTGAATGCTTACCTCTTGCCTTACTGGTAGTATTTTACCTACTCAGAACTAGGTTGATTGAACTTTGTCCTGTGGTAAATCTCTTAATAAGAACTTTCTGTAAACAGTGTTCTCTGCAATTATGGGTGCTTATAACTGTACACTTTATAGCTGATAGATACCTTGCAAGGATAAGGATAACCATTGGCTTCTCCCTTCTCTTCTTTCTCAATATTTCCCCCCATTTTCTGGTGTTAACTTTTGCTGTGGAAAACTCTGATGCCAAAATGATTTTCTTTTTCTCTAAGTTGACTATTTTTGCTTAAGCCCCCAAATAATGCTTTCTTAATCTTTAAAGTCCTAGTCCCATACAGAGATATATCTTGGAGTTGAACATTCTAATAACATATATAAGCATATACTACACGGTAGTGTAAATGTATGTGCTTATGATGATCTATCTTGGCTTAATATAGGCAATAACTTTTTTCTAATTCTATCCTATGTTTCACAGTTTTTGGATTTTTGGGCAGGGGAGGGGACTCATTACATATTTTTTTCTCACTTACACCCTTTACAACCCTTACATTATTTGGGGTTCAGTCTCCCTTGTTCTCTTTACAATTTAGTTTTCTTTTTTTCTACAATGATTTTGTTTTTAAATCCTGTTTCTTTCATGGATTCTGCCAGTTTCTGTTGCACTTTCTGGCTATCTCTTCCCGATGCTCTTGCATTTCACTTCATGGTCTCTTTATGTTTTATTACACCCTTACAATTTATGTTGGAATGTATAAATGTTCACTCCTTTTTTCATCTGTTTTGTAGCAACACATTTCTAGTGATTACAAGAGTTGATATATTACACCCTTACAATTTATGTTGGAATGTATAAATGTTCACTCCTTTTTTCATCTGTTTTGTAGCAACACGTTTCTAGTGATTACAAGAGTTGATATATTACACCCTTACAATTTATGTTGGAATGTATAAATGTTCACTCCTTTTTTCATCTGTTTTGTAGCAACACGTTTCTAGTGATTACAAGAGTTGATATATTCCTTTTTTATCTTTATTCTTATTTTTATGTGAATGCCGAGAAAATTCCTTTAGTATTTCTCATATGTGAAAGTTGAATCTATAGGACAAAGGAAAGGGGTTGTAGAATGTGCCCCAGCCTGCTAGCTCAAGGGCCCTCTCATCATTTGCTACAGTGACAGACTGCTGCCTCATTTTGGGGACATTATGGAGCCACTGCTCCTTCTTCGTAAGAGCACAAATGATTACCAGGTAGTCATTACTGTCTTCTTTCCTCAATACTCATACATGACTTATAGCACATATGGAAGCAACCTTCTAAATACCCATGTTTTACCTTTAACATGTTCTTTGTGTGTAGCTGCCCATTTGTTTTGTGCTAACTGACTGCCCCTATTACCTTCAGTTGTAACAACCCACTTAAGGTAGAAATGAAGGACACTCATCTCCATGTATTTTCAGAATTTAAATGAAAAAATAAAAAGAGGCTGATGTCACTTCCCAGTTTAACGTGGGGGTTTTGTTTATTTATGTACACTCAATCAAACTATGACTATTACAAATGGTTTTACCACTACAATAGAGATAGTTAATTCATAACTCAATAAAAATGAAGAGTGAAAGATTAAAAACGGAAAGCAACAATTCTAAACTATAAAATCTACTTCAAAAAGCTACATACAGCAAAGCTCAATAAATAAATTGTGAGAAAAGAAAATAATATGGGATAAGTTTTATGGTTTAGGAGATACCTTCCTATAAGCCAAAAATCTAAAAAAAAATAATGCTAAAGGTATAGCTTGCTATAGTACGTGGTAGGAGAAATTAACATGGATAAAATCAATAACACTCACATTATGTGATAGTCTACAGCCAAGGAATAATAGAAAGCAAGTGAAATGCTTAGCATAGCCATTTAGTCTACTAAATTAGGTTTGTGAAAATGGGAATGCCAAATGCCTTAAGGCTTACTGCAGGTGCAAAAGCAAAACATCAGAGGTCAACCTAAGAATATTTTTAATATAAAATTAATGTACCTGCATTGTAAGCATTATTTTTTTTGTATGGTAGAAAGGAAAAAAATTCATGTATTATTCTACTATAAATGCGTATTCTTTGCTCTACTAAATTTGCATGTCATTGTCAGCCTTTCACTTCGTCTTCAGCTAACAGGAACCTCTTGGGTTCATCCTTTGGAGAACCTGATATCATGGAAAATGGACTGAACTAGGAGAACAGGCTTTGTTTAGACCACATACTGAGGTCTAGTGGCTTCAATTAAAAATATATAAATGCAGCCGGGCACAGTGGCTCATGCCTGTAACTCCAGCACTTTGGGATTCTGAGGCGGGCAGATCATGAGGTCAGGAGTTCAAGACCAGCCTGACCAACGTGATGAAACCCCATCTCTACTAAAAATACAAAAATTAGCTAGGCATGGTGGCACGTGCCTGTAATCCCAGCTACTCAGGAGGCTGATGCAGGAGAATCGCTTGAACCCTGGAGGCGGAAGCTGTAGGGAGCCAAGATCGTGCCATTGTACTCTAGCCTGGGACTACAGATCGAGACGCCGTCTCAAAAAAAAAATTATGTATATATATATATATATATATGCTTAATCTCTAAGCTTTGGAAGGAACAGCCTATCTACAGAAAAATCTAAAACTTGGTCATGGCAGGTACAGAGTTGGGCCCCATTAATTTTGTTGATGTTGGGGTCAGCAGATTCTGTAAATTTTCACTATACCTCTCATATGATCTGCCGCCACACCATTCATACTCTAAATTTATTTCTCCTCACAACAGTAAATTACTAAAACTGCCAAGTTTTTTTTTTCACAAATTAACATCTTTAGCATGCTCTTCCTTCAGCCCGCAATGAAATCCTCTACTCCCCTCCCTCCTCCTCCCTCCCTTACTCCCGCTAATGACATTTGTGTTTTGGTTTCCACACCAAATGATCTACCTTCAGCAAGCATCCCACAACTCCACAGGGAACTTCAGTTTCTCTACCTTCTGTGCTGTCGAAGCACTTGGCTCAGAATGAGAGATCTGTCTGCATTTCAGATCTACAAATTACTCATTGTGTTACCTTGGACATATCCCTAATATTTTTGAGCCTCAGTTCCTCATCTTTAAAATTAGAATAAAGATACCAAACTCCTGGGGTTTTGTGAGAGTAAAATGAGACGATGTGTGTAAGAGACTCAGTGCAGTGTCAGTATCTATCTACCATGTGCTATGCACTCTGCGTTTTCTTTTTCTTTTTTTTTTTTTATTTTTGAGATGGAGTCTTGCTCTCTCACCCAGGCTGGAGTGCAGAGGGCAGTGGCGTGATCTCGGCTCACTGCAACCTCTGCCTCCTGGGTTCAAGAGATTCTCCTGCCTCAGCCTGCGAGTAGCTGGGATTACAGGCCCACACCACCATGCCTGGCTAATTTTTGTATTTTTAGTAAAGACAGCGTTTCACCATATTGGTCAGGCTGGTCTTGAACTCCTGACCTCAGGTGATCCACCCACCTCGGCCTCCGAAAGTGCTAGGATTACAGGCGTGAGCCACTGTGCCCGGGCCAACCCATAGTCTTTTGGTCTTCTCTCAGCATCCAGTGAAAATGCACTTTATTTTTCAGATTCCTCTGGAGAATTAAAAAGTCTCTTTTACGGCTGGACACGGCGACTCACACCTGTAATCCCAGCACTTTGGGAGGCTGAGGCAGGCAGATCACAAGGTCAAGAGATCGAGACCATCCTGGCCAGGGCCAACATGGTGAAACCCTGTCTCTACTAAAAATACAAAAATTAGTAGGGTGTGGTGACACACGCCTGTTGTCCCAGCTACGTTGGAGGCTGAGGCAGGAGAATTGCTTGAACCCAGGAGACGGAGGTTGCAGTGAGCCAAGATTGAGCCACTGCAGTTGCTCTGGTGAAAGAGCAAGACTCTGTCTCAAAAAAAAAAAAAAAAAAAAAGTCTCTTTTGCATCGAATTGCCATACTCTCTGCTCTTGGTCTTCTTTTCCATGTACTCATTCTTCAAGCATTTATTTTCTCATTGCCTGATCAAGATCATTGCAATGACCAAAAAATTTTCAAATGCTATGATTTTTGTGATATTCTTTTAGCAAGTTAATCACGATGTTGCATTCTTGAGTGTGCGAATGTGGAGGAAAGTCAGGATGCATCTTTAAGACAAGATGATGGGTCACGGCAGTGCCACACCACTCACGGCCACACGAGGAGAGCTGAAGGGGCAGTCACCAACGAAGATGCCTGACCCAGAAGCTGGCTGCCAGGGAGCCAAAAGCCAGGTCATTCCACAGTTGGCCAATGCCCGGGGGTGGCCCTCCACCGCCCAAACTTATTATCATTACTATTATTTTGAAACGGAGTCTGGCTCTGTCTCCCAGGCTGGAGTGCAGTAGCACGATCTCCGCTCACTGCAACCTCCGCCTCCGGGGTTCAAGCGATTCTCCTGCCTCGGCCTCCCGAGTAGCTGGGACCACAGGCACGTGCCACCTTACCTGGCTAATTTTATTTTTTGAATAGACAGGGTCTTGTCATGTTGCCCAGGCTGGTCTTGAACTCCCGGGCTCAAGCGATCCTCCCACTTCAGCCTCCCAAAGTGCTAAGACTACAGGTGTGAGCCACCACACCTGGCCAAGTTCTACTTTTCTAATATTTAAAATATGAAATAGGCCGGGCACGGTGGCTCACACCTGTAATCCCAGAACTTTGGGAGGCTGAGGCGGGCAGATCACCAGAGGTCAGGAGTTCGTGACCAGCCTGGCCAACATGATGAAACTTCGTCACTACTGAAAATACAAAAATTAGCCGGGTGTGGTGGCAGATGCCTGTAATCCCAGCTACTCAGAAGGCTGAGGCACCTAAACCCGCGAGGTGGAGGTTGCAATGAGCAGATATCACGCCACTGCACTCCAGTCTCCGCGAGGCAGTGAGACTCTGTCTCAAAAAAAAAAAAAAAAATAGATGGTGTCAGTGATTTCTATTACACGAGGTCTGGAAACACTCTGCACCTGATTGCTCCACTTTTAGTGGTGCTAAGTTCAAATAATTCAGGTGGTGAGAAACTGACTCCCGTAGGAGCGCGGGTGTGCGTGCGTGCGGCGGAAATCCCGCCTTCCGGCGCCTGCCATTGCCCCTGGCCGCAGCCGGTGAGCTCCAAGTAGGAAGATAAACCGGATTGCAGGAGCGGGAGAGTCCGGAGGAGCGGCGAAGGGCTCCTCTTCCCCATTGGCTGCGCCCACGGAGCCGCCTTGCGATTGGCCATAAGCGCGGGTAGCGGGGGTCGCGAGAGGCGTCAGGATCCCTGGCGCCGCCTGAGCCAGCGGCTGCTGGGAGGCTGTGTCCGCAAGCCAGCGGGGCGAGGCGGCCGGGCCCTGCGCGTCAGGTCCTGGCCTGGGGCACCGGGGCTGCCAGCGTCGGAGGAGGTGAGGGCGCGGGGTTGGCGGGCGGGCGGGCGGGCGAACTAGGGGCCTGCGCGGACCGCCCGCGGGGCAGCCTCGGGTCTCTCTCCATCTCTGAGTGGTGGTGGCTGTGGGTTTTTCTGCAGGTGATCCTTTTTAGTAATTTGTTTCACGCAGGCGCCCTGCTGTGGGGTAAAGCGGCAGATTCATGCTGCTGTCGTTTGTCGTTCAAACAGTGGGCTTCCTGGCCAGGCGCCGTGGCTCAAGCCTGTAGTCCCAGCACTTTGGGAGGCCGAGGCGGGCGGATCACGAGGTCGGGAGATCCAGATCATCCTGGCTAACACGGTGAAACCCTATCTGTACTAAAAATAGAAAAAATTAGCCGGCGTGGTGGCGGGCGCCTGTAGTCCCAGCTACTCGGGAGGCTGAGGCAGGAGAATGGTGTGAACCCGGGAGGCGGAGTTTGCAGTGAGCTGAGATGGTGCCACTGCACTCAAGCCTGGGTTACAGAGGGAGACTCCATCTCAAAACAAAACAAAAAACGATGGGCTTCCTGTCATGTGTGTGTGTACCTTTTGGATTTGAGGGCAGGGGGATGACATTGTGATTTGGCCTCCTGAGAAACCAGGCACACCCTGCCTACCTTGGAAGGAGGCTTTCCCTTCCCCACTTCCCTCTCCCTCCATCTCTTCCCTCTTTCCCTCTCTCCCCTTAATTCCCCTCCCCGAGCTCTTCTTTCCCATCTTTCTGTTCTCTGTCTTTTTTTTTTCTGCATTAAACCTTTCGGGAGTGTGTTTGTAAACTATTAAAAAGCGTCAGGTCTTCAACATGTATGTTTACTTGCAGGCCTGAGAACTGGGAGGAAGCTGGAGAAAAGAATACCCTCTGAATCTTTGTGTTTGGCTGCCCAGGCTCGCCTTGACACCGAATGGTTGAAAACATATACAGGTGGGGTTTGACATGTCTTTTTCTTGGTGTATTTCTGCTTCCATGTTTATATTTCTCATGTAAGTCTTTTTTTTAGGGTATGTAAGGGGAAGTCAGTTGTATCTTGCTATATTAGAGGAGCAGGTTTGTTTCCTATGACTTAAAATGTAACAGTCTTTATGGCTGTTTTTGTAGATTGTGCACGGCTGCCTTTTAATTAGTTTCTTGCAAGTGCACGAAACTTGAGATTTATTAATAGGCAAAATTTTTTTCCTATTTATTATTACTGGTTAAGAAATCTGCCACACTCCTAACCATATCATGGTGACTGTTGTTTGTTATTGATAGTTTTTGAGCTGTTTAGTTAAGTGTGGAGGGGAAAATTGGAGAAGTTGCAGTAATTACGGCCGCTAGAAACTCACTCATTTTATGAGGTTTTGTGTTTGTGTTTCTGGAGAGACAAGAGTTAGTTCAGTTGAGCTGTTTGTTTTGTATTTGTAACCAATACAAGGTCTAAGGACAATTGTGTTGAAACTGAGGTCATGATGCTGGGATCTTAAGGGCTGAAGTTTCCAAATAAATGGTATATATAGAATTCTCTCTGACTTGAAATTTTCCCTTTCTGGACCTCTGGATGCTGAGGCTAAGAGTGTCCATATGACAGTGCCTTCCATGACAGGAGTCAGCAACCCTTTTTTCTTTTTTTTCACATATGCGTAATTCATTGTGTATATTTTAAAAAGTTTTAACCTCTTCTTCCTAGCCCTCCAGTATTTGTTAATAAATTAAAACATTTCCCGAAGTGTTTTTTGTGAAGCAATAATTCTAAAAGATGCTCTAAGAAAAGCTAAATACATGGAAAAATCCAAAGTATATGTTTTATTTATTACATTTGATGAATTTTCGGTTTGTTTTTTCCTCTCGAGAGGGAGTCTTGCTCTGTCGCTCAGGCTGGAGTGCAGTGGCCTGATCTTGGCTTACTGCAACCTCCGCCTCCCGGGTTCAAGCAGTTCTCTGTCTTAGCCTCCTGAATAGCTAGGATTACAGGTGCCCTCCACCACGCCCAGCTAATTTTTGTGTTTTTAGTAGAGACAGAGTTTCACCATATTGGCCAGGCTGGTCTTGAACTCCTGACCTCATGATCCGCCTGCCACGGCCTCCCAAAGTGTTGGGATTACAGGCGTGAGCCTCCGCACCCGGCCCACATTTGATGAATATTTTTGTTCTTTAAAATTGTGGTTAGAAAGCAGAGCATAATTGTTCTTTATGTAGATCACAACTGATTGGGGTTTTTAGGGAGATTTTTTGGCATTCAGTAAATGTTTTTATTTTCCATTATTAAGACTATGAATATTTGATTTTATTTTCTGAGACAGGGTCTTGCTCTGTTGCCCAGGCTGGAGTACAGTGGCATGATCTTGGCTCACTGCAGCCTCTGCCTCCCAGGTTCAAGCAGTTCTCCTGCCTCAGCCTCTCGAGCTGCTGGAATTACAGGTGGTTGCCACCATGCTGGGCCAATTTTTGTATTTTTAGTAGAGTTGGAGTTTCACCATGTCGGCCAAGCTGGTCTGAAACTCCTGACCTCAATTGATCCGCCCGCCTTGGCCTCCCAGCGTGCTGGGATTGTAGGTGTGAGCCACTGCACCTGGCGCATTTTCACTTTTCATTAGCTGCTTTTTCCCCCCATTTATTTCCTACCTTTCTGTGTATGATTTCTGAATTAAATGTATTTCATGTCTTAAACTTCTGAATTGTTTGTTCTCTCATTTTCCATGTTGTTAAGGAAAATAAGAGGCTAAGTGAGACGTATTAAATTTGCATGTAGTTTCTCAGATCAGGATAAATGCTAATCTGTTGCAGAACGGGACTCTGCTCTTGCTTCACCCAGGATGCGTTTCCTAGTTCCTTCCTAGAGTGGGGCCATACCCTACTCCAGCCCTCCAGACCCAGCTCGCTGCTCTGACATGATTCCACCAGACTGTATTCCAGCTGTCCTACCTAGACCTAGATATTTTCTTTGTTTTTTGTTTTGTTTTGTTTTGTTTTGAGATGACGTTTCACTTGGTGGTCCAGGCTGGAGTGCAGTGGCGTGATCTCAGCTCACTGCAACCTCCGCCTTCCAGGTTTAAGCAATTCTCCTGCCTCAGGCTCCCAGGTAGCTGGGATTACAGGCGCGTGCCACCACACCTGGCTAATTTTTGCATTTTTAGTAGAGACGGGGTTTACCGTGTTGGCCAGGCTCGTCTCGAAATCCTGACCTTGTGATCTGCTCACCCCAGCCTCCCAAAGTGCTGGGATTACAGGTGTGAGCCACCGCACCCAGCCAACTTTTTTTTTTTTTATTAAAAAACTTATATGAAATTTATTTTATTGTGGTATCTAGTTCAGTAAATTTTGACCTCTATAGATTCATGTAACCCCCATCATCATCAGGATGGAGAATTTTCATCACCCCAAAAGCTCCCTTGTGCTTCTCCTTTTTATCACATGTTCCCTGGCCTCGTACCCTGGCAACCACTGATCTGTTCTCCATCAGTATAGGGTATTCTTTTTGAGAATGTCATGTGAGTGGAACCATATTTTAAGTAATGTTTTGAAACCATCTTCATTTACTCCTAGTTAGATGTTTGAGATTTATACTTGTTCTGTGTATTAATAGTTCTTTTTATTGCTGAATGGTATTTCATTTGGAATACCATTTCATTTGGCTAACACATCTTCCATGGGAAGATGTGATTGGCTTGTTTGAATAACTCTGGGCCGGCAGGGATGAGCAGGCTGGGGTCGGGTCTCTGTGATAAGGAGAGTTGTTTGGCTTTGGGATCTTATCCGTGGGAGCAGAGCTCGGGGGAGACCTTGTGGTTAGGCCATTTGAGGCTTTCTTGATTTTACCGACGTCAAGGCAGCACATAATATTTAGCCTTAATTTCAGGCCACAAAAGACATTCTTCTATATCTACTTTCTGTGGCACTTTTGAAACGGTTTTGTCCTTAGTGTTTAGCGGTTTATTATGATGTGCCTCGTCATGGCTTCCTTTGGATTTATCATGTCTGGGCTTTGCACAGATTCTTCAATCTGCCTAGGTTTGTGTCATTCGCTGAACTTAGGAAGTTTTCAGCCATTAGTTCTTTAGATATTGTTTTCAGCATTGTACCTTTTCTCTCCTGTTATTAACCTGCGGTGTCTGTCCTAATTCTAGGTAGTTAGTTTCAGAATTGAATTGCACTGTGGGACACACAGCTGGGTGTCGCAGAGAACTGGAGAATTGCTTGGTGCAAAAGTCCATACATTTGGTGTCAGAAGTGTTGTAAACAGAGGAACTGTTTCCTTCGAGATTTTTAGATAGTCATTATTTGTAATCTGGATCGGACATTGTCTTTCACTGATTGAGATACATTTTTCTAATTATGTTGTTTAGACATTTGGTCACAGCCTTCTGTGATGGAAGGTGTTTAGACTTCAAGGGTAAGGTTAGTTCTCTCTTCTCTTCGCTTACTATGTAAGGAGTTTTATGACAGTTGTTTTTGACTGAAACTTTACATTGTCAGTGGCCTAAAGTCATTTTTCTCAGCTTTTCCTTTGTGTCCCAGTGCTCTTGAATTATGCTATCAGTGACAGTGACAGTGCATAGCAGTGCTTCCCAGTTGGCAGTGGAGTAGGGCCTTGTAAAGAGTTAAAAGATTTTTGAATTGTACTCCTTTTCTACACCCTCCCTTTTCCCACGGATACACAAGCACTGGGACTCACTGGATAAAAGCAATTGGTGTGAAATTGAAGTAGGTAAATATCAAAGACTAAGTTTCTCAGTTGTGAAATCTACTAGGAAGTTAATGAAATATGATTTTGGAAGACAGGCTTTAAATAATTTGATATATTGGTTTCTTTTCTTTTTTTTTTTTTCAGATGGAGTCTTGCTCTTTTGCCCAGGCTGGAGTGCAGTGGTGCCATCTCGGCTCACTGCAAGCTCTGCCTCCCGGGTTCATGCCATTGTCCTGCCTCAGCCTCCCGAGTAGCTGGAACTATAGGTATCCACCATCATACCTGGCCAATTTTTTGTATTTTTAGTAGGGACGGGGTTTCACCGTGTTAGCCAAGATGGTGTCCATCTTCTGACCTTGTGATCCACCTGCCTCGGCCTCTTAGAGTGCTGGGATTACAGGCGTAAGCCACCACTCCTGGCCAATTTATTGGTTTGTTTATGAAAATTATACTGGATCTGTTAGAGGTATGATTGATGTATTTTATTTTTAAGTTGTCAAACATACAGTTAATGATGTTGTAACTTTGTGGAGGGACATTTGCAGAGACTGACTAATGGTATGGCATTCTGAAAAGCAGTTACAGATTAAAAAAATTTTAATTCTGCAGATGATAGTGTCGAACCAAGTGGAACAAAGAAAGAAGATCTGGATGACAAAGAGAAAAAAGATGAAACTCCTGCACCTGTATATATGGCCAAGTCAATTCTGGAGAGCTGGGTATGGAGTAAGCAACCAGGTAATCTTTGATCAGAGATAGAAATTAGTGTAGACATTTTGCCTCCAGATCCTCAGGTGGTTTTAGAAATTGGTTCTCTAATTCTGTAGGAGGAGGTAGATACTGGCATAGTCTTACACGTCATTGAAACTGGAAAAGATAGCTAGATATTCTCCTACTCATGTTTTGGATAATGAGATAAATTATTTTATGCTTCACACACTTGGAGTATGTCGTCTACTGTAATAGCATCTGAATGAATAAATACATTTCTGTGAGTTAATTGTATACTTTAAAAATCTCTGAAAAATTTGAGTAGCAAGTCTCAGAAACTTGATTCTAAATATTAAAAATATATCCTTCCTTGGGAGGGAGCATGTAGTAAATGTGTTAGTGTGATTGTAAGCATGCTGTCTTTCTAGAGGTCGCTTTGTTCCTGCATCCACTGTTTTCATTTCAGGGATGTTCATGGAATGCCAGCCACCAAAGGGCCAGGAAGCATCCCCCTGCAGGACCAGAACTTGGACCTGGCCGTCCTGCTGGAGCTGGCTGTGCAGAGAGGCACGTTGAGGTGAGGGCTGCCGCAGACTGGGAATGCTTCAGGGAAGCACCTCTGTGTCCAAATACCTGTTGCATTGTGTGCATTTCACTGAATCGTGTGTGACCGCAGCAGATGTGGTGCTCTGTAACCAGAGAACCATGTCCCAGAGCTCGCTCTCTCTTTACCTTTTTTTCACTTCCTTTTTAATGCTCAGTTTTCTAGCCTGGGAACTGTTCTTTTTTTTTTCTTTCAGTTTTCCTCATTTAATTATTTTTATTCCATGAGTTTAAGATCCTAGAACTTCCATGTAAACATGCTCTTTGAGCTTCTTAACTGGTCTTTCCTATCAGCAGAAGGCAATGACTTGTGCTAAAATCTTGGTGTCAATTCAGTGATTTAATTACCATGGCTTTACTTTCATTTCCTTTCATATCCCAAGTATTGCTTCACTTCTATCTAGCTGTTTGCTTTTATTTTTGATCAACCATGAAAAAAAAAAGTTAACTTGTTTTTACTAAGAATAAATATGTTTTCTCCTTTAGCCAAATGTTGTCTGCCATCCTGTTGTTGCTTCAGCTGTGGGACAGCGGGGCACAGGAGACTGACAATGAGCGTTCTGCCCAGGGCACCAGCGCCCTGCTTTTGCCCTTGCTGCAAAGGTTCCAGAGCATCATTTGCAGGAAGGATACACCCCACTCTGAGGGCAACAAGCATGTGAGTGTCATGATGGAACTTTGTGTTTAGGTGGCACTCGAGTCTAGTTATTTTTAAAGCAAGACCAGCGTGCATGTCCACAGCAGTGTTTTTCTCTGGCGTGTGTGTGTGTGTGGTGGTAACAGCAGCGAGTCAGATGAGACAGGTTGGGAAGCCACTTGTTTGTGGAGAAGACTCAGATCAGTGAGCACCGACTCCCTTGTCAGCACAGAACCAAGCTTGAAACACGCACTTTTAAATCAATACCAGAAAAGAACAATGAAAATAGTGACTTGCTTTGTTGGCCCTTCCTATGTACTGGGCTCTGTGCAGGGTGTGTCACCTGAGCTGTCACTCTGTTTAGTACCAGCTCCCCCCTTAACAGGTGTGGACGCCGAGCTGGGGGAGGAGCAGGCATGTGGGGCCCTGGGCGTAAACCTCCAGGACTGCTGGTCTTTACAGGTCAAGTACAAGTTGGATTTTGTGTCTTTTTGGGAAAGTCTTAGGCATTTCAATATCATGCCTTGTTTTAATTTTTCTATTATTTGGTAGTCTTTAACCTAATGATAATAGGGCTCTTCTGCCTTTAGAAGAATTAGAACTATGATTTAATTTGCAAATGAAAGTAGGTGTTCTCCAGAGTGGGCAACGTTTAGATTAAAATAAAGGTTTTGGTTTTAGATTTCAAGGCCAGCTTGAGATGCTGTGCTGGGTTCCCACAGAGGTGCTTCTGCCTTTCTCCAGGGGTCCTAGGCCTGTAGGGTGGTTTGCTCATGTTAGTAATCTGTGTGGATTCAACTTACCTGTGGTATCATAAATGTATACATGCACAGTCAATGTTGTGTACATGTATACCGCAAATTTAGACATTTACACAGTTTATGTGCTGCACAAATACATAGCTGTATAGTATAACTGTATCATCAGCATTTCATTTGATGGGTCAAATGAGTCAATACCAAAATATAAAGAGTGGGTAAAGGCTCACTGTGTTACTTTAATTTTTCCCACCATTTCTGAATGTTTGTTTACTTTTCCCTTCTAGCTTTTGTCTGGCCCTCTGAGCCCCAGTGAGAGTTTCCTGAGGTACCTCACCCTTCCACAAGACAACGAGCTTGCCATTGATCTGCAACAAATGGCAGTTGTTGTCTTGGCCCATTTAGACCATCTGGCTACACCCTGTAGATGCCTCCGCCATGTAGCTCTCCAACATCTCATAAGGTGTGTGTGCAAGAACCGTGTTCTCCATGTGTTTTGTAGCTAGTACCACTTGTAGGCTCTCATCCTGGGCCTGTGTGGAGACTTGGTTTTTCTGGTATTGGTAGCGGGAGCTGGCCTGTGGTTTTTAAATGTGTTTGCAGTTGAAGGTGTTATCCGTGTTGAGAGTGAATGATGAGCAAGCTGAGGCACACAGGCCTGGGGACCCAACCTGGGGGCCCAGGTTCCAGGTTCAGTTGGCACAGCCCCAGAGAGCTCCCCTTTATGCACAGCCCCAGGCCCTCCCACCTTCTGCAGGGGGTTCCACAGCCTTCTTTATACTCTGAACGCAGGCTGTCTTAGTATGTAATGCTGGTTATAGTAGTGACAGTATAATTATATATTATATCTGTTATGTAATAGTAATGGTAATAGTAGTGATTTGCATGTGTGGAGCACCCGTAGGGTGCAGGCCTGCTGAGGACCTCATGCACGCTGTTGTATCTCATTATGTCAATGAGAAAACTGCCTTTGCTAATGGTAGTGAACTTTGTCAGTGTAGAACAGTAATCCTAGTTTTGAATGCAGATTTTGCTAACATTTTATTTCTAGTATGAAGAGCATTTATTTTGTTTTACAGTCATTAAAAAAAAAAAAGGAATACAGTCACATGGTTCAAAAATCAAACCTAGGCAGAGACACACTGTCGCTTCCCCGCCCACGCCTTCCAGCCATTTCTCACCTGCTGCCTCTGACTTTTCAGTCTCCTCTGTAACCTCCTTGTTCTCTGGAATGAGTACGCTAGTGGTAGCATGTTGCATTACTTGTGTTGCTTGTTTTTTTTTTTTTTTTACTAACCATATATACTGGAGTATTTTATCAGAGTGTCGCTCTTTGTTTTTATAAAGCAGCTTAGTCTTCAGTGTGCGGATGTGTCTTTTATGTATCTTTCTTTAGTGAGTCTCTTATTGGTGGACACTTGGGCTTATTGCCACAATGTTGCTATACAAATAGTGCTGAGGGTCGGGTGTGGCGGCTCACGCCTGTAATCCCAGCACTTTGGGAGGCCAAGGTGGGTGGATCACCTGAGGTTGGGAGTTGGAGATCAGCCTGGCCAACTTGGAGAAACCCCGTCTCTACTGAAAAATACAACAGTTAGCGGGGCATGGTGGTGCATGCCTATAATCCCAGCTACTCGGGAGGCTGAGGCAGGAGAATCCCTTGAACCTGGGAGGCAGAGGTTGCAGTGAGCCGAGATCACACCACTGCATTCCAGGCTGGGCAACAAAAGTGAAACTCCATCTCAAACAACAACAACAACAAAAATAGTTCTGCAAGGCCTGACCTGGAACACATGTCCTCCATGTGTGCACGCATGTGTGCCTGTGCACATGCACAGGTGGGGATGCATCTAGTGTGGGCTGGTTGTCACCAGATTGCTCCTGTACATCTTGATTTCTCTCACCACCAATAGGGCTGCTGGCCTCCCAGCCTTGTGTGTGGGCTTTTGGAATTTTGCCTGCTAAAGCACAAAGTGGTGACCCCGATATAGTTTGAGCATTTTAAAATATATTAGTATTTAAGGGCCATTTATACTACTTTTTAATGGGCTCTGTTGAAATGCAATGGAAATGGAAAAATAGCCTGTTCAAGTTGCTTCATTATACCTGTTAAATGCGGTAATACGGCGTGGTATGAGATGGGGTTTCACTGTGTTAGCCAGGATGGTCTCGATCTCCTGACTTCGTGATCTGCCCGCCTCGGCCTCCCAAAGTGCTGGGATTACAGGCGTGAGCCACCGTGCCTGGCTGATTGGATTATTTTAAAGCATAACTCTGTCTTTAAAACATTTTAAGGCATTTTACCTCTTAAGGATTTAAAAAAAAACTCTACAATATCATTATCCTGTCTATAAGATTAACAGTGATTCCTTAACCTAACATGCGGCCCATGTTACATTTTCCTGGACTATCTCAAAAATGCCTTTTTTAGGTGGTAATTTTGAATTACGACCTGAGCACGTTCTCTGTGTTGGCATTGCTTGACATATGCTTCTAGTCTCTTTCTCCAAACAGCATGGCTCCAGGCCCTCCTCTCCCTGTCTCTGATCATACCGTTTTCTTTTTCAAAGAAGCAGGTTGGTTATTTTGGAGAACTTCACATTTTCTGAATTTGGTTGATTGCATTCTCTTATTCTAGACCAACATGTTCTTCTGTTAGTTACATTAATCTGCTGGTTAGATCTAGAGGTTTGGTTGGATTTGGATTCAGTCTCGTTTGGGTGGTGTTATGTCTGGAGTCATGCTGCATGCTTTCTGTTGGCTCAGGAGGCCTGTAGTGCTCGGTGGCTCCCGCTTTAGTTCTGTGAACTAGACCAGGGAATTCATGTGCTGCGTGTCCTCTATAAAATCCCCACCAACCTTGCCCTCTGCTGTCTGGTTAGCAGGAGGTACAATCTGTACAGGAAGGACATAATCTAGGCTTGACTTCTTGAACTGCCACCTCCCTTTAACTATTTTTGGTAATATTGAGTTGGTATCCTAGCACTTGCATAGGTGACCACCACTCAGGTTTTCTTTTTTTGAGTATTTTTATGAAATAATAGACTTTTATTGATTTGGTGTTTCTTTTCTTTTTTAGCTTTTTCCCTCTAATACACACATTTAAAGGCGTAAATGCCCTCAAGCATGCATTTAGTTGTATGTCACCAATTTTGATCTGCAGTATTTTGATTATTAATTGAACACATTTTCTAATTTTCATAGTCATTTTTTCTTAGAATTTTGGGTTACTTATAAGTGTATTTTGTAATTTTCAAATATGTGAATGAATATTTTTATTTTCTGTATATACAGAGTCATTTTTATTTTATTTTGAATGAATTTTTGAAAACCTATTTCTAATTTAACTGCATTGTAGTCAGCACACATGCTCTGTAACTTTATTTCTTTGAAATCTGTTGAGATTTGCTCTGTGGCCTGGCATGGCCAGATTTGATATTCATGCTGTCTATATTTTTTTTAAAGCATTCTATATTTAATAGAATTTGTATGTGTGGTATTAGTTTCAGAGCTAGGTATGTATTTCTCCCATTTTGATGGTGGATTTGTTTATTTCTGCTTGTAGTTCTTTCACACAGTTTGTTCTTTTCATTTTACCTGTTGATTGATCGATGGACTGATTCTGGTTTCTGTATATACAGAGTCATTTTTTACAGGTCAGAACTGTAGAAATAATGAGGAAGTGACACTTATACGCAAAGCTGATTTGGAGAACCATAATAAAGATGGAGGCTTCTGGACTGTGATTGACGGGAAAGTATATGATATAAAGGACTTCCAGACACAGTCGTTAACAGGAAATAGTATTCTTGGTAAGATTACACTTCTTATTTCCTGGTTAAAAGTTACAAGCTGTATCATTCTAAGCAGAGTATTTGGCTTATAAATGATTTCTTTAGTTTTGTGCCAGCCCCCGCATACTTTAATGTATCGGTGGCTTTGGTGTCTGTCTTATCAACAAATTGAGCACATTTGAAGAATTTCCTTTCATTATGCATTTTTGTTTTAATACTTGGAACTCATTTCAAGTTCTGAGTCGGCCCAGGCAACCCTGGGAGACAGTGGGAGGTCATTATACTCTGGTAACCCTCACTTTTGAGTTAAGCACCTAACTTATTTCCTACTCACTATTTCTCCTATAGCTCTTCAGGCAAGCTGAATTGAACTCATGTTGCTTTTTCTCTTTTTGTTTCAGCTCAGTTTGCAGGGGAAGACCCAGTGGTAGCTTTGGAAGCTGCTTTGCAGTTTGAAGACACCCGGGAATCCATGCACGCATTTTGTGTTGGCCAATATTTGGAGGTGAGGCTGTATGCCTTGAATGATGCAGAGGATGGCAGGGGATACCCTCTGTGTGTTTGTGATAGGAATATTTGGATCTAGAAGTACTGATATCTGAGTCTTTTGGGGGGCATTAGGGATAAATATAAAGATCCTTTAGAAGTTTTGTCATAAATGAATTTACATTTATTCGTGTTAAGATCTGTGATGTACTGGTCTTGAAAGATTGTTTTTTAAATGTTCAATTTGTGAGAAATATAGACAGTGTTCCACAAGAAAAGAGGTTAAACTTTGGTCTTATGTAGAAATTTGGAATGGCTTATTATCTTGAGGTGTGTATTTTTTGGGAAGAACTATGTAGAAGTGTAATTCTTTACAATAGAAATATGTCCTTCCTATGTATTCACGAACACAT
This sequence comes from Pongo pygmaeus, assembly GCF_028885625.2. NCBI lineage: Eukaryota > Metazoa > Chordata > Mammalia > Primates > Hominidae > Pongo > Pongo pygmaeus. The sequence goes on along the minus strand of NC_072389.2, from coordinate 20,419,300 downwards.
AGAATTTATATATTGGGATTAGCTTTCCAGGTATGTGCAAGTAATAAAATATATTAAATGCCATTAGGGCAGGGCTTAAAGCATTTTATGAAGGGGAGAATTAACTTTGCTGTAAATATCTTCTGTGACTGGAAAAGTTGAACTCTTGCTTTTTTCAGAGTTTGATTTTTGTTAGAATAAATTTCATTTCCTCTACATGTGTGGTCACAGTCCACTAATACTTGTCATCGAATACTTGTCATAGTTTTGTTGCCCAGTGGGTTATTTATGCATGTAACAATTCATTATACTTTCTGAAGCATGGTGTACAGTCACTTTGGAAACTGATTCCTAAGGAATATTCTATCCAAATCACGTATCTGTGCTTTAGTTTTTCTACAGTAGGGCTGTGCGGTTGCTGCCTGCTTTATTGGGCATGTGGGTTTATGTGGTATCCGCTGTTACTTGGGCACAGCAGCAAAAACTCATTACAGGATGGAGGGGCAGAACGCCCAGAGCACCCCTGGGCTCACATGGCGGTACAGTTGCAGGACAGAGCTGTCCTTTTGGTTTTATGTTTTTAATTAATTCTGTTTCCTCAGATTGATGACGAAATTTATTTTTCCAGCCTGACCAATAAGTTGTCACCATACCAGATCTGGGAAGTCTCTCTTCACCTCTGATAGACACAGAGAGGAATCTGGGCCTGCTTCTCGGATTACATGCTTCCTATTTAGCAATGAGCACACCGCTGTCTCCTGTCGAGATTGAATGTGCCAGTAAGAAAATCTTTGCTTTTTGCTGATTAGCAGATTATTTTTTTTGAACTGTAAGTGCCATTAAGAGTGGGAGAGGGCCAGGCACAGTGGTTCATGCCTGTAATCCCAGCACTTTGGGAGGTTGAGGCATGTGGATTGCTTGAGGTCAAGAGTTTGAGACCAGCCTGGGCAACATGGCAAAACCCCATCTCTACAATATACACAAAAATTATCCAGGCATGGTGGCACATACTTGGAGTCCCAGATACTCAGGAGGCTGAGGTAGGAGGATCGCTTGAGCCTGGGAGGTTGAGGTTGCAGTGAGTCGTGATCATACCACTGCACTCCAGCCTGGGTGACAAAACAAGACTCTCTCTTTAAAAAAGTAGGAGATGGCCAGGCGGTGGCTCATGCCTGTAATCCCAGCACTTTGGGAGGCTGAGGTGGGTGGATCACCTGAGGTCAGGAGTTCGAGACCAGCCTGGCCAATGTGGTGAACCCCATGTCTACTAAAAATGCAAAAATTAGCTGGGCGTGGTGACAGGTGCCTGTAATCCCAGTTACTCGGGAGGCTGAGGTAGGAGAATTGCTTGAACCCAGGAGACAGAGGTTGCAGTGAGCTGAGATCGCACCACTGCACTCCAGCCTGGGTGACAAGAGCGAGACTCTGTCTCAAAAAAAAAAGGAGAGGAGTATTCAACACAGTTGATGACGTTAAAAAAAAATAATAATAAGGATAGTGAGACTGAATCAGGTAGAAACAGCTGTGAGTGGCTGTTATTTGCCCTCATGGTCTGTTGCTGCAGAGGAAGCTAAAAAGTGTGCAGGAATGTCTACCCGTCTACCCTGTGGTGTTCTCACGTATTGCAGCCTCTGCCTGATGGGCTCAGCATGGCTTTTTTCTGCCTGAATGCCCAGAAATTGCACAGAATGTGGATCAGCTGTCTTCTCAGGGAACAGCATTCTACTTGAGGACTGCGTTTTTACCAGACCAGGCTCAAGTCAGTTATAGTTCAGGATGGCAGCCTTTGTAACCACCTAAAATAATAAGCTTCTTCCTGTCTCCTAAGATGGGTTTACATTTTCCTTCATGTAGTTGTGCATTTCCCATCTGTCTGTCTGTCTGTCTGTCCATTGAGCAGCTTCTGTTGAGCAGTTGCCTAGTGCCGTTACCATATGAGGTGTTCAGGATGCGGTGATGGATAGGACACGCCTCTGCTTTCTGGTGCCGTTACCGTGCGAGGTGTTCAGGATGCAGTGATGGATAGGACACGCCTCTGCTTTCTAGTGCCGTTACCATGTGAGGTGTTCAGGATGCAGGGATGGATAGGACACGCCTCTGCTTTCTGGTGCCGTTACCATGCGAGGTGTTCAGGATGCAGTGATGGATAGGACATGCCTCTGCCTTCAGCTGCTGCTTGTTGATGAGCCAGCATTCTAAGCAGGTCACGTTACAAGGTGGTGAATGGTGAAATGGAGAGGTTCATACGTGGTTCTGGGAGAAGAAAGGCTTCACATTGGCAGCAGTCCTGAAATTGTGTGAGGGAGCATTCTGGGCAGAAAACGCAGGAGTGTCAAGGGCACTGCTGAGAGGAGCAGGGCTTTCCTGCTGCTTGCGAGAGTGGGTGTGGCAGAGGCTTGCGGGGAAGGAGGATCTTGGTGTCCACACAGCCCCCTGATGGGTGGACCTTTGTGCAGTGCTGGGTGCTGGGCTGCCTGTGGTGTCCTGTGAGGTGTCTGCTTCCCTCCGTCCTCCTCAAGGCTCATTGCTTGCCAGAAGATGGGCTTTGTTTAAATTGGCAAGGAGGGCAGGGCTGGCGAGCTCCAGGGCAGAGGGTGCCATGGGCCCTGGCAGGTGGGTCCGATCCACAGGAGGCTCAGAGGCTTATCTTGGAGCAGTAAGGAGGGGCGGTCCTGTGCTTAAAGAGAGAGGGCCAGAGAGAGTCGGCATTGGATTAGTGTTTCAGGAGAATGAATGTGGTGGGTTGGGGAATGCTCCTGAGTGCTCTAAAATCTAAATGTCCAGTAAAAGAACACTAAGTGCATGCCCGCTTTGATTGCTTGGATTTGGAGCAGTATTTGATAACACAGATCCTTAATAGAGATCTGTAGTGGTGCACATACTAATTTTGTGTGTATGTGCCACTCCCTCAAGTGACCATAAGCAGTTGTAATTAACATTCGCACTGGCCGATCCCGTGCCTGGCACCACGCACAGGTCTCCTTTCCAGTCCGTCGGCCCTCCCATCTCCAGGGATCTATCCTTCATTAAAGATTGTGTGTTTGTTAAATATTTTCTCCTTTTCGTTCCTTTATAAGTGCTCTAGGAATACGTAGCTTACCCTGAGGTTGTAATTCTTTGTAGAAACCCTTCAGATGTGCTGTTCCCTGCCTGGATACTCAGCGTCTAGGTCTTATTTCTCATCTTAGCTCAGTTGTTGCTTCCACAAGTCCCTTACTGACCCTCAGAATAGCGGTGGTCTGTCTTCCAGTCTCCCTGGTACCCCCATAGTCATCCATTGCACATAGTTTTGGACTTGAAATCCTGTGATTAATTGTGTCAGTGGTGCCCTTTGCTGCCTTCCTTGTTAGAATGTGCACCTCAGTCTTCACACGGTATCTGTGGAACCAGGCAGCTGCAGGCAGAGCACAGGTATCCAGTGAATGCTGGACTGGAACTACGATCCTGAGTTCTGATGCCATGCCTGAGGCGTGTGGAATCACCAGAAAGTGTGTTCACGTAGATAGAGGAATTATAAGTCAACCTGTTTAAACATCTTAGGTGGAGCTCTTTCATATGAATGATGCTGAATTTCACCTTCTAAATTGAGTGTTCAGTTGAGCATCTTTTTTTTTTATAGTATTTATTTTGAGTTGTGCACTTGAGTTTCTCTTTCATGTCTGCATGTGCATTTTCTAGAATGGCTTCAGTCATCCATCTTCTCTGGAAGCCGCACACCAGCCAGATCCACTGCAGCTACAAAGAGGAGAAAGATGAGGACCACTGCAGCTCCCCAGGGGCACACCTGCCAGCAAATCTCGACTCTACTCCCACAGATGGGCTCTGGGGGACCATTCCCAGGCATTTCTGCAAGCCATTGCAGACAATAACATTCAGGATCACAACATGAAGGTGAGCTAGGCCTGCCCCCACTGCCACCTCAGTGCTCTGTTTATCTGAGGACTTTGACATAGGAATACTTATGTGCTCTTTGGTTAACACAGCACAGACTTTGTTTCATGTATTATCTGGAGGGTTTTGAGGTGAGAACCTGATTGTGTTAACATGCTAGCGAGGCTTCAGAAGCATTACTGACTGCAAGTGCATCAGAAGCTGTGGCATGTTTAAGATTTGTGAAGACTCACTGGGTGGCCCTGAAGTTACCTCCAGCTGTTTCTGTTGCAGGACTTTTTGTGTCAAATAGAAAGGTACTGTAGGCAGTGCCATTTGACCACACCAATCATGTTTCCCCCTGAGCATCCCGTGGAAGATGTCAGTCGCTTGCTGTTATGTTGCCTCTCAAAACATGAAGATTTAGGTAAGGAGCTCAATATCTGTGTACTTTAGCTACACTGCAGATCCCTCGACTAACCTGCAGTACATATTCATTCCTTCCCTGCCCTTCTTTTAAATGTCTTTTTACAGGTCATGTGGCATTATCTTTAGTTCATGCAGGTGCACTTGGTATTGAGCAAGTAAAGCACAGAACGTTGCCTAAGTCAGTGGTGGATGTTTGTAGAGTTGTCTACCAAGCAAAATGTTCGCTCATTAAGGTGATAGATTTTAATTCTTTTTATTCTGTGCTTTGCAGACAGTTGCTGAAATATTTGTTGTTAAAGTTGTCTTTTCCTGGTTAACTTTGCAGACTCATCAAGAACAGGGCCGTTCTTACAAGGAGGTCTGTGCTCCTGTCATGGTACGTTTGAGATTCCTCTTTAATGAACTGAGACCTGGTGTTTGTAATGACCTCTCTATAATGTCTAAGTTTAAATCGTTAAGTTCTTTGCCCCGTTGGAGGAGGATAGCTCAGAAGATAATTCAAGAATGAAGGAAAAAGAGAGGTGAGAATGTAAAAGGACAGAAGATACTATTAAAGCATGTGCTTCACCCTGCCTCACTGGACCTGTGATTTCAGAGTGAAGTTTCTCTACTGTTGATTCCATGTGACATTTCTACCTGCTGCCATCATTTTTATGTATACTTATGATTAAATACAGAAATCTCGCTTATTTTTCCAAGCAATCAGACAATGAGGCAGATTAGGAATTGAGTGTGGTATGATTTGATTACTAGTAAATTGATGTTGAAAATGTAAATAATCTTTGCTAAATTGATGGGAAGAAGGAAGTATTTTTATTTTATTAGTTATCCTGGTAATGAGATATAATGGGAACATTTAAACTTATTGCCATTCTTCTAAAGAAATGTTTTTTGTTTGGAAATATTGAGTATTCTGATATATGGAGAATTATAAAGGGAAGCTAAAAGAGTTACTGACATTTTCCTGGAAGTAGCTGTGTAAGGGTACAGAAAAGTCTTTTTGCATTAAATCCAAATTTGAATAAAAATGCTTAGAAATTATAAAATAGTTTAGAATTTAGTCACTTGTGATTATAAATAAACTACAGAAATTTCTGATTATATCCTTTTTTTATTTCTTTGAGACGGAGTCTTGCTCTGTCGCCAGGCTGGAGTGCAGTGGTGTGATCTCAGCTCACTGCAACCTCCACCTCCCAGGTTCAAAGGATTCCCCTGCCTCAGCCTTCCAAGTAGCTGGGATTACAGGCACGCACCACCACACCTGGCTAATTTTTGTATTTTAGTAGAAACGGGATTTCACCATGTTGGCCAAGATGGTCTTGATCTCCTGACCTCGTGATCTTCCTGCCTCGGCCTCCCAAAGTGCTGGGATTACAGGCGTGAGCCACCGCGCCTGGCCTCTGATCATATTATGACTTATACTGATTTACTCACAAACCTGCTTATTGAACAGTATTAATTACTGAGTTTCTGATGGGTGTTTTGAACAATAAGCTTATGAAAGACTAAAGTGTTTTAGAAGCCATCCTAATTTGATTGTTCCTGAACAAACCCTACACCATAACAGCCTGTCTGGATCCAATGGGTGCTCTGGATCAGGAAGTAACAGCAGTCACACTGCTGCAGTTCCTTTAACCCAGGCATGCAGGAACTCAGCCCGGGCCGAGGAGACAGGCTGCCTCAGCATGAGGGAGAGAGACTCCACCATTTGCCATCTCATATCCGTGGGTTCTGAGCCCACACTGTCAGTTTTAGAGTTTCTTGTGGGTTTATAGATTTATTGTGTGTTGTTTCAAGCTGGTTTTCTTTTTTTTGGAAATTAAGTAACTTGAAAAGATTAAGTGATTAATATTCCTGTTGCTGTGTCAGGGATCCCCGAGCCTTCTCTCAGGCTTGATGATTCACTAAAAGGACTCAGAAGAGCTGTTATACTCACAGCTGTGTTTTTTTACCGCAAAAAGGATACAGATTAAAATTAGCAAAGGGAAGGGTGCATGGAGGGAAGTCCAGAGGAAACTAGGCACAAGCTTTGGTGTCTCTCCCCAGTGGCGTCACGTGGATGTGCTTAGCTCTCCCAGCAAGTGTGTCACATCATGTGTGAAGAATTGTTAACCAGGCCAGCGCACCTGAGCCTCGAGTCTAGAGATTTTGTTGGGGGCCAGTCACCTATGCAGGCAGTGCCCATGTGACTGACCTCAATTACTCAGACTCCAGTGCCCCGGTGCAAAAACAAGTGGTCCCTCGCAAGTCACATCATTAACATAAACTACCTGGCCAGACCACTGCCACAAGGTCCTGGGTGTCAGGTATACCAAAAAGCTTGTCAGGCAGGATGTTCCAAGGGCTCAGAGCTCAGCTCTTAGAAGAAGGACCAATCCTGAAGGGACAGACCTTCCTTGGGAATTTGCAGGGTTTGAGCAACCCCGGCCTGCTGTGTTAGCTCTTTACTGCCCAGGTGTGTTATCATGTTGCTTATTTTTTATATTATATGCTGAGGAGATTTAGACCAAAAATTTTAAAAGAGATAAAATATAGGGAGGAAATTCCACATATCACAGTGAATTCAATTGATTCAGTTACACACTAACAGAACCTCTGAACTGGACCAGGGTGGACAAGCCAGGAACTGTGGGTAAAATTCCACCTCTTGCTTGCTTTGTGTTGCCCATGGACTAAAGACCTTTTCTTTTTTTCCAGTTTGAAATTGTTTTTTAACAATCAAAAGAAGTATATTATTTTTGACATATGAAAATTACATGAAGCTAAAATTGTAGCACCATAAATAGAGTTTTACGGGAGCACAGCTACACCTGTTGCTTTATCTGTGGTTACTTTTTGTGCTACAGCAGCAGAGTTGAGTATTTGCAACAGACTGCATGGCCTGAAAGACTCAAATGTTCACTCTCTGGCACTTGAGAAAGAGCTTGCTGGCTGCCAGGCTTCCCCTGCTTCGGGGCTTCTCCCCTCATCACACTCTCACTTTGTCTTTTTGTTCTGCCAGGGTGATCATTTCACTCTTGTTGTTTGAGCGTTGCAATTTATAATGTTGTTTAGATGTTTATTTGAATGAAATATTTGTCCTTCATGCAAATCTAAGTATTTCTTAATTTAAAATTATATTTAAGTGTATGATTTTTATAGTGAATGATGTTTTAAAACACAGTTCCTAAGAAGCCAGAATCTACGGATAATGAAGAAAAAATTGGAAATGAAGAGAGTGATTTAGAAGAAGCTTGCATTTTGCCTCATAGTCTAATAAATGTGGACAAGAGACCCCTTGCAATTAAATCGCCCAAGGTGCAGTATTTTCTGTGATTCTGAGGTTGGTTGAATAGAATCATAGCACGTAGCAAAGGAATCCACAGTCTCGTACCTCTGTACCTGAGCATCCGGAGGGAGGGATAGGTGGTTGTTAGAAATACGGCCCCAGTGATGCTTCATGAACTTGACTTATGATGTCCTGGTCAGAGCTGTAGCTGGAGAAGGGTTTCCTTTTATTTTTGGTACTAGATTGTATCATTAGTTATCCACCATTCATTCCTTAAATATATTCTTTGTTCCAGAAACAGTGCTGGGCCCTGTGGCTATTAATATGAACCATAACTTAACTTTATATGCCAAGCTAGCCTGTTGCAACATACATTAGTATAAAGATTATAAATTCACTTATATTTATAGCATAGTTTTAAAACCGTGTATTAATTACTAAATTTAACATATTTTAACCAATTTAAACCTGTGAGCATTATTTATATTTTACTTGAATAACTTTTAGAGCACAGTTTAATATTAAATAGGGCAGACTAATGATGAAAATTGTTTTCCTTTGTTAGGACAAATGGCAGCCGCTGTTGAGTACTGTTACAGGTGTTCACAAATACAAGTGGTTGAAGCAGAATGTGCAGGCTCTTTATCCGCAGTCTCCACTCCTCTGTACAATTGCTGAATTTGCCCTTAGAGAAGAGCCAGTGGATGTGGAAAAAAATAAGAAAGTGCCTACTAAAACAGGTGACATTTGATGAGAAACGCATGTCTGCATTGGGTAATATACATAACACTTAACTGTATGCATTGATATTTTGCAGTTGGAGAGAGCAGAGGTTCGCCTGGAAGGGATAGATACAATTTTAAAACTGGTGAGCAAGAATTTCTTACTTCCATCTGTGCAGTATGCGATGTTTTGTGGATGGCAGAGACTTATTCCTGAAGGAATCGATACAGGGTAAAACGTTAGCATATTTTTTTTCTTAATTAAGGAAGCTGTGGCAACAGAATGTTGTTCTGTAACAGTTAGAAGTCTGGCAGTGTCCCGAGTCAAATTCTTTATCTTTATTTGAAAGGGAACCTCTTACTGATTGTTTAAAGGATGTTGATTTGATCCCACCTTTTAATCGGATGCTGCTGGAAGTCACCTTTGGCAAGCTGTATGCTTGGACTGTTAGGAACATTCGAAATGTTTTGATGGATGCCAGTGCCAAATTTAAAGAGTTTGGTGAGTCAACAACTGCATCAGTGTTATTTTATGGTTTGCCTTTAATTATATGTTGTGGAAACTTGCAAATGCCAATTTTTGCTTTTGAGAAGACTTTAATAAGTTTGTACTTTGTACTTGTATAATCTATGCTGCTGTCAGCTTTCTCAGATTTTAAACAAAACTTTAAAATTTAGCAGGAGACACAATGTTGAAGTACTCTAGTATAACATTTTCACATTTTGACCTTTTTATGTGTATCACCATATATCCTAAAGTGTCTGTGTCCTATATTAATATTTATTTTCTGTATAGTTTGAGCATCTACAGAGAGTTGATTGGATTGGTTTTGTGGAGGAAAAGGGAGACATAACTTTTACATTTGAAATGGGAGGAATGGAATAGGGCACCAGGGTATTCAGAGAGCAACATGCTAAGTCCTGTAGACAGATGGAACGACCTGTGCATAGAATGCAGGGGGGGTAGGCCCATCGTGCAGCATGACAGAGCTGCCCACTCAGTGGAAACCCCTGGAAAATAGTCAGATGTTTAAAGTAATCGCCCGTGCCTTCTGCGTTACGTTTATTCTTGCATTCATGCACGAGAAAAGTCAGTGGGTGTCAAAATAGTCAGATGTTTAGAGTAATCGCCCGTGCTTTCTGCATTACGTTTATTCTTGTATCCATCACAAGAAATGTCAGTGGGTGCCAATGCTCATTAGGTATCCAGCCAGTTCCCCTGCAAACCATCACCAGTGAGAACCTGTCAGGACCGAGCCTGGGGACCATCCCGCAAGCCCGCTTCCTCCTGGTGGTACTCAGCATGCTCACCCTGCAGCACGGCGCAAACAACCTCGACCTCCTGCTCAATTCCGGCATGCTGGCCCTCGGCTCAGACAGCACTGCGCCTGATTGGTAGGTCTGCACTGGCTTGAGAGCCTTTGGGAAAACGTCAGGATTTTGCTTTGATTTCTTTTCTTTTCTTTTTTTTTTTTTTTTTAAGCTTTTTGTAAATTATGGTAAGATACAAATAGCAGAAAGTGTAGCATTTTAACATCGCAGTTCAGCGGTATTAAATACATTCACAATTTTCTAGAGTCATCACCACTGTCTAGTTGTAGAACTTTTCCATCACTATAAATGCACCCCATTTAGCCATCAGTCCTGACTCACCCTGCTCTCCAGCCCCTGATAGTCACAAATCTGCTTTCTCTGTCTATGGATTTGCATATCCTGGATATTTCATATAAATGGAATCATCCCATTTGTGGCCTTTGTGTCTGGGTTATTTCATTTGGTATATATCAGTACCTTATTTTTATGGCTGAAAAAGATTTCATTGTATGAATAGATAACATTTAGTTTATTCATTTATCTGTTGATGGACATTTGGGTTGGTTTTGCCTTTTGACTTTTGTGAATAGTGCTGCTAGGAACATTTATATACAAATACTTGTTTGAACACTTGTTTCTAGTTCTTTTGATTATACAGCTAGGACTGGAATTACAGGGTCATATGGTACAACTATGTGTAACTTACTAAGAAACTACCAAACTTTTCCACATTGCTGTATGATTTTTACATTCCCACCACCAGTGGGCAGGATTCCAGGGTTCCAGTTTCTCTACTTCCCTGCCAACACTATTTTTTGTGGTTTTCTTTTTTTTTTTTTTTTGTTTTGGATTAAGGCCATCCTAGTGGGTGTGAAGTGGTATCTCATTGTGATTTTGATTTGTGTTTCACTAATGATGAATGACATTGAGCTTCTTTATATGTTTGTGCTTGTTGGCCATTTGTATATCTTCTTTGGAGAAGTGTCTATTCAAGTCACTTTCTCTTTATTTTTTATTTTATTTATTTGAGACGGAGTCTCATTCTGTCGCCCAGGCTGGAGCACAGTGGCACGATCTCGGCTCACTGCAACCTCTGCCTCCTGGGTTCAAGCGCTCCTCGTGTCTCAGCCTCCCGAGTAGCTGGGATTACAGTCACACACCAACACACCTGCTAATTTTTGTATTTTTGGTAGAGATGGAGTTTCGCCATGTTGGCCGGGCTGGTCTGGAACTTCTGACCTCAAGTGATCTGCCTGCCTTGGCCACCCAAAGTGCTGGGATAACAGGCGTGAGCCACTGCGCCCAGCCCCTTTCTCCTTTTTAAATAGGGTTATTTGTCGTCATCTTGTTGTTGTACCAATAAATGCACTATAGAAGTGTACCAAACATTTAAAGAAGAATTAACACCGGTCCTCAGACTCTTTAAAAATTTCATGTATACTAGACCTTCACAGATCTGTAGACCTTTATCATATATATCATTTGAGGGTATTTTCTCCTGTTCTCTGGATTGTATTTCCTTTGATAGAGAAGTTTTTTATTTTGAAGTTCAATTTATCTGTTTCTCTTTTGTCGTCTATGCTTTTGATATCTATCCAAAAAGCCATTTCCAAATACAAGGTTGATGAAGATTATCCTCATCTCATGTTTTTTTTCTGTAAGTTTTATAGTTTTAGCTTTTATATTTAGATCTTTGGTCCATTTTTAGGTAGTTTCTTTTACACAGTGTGAGGTAAGAGTCCAGCCTTTTTCTTTTGATGATCTGATTGTTTCAATACCACTTGTTGAGGACTGTTCTTTCCCTGAAGTTCTCGGTACCCTTGGCAAAAATCAGTTGGCTGTAGATATTTAGGTTTATTTCTGGACTCTCAATTACATTATCACATTCTATATGTTGATAATTATACAGGTACCGCAATGTTTTGAACATTGTAGTTTTGTACTGTTTTAAAATTGAGAAGTGTGTTTTCTTTCTCAAGATTATTTTGGCTACTTTGGGTCCCTTGCATTTTCACATGAACTTCAAGGCTGGCTTTTCCATATCTGCAAAAAAAGACCATTGGGATTTTTGCTAGGGATTGAATCTGTAGATTGTTTTGGGGAATAGTGCCATCTTAACAATGTTAACATCCATTCTCTGAATGTGCAATGTCTTTCCATTTATTTCTGTCCTCTTTAATTTCTTTCAGCAGTGTTTTATTGTTTTACAGTTATCAGGGTAATAATGGCCTCATGGAATGAACTAGGTAGTGTTCCCATATATTCTGTTTTTAGAAGAGTTTGAGGATTGGTTTCATTTCTGCTTTAAATGTTTGATAGAGTTGACCAGCTAAGCTTTTCTTTGTTGAAAGTTTTTTTTTTTGAGACGGAGTCTCACACTGTTGCCCAGGCTGGACTGCAGTGGTGCGATCTCAGCTCACTGCAAGCTCCGCCTCCCAGGTTCACGCCATTCTCCTGCCTCAGCCTCCCGAGTAGCTGGGACTACAGGCGCCCGCCACCATGCCCGGCTAATTTTTTGTATTTTTAGTAGAGACGGGGTTTCACCGTGTTAGCCAGGATGGTCTCGATCTCCTGACCTCGTGATCCACCTGCCTCGGCCTCCCAAAGTGCTGGGATTACAGGCATGAGCCACTGTGCCCGGCCTGAAAGATTTTTAATTACCGATTCAATCTCTTTACTTGTTACGGGTCTATTCAGATTTTCTATTTCTTCTTGAGTCAGTTTGGGTAATGTATGTTTCTAGGAATGTGTCCATTTTATCTAGGCTATTTTATTTGTTGGCATACCGTTGTTCACAGTGTTCTTTTATACTCTTTTTTATTTTTACGTTGGTAGTAGTGTCTCCACTTGCATTTCTGATGTTATTTGCATCTTTTCTCTTTTTTTCTTTTTTTTTTTGAGACGGAGTCTTGCTCTGTTGGCAGGCCGGAGTGCAGTGGCACAGTCTCGGCTCACTGCAACCTCCACCTCCCAGGTTGAAGTGATTCTCCTGCCTCAGCCTCCTGAGTAGCTGGCACTACAGGCACCCGCCACCACGCCTGGCTAATTTTTGTGTATTTTTAGTGGAGATGGGGTTTCACCATGTTGACTAGTATGGTCTTGATCTCTTGACCTTGTGATCCGCCCACCTCAGCTTCCTAAAGTGCTGGGATTACAGTCGTGAGCCACCTTGCCTGGCCACTTTTTTTCTTAATTTACCAAAAGTTTGTCAGATTTTTTGTTCTTGCCAGAAACTGAACTTTTGGTTGTGTAGATTATTTTTCTATTCTGTATTTAATTTATGGCTGCTCCAATCTCTATCGTTTCCTTCTTTCTGCTTTGTATTTTTTTGTTTTTTGTGTTTGTGTTTGTTTTGAGACAGGGTCTTACTTTGTCCCTGAGGCTGAAGTACAGTGGTGCAGTCATGGCTCACTGCAGCCTCAACCTCCTGGGCTCAAGTTATCCACCTGCCTCAGCCTCCCAAAGTGCTGGGATTACAGGTGTGAGGCACCATACCTGGCCTAACTTTGGTTTTTATTGAGTTCTTATTTTTTTAGTTCTTCCAGATGTAGGGTTATTGATTTGAGGTCATCTTTTGTAAATGCAGACTTTTATAGTATAATTGCCCCTTTTAACCCTGATTTTGGCGCAGCACAGAAGTTTTGGTATGTTGTGTTTTCATTCATCTCATAGTATTTTCTAATTTCCCTTGTGATTTCTTCTTTGACCAATGCATTGATTGTTTACCGTGTGTTGTTTAATCTTCATATACTTGTGAATTTTCCACTTTTCCTTTTGTTATTAATTTCTCATCATTTCCTTTTGGTTGGAGAAGGTAATTTGTATGATTTTAGTCTGTTTAAATTTGAGACTTTGTGGCCTAACATATGGTCTGGTCAGTCTAAGAGAGTGTTCTGTGGTGTACTTGAGAAGAATGTGTATTCTGCTCTTTTTGGTGAAATGTTCTGTATGTGTCTATTAGATCTGATGGGTTTATGGTGGTGTTCTTTGGCTAAAACTGAGATGCTGCAGGGCCAGTTGTCAAAGTCACAGTGAAAAAGCAAGGTTTTCCCAAGCTCTTTTAATCACATCAGTCTTAGAGTTCACATTAATCCATTCAAAAATATGTATCAGGCCAGGCTGTAATCGTAGCACTTTGGGAGGCTGAGGGGGGTGGATTGCTTGAGCTCATGAGTTTGAGACCAACTTGGGCAACATAGCGAAGCCCTATCTCTACAAAAAATATGAAAATTAGCTGGGCATAGTGGTGTGTGCCTGTGGTCCCAGCTACCTGGGAGGCTGAGGTGGGAGGATTGCTTGAGCCAGGGAGGCAGAGGTTGCAGTGAGCAGAGGTCAAGCCACTGCACTCCAGCCTGGGCTCCAGCCTGGGTGATGGAGTGAAATCCTGTCTTGGGGGCTGCGGGAGTCTTTCTATCTATCTGTCTGTCAGTCTGTCTCTCTCTCTCTCTCTCTCACTATACATATATATAATTATTTTTTAATTTATATATTATATGTTGTATTATGTTAAATATATATTTTGATGTGTATATTACAGCTGAAAAGAATCATCTAGTAAGAGTTACATCTGATTTCTTGAGGCCTCATTAGCAACCAAAAGTTGCATTTAAAAATTACAAAAGCATATCTCCATCGAGAAATGGCCTTTTTATCTTGTCTGCTTTTTCCCCGGAGGTTCCAATAAGTAAAAATCACAGCACAAATCATTAAGTATGGGGACTTTTTCTGTTGATAGTATTCATGTGTTTAAATTTCATCTGGCCCACGGGCTGCAAAAAGCAAGGAAGTTGTGTGTCATGAGTATCCGTCTATATTTGCAGCTTGCCCTGATCAGGATATCCTTCTTATCATTTAAGAAATTATAAGCATATAATATTTTATACCAGCTTAATGTATACATCCACATGTAACAGCCACAAAACATAAAGCTATGTAAAATAAAAAATTCCCCCCAGTTTTGGTTGCAAATGTATTCAAGCCCTTAGCAATAAATTCAGTCTTTACAGAGTTAACAGTATAGCTGCCCAGGGGATCCTGGGAGATCCACCTGGAATGCAACTCCTGTCCCTTCTTGGGGCCCCTTCTTGGGGGCCCTAAAGTAGCAGCTAGGCTAAAGGAAAGGCTGTTTCCCCTGCTAGTTTATCTAAAGTTTTGTTCCAGCCCTGAGAATTGAATATCCTTTTTTGCTCTCTTGGAAGAGAGAGAAACACAAACTTTTTACATTTTTTGGTCCACCCAAGCCCACCTTTGGGACTGTTTGGGTCTTTTTCCCCTCCCACCTGGAGGAGAAACTAAAATCAAGGGAGTTAGCAGAACCGCACTCCCACCCCCTCTCAGTTTAGCAAGTGGGAAAAGGGGGGTTAAAAATCTGGCCTACTCTCCTAGGGTTAGCCTCCTATTTTCAAATCCATTGGTAAGTTTTACTTCTCTCAGGTGACAGCAGCTCAGCTTCTGTTTCATGCTATGGGTGACTCTGTAGCCACCCAGGGCACCAGTTGTCAAGGGTCTCCAGGTTTGATGGTTGGCCAGGAGGACTTACAAGACTCAGCATGTAGTTGTACTCAGGGCTATAGTTTATTACAGTGAAGGGACACAGCAAAATCATGGAAAAGGACATGGGTAAAGTCCAGAGGAAAGCAGGTACAAGCTTCCACAGGATCCACACAGGACGAGCTTAACTGCCCTGGCACTGAGCCGTGTCAAGTGCTGTCTGCCGGGAAGCTGGGTAGAGACTCCAGGCCCAGGGTTTCCATCGGGGCTGATCACACAGGTACCCCCTGCCTGGCGCGTACCAAGTTCCAGAACAAGGAAAACAGGTTTCAGCACAGAACACGTTGTTTGTACAGACAGTTCAGGCACAGCAAACCACACCTCCCACCTAGGGAGTGGGGGAGTCCTCCTGAGATCCAGACTCCAGCCGAGGGCTAGCCTGCAGCAATCCTGTCTGAGGTCGTATCTCGGGCCACCTGTTAGCTGTCTTCTGCACAGAACCATGATTAAAGTTTGTTAGTTTCCCACTGTTAGATATTTAGGTAGTTATCTTTGTTTTTCTATTAGTAAAAAATGTGATGAGTATCTTTCTAACTCAGTTATTTTGCTTTTTCAGGGGAGTAACTCCTAGAAGTAGAGAAAGTAGCTTTACTGAGCATTTTAATATCTTTTATATCTTCTTAGCCTATTTATGTATTTCGTCCTTCTGTTTGTCTTTTTTTATCCTACATCAGTAAAATATTGATAGTATTATATTGATAAAGCATATAGTATGGATTCTTCAAAATTATGATCTTCATTAGTACTTTTTAAATGTTTTGTGTGTATTAAGGGGACATGTAGCTACTTGTTGGCTCAGCTATTGTTTTTGACGCTCTGTCAGGCCCCAGTTGTGACAACGTTGAGGAAGATATGAATGCTTCTGCTCAAGGTGCTTCTGCCACAGTTTTGGAAGAAACAAGGAAGGAAACGGCTCCTGTGCAGCTCCCTGTTTCAGGGCCAGAACTGGCTGCCATGATGAAGATTGGAATGAGGGTCGTGAGAGGTGTGGACTGGAAATGGGGCGATCAGGTACTCAGAGATTTGATGTGAACACATTAGCCACACATTAGTTATCTTCTGCACAGTTCTGTACGCTATTGGTGGGTGGAAATTGGAATAATCCAGGATGTGTTGGTTGATCGATGACACAAGTGTTGGTTCCCAAGCAGCCGAAGGGAGTGGACACAAACAGGGAATCATAAGTAGGGCATCTGAGCAGAATAAAGTCTGGAAAGAGAAGCAGCTCTTTTCAGGAAACTCACTGTTATGAGGCTCAGTTTGATGGGTCACTGGAACAAGAGTGAGAGTGAGCAAGAGAGCAAATCTCATTCTGAAAGTTGGTGTAGTGAAGGCTCTGCGGCAGGAAGCCCAGGTGCTGCCCCTGTGAGCTGATGGCATGTGCTGCGAAGTGCCCTGAACCCAGTAGTTAGGGATATACTTCATGGGCCTGTGGCCACGTCTCCATTTTCCCTCATCTCAGGTCTCTTCTAAATCTCTGCCAGGTGCCCCCAGGTGGAAGTCACTTACCACAGCCCTAGCTAAGTTAGGGCAGTGTTCACCTTCCCATGTTCTGTCTAGCTTTTCTCAGCCACGCTGGTAAGCCCCGGCTTTGTCACAGTCATCTTAGAAATAGCAGTGTCTGGAGACAGCAGCATCCATCCTAGAAACAGCTTTCTCCTGCAGAAGTGAGAGACAGAGCTTCCCCCTGGAGCCCGGGGGAAACTGAAGCAAAGGGAATGTGGAGGTGCTGGTGCTTGTTTCAGGTTTCCGCTCTTGCAAGGCCTGTGAGGGATGGAGGGGTCAGGACTTGCTGCAAAGCCCTGTCTCTGCATTGACTCAGAGGATCTTCATTGAGATGAGATTTCCCCGACTTCCTTGGTAAAGCAGCATGATCACGTTATTTTATGCCATTTAATTTAAAATGATGCAAGCACACATTTTGTAGGAGAGGTGAAATCTGTGTCTGGGGACAGCCCCTGACAGACAGGGTGGCATATGGCGACATCTGTGTGGCAGGTCTGCTGGGAGCCATGGAAGGACCAGGGCATGGCACGCACCCTCCTAACTGATCTCTCCTTTGGCTTTCTCAGGATGGGCCTCCTCCAGGCCTAGGCCGAGTGATTGGTGAGCTGGGAGAGGACGGGTGGATAAGAGTCCAGTGGGACACGGGCAGCACCAACTCCTACAGGATGGGGAAAGAAGGAAAATATGACCTCAAGTTGGCAGAGCTGCCGGCCGCTGCACAGCCCTCAGCAGAGGACTCGGACACAGAGGACGACTCTGGTGGGTGACTCAGGAAGGCATTTAGTCCAAGGCAGCCCACAAACTGTCCAGGTGCTGGCTGCCACCACTGCTATCTGGGCCTTAGAATGGGATGTCAGGACACATCTGCAGCTGGCACTCTGTCCTCGGAGCCTGCAATTTAAATAAGCTCCCAGGCACCTCCGATGCAGGTGCGTGGAGTGGCTGTGGGATCTGGCAATCTGGCTGGAACTGACTTTCTGCATTTTCCTCTCATGTGTGCACCCACCCCTCTTTGAGAATGTGGTGGCCAGGCCGGGGCAGCTGCACTACCAGTGAGTCTCATGTGGTTGGTGCTGAGCCTGCATCTGAGCGAGTGAGCCGAGGCCTGGTGGAATTGCCCTGCAGTCTTGGTCCATCACCTCCTCCTCCAGTGAGAGCCCCCGCCAAAGCACACCCCACCTTCTACCTGCCTTTACCTTTTCTCTGTGGTCCCTGACTCTGAACTCTTCATGTAATGTGGAGTTAGTCAGCACTTTATCGCTTCTAGGGAAGCAGAAGTGAGAATTTAGGGGTGCACCAAGAAAGCTAGATCCTATCTGTGGAGATCCAGGTTGTGGGAGGAGGTTTCGTGACATTTCTTAGCTGTTCCTAAAAGACGTGAAGCTTCACATGGCTGGGCTTCGTAAGACCATCCAAGAGGCTGGGGCTGCCAATATAATTTGTTATTTTGATTATTTTTTTTAGAAGCCGAACAAACTGAAAGGAACATTCACCCCACTGCAGTGATGTTTACCAGCACTATTAACTTACTGCAGACTCTGTCTGTCTGCCGGAGTTCATGCTGAGATCATGCAGAGCGAAGCCACCAAGACTTTATGCGGACTGCTGCGAATGTTAGTGGAAAGCGGAACGACGGACAAGACATGTATGGAATGAGAGATCGAGGGCCCAGGGAGTCAGTGCTGGGGGCCGCATGCTTGTCGTGTCTGGGTGTGCATGTGGGTGGGTGTGGATGTGTGTGGATTCCTTTCCTGTGGCTGCTGTAACTAAGTACTACAAACTTGGGGGCTTACACAGTAGAAATTCTCATGGTTCTGGTGGCTGGAAGGCTGAGATCGAGGGTGGTTCCTTCTGGGGCTGTGAGGGAGAAGCTGCTTCAGGGCTCTGCCCCAGCTTCTGGAGTTTGCTGGCCTCTTTAGCGTTCCTCGGCTTGTAGAGGTGTCACCCCGATCTCTGCCGTCATCTTCACATGGCATTCTCCCTGTGTGTGAGTCGCCTCCAAATCTCCCCTTTTCATAGGGACATCATTCAGCCTCATCAAACTGATTACATCTGCAGCGACCCTGTTTCCAAAAAAGGTCACCTGCTGAGGTACGGTAGAGGTTAGGGCTTCAACATACCAATTTTGCAATTCTGAATTTAACCCATAACACTGGCTTCAAACAACAAATTTGTTCTGTCAGAGTTCTGGAGACCAGAAATCGCAAATCCAAGTGCGGGCAGGGCCATGCTCCCTCCACAGGCTCTAGGGGAAGGTCCTTCTTTACTTCGTCCAGCTTCTGGGAGCTCCAGGCTTCCTCGGTGTGGGGACGCATTGTGCCAGTCTCTGCCTGCGTCTTCACATGGCCCCTGCCCCTGTGTTCTGCATGTCCTCTTCTGTCTCTGAAAGGACTCTTTCATTGAGTTTCTTTGACTCTAATCCAACATGATGGCATCTAAATTCTTACCTTAATGACGTCTACAGAGACCTCATTAAATAAGATCATATTCTGAGGTTCCGAATGTATGTGAAGTTGGGGGACAGGCACAGTTTAATCCATAAAGTGTTTGTGTGTGTGGAGAGTAAGTATGAGAAATGTGAGCTGAGGGAGTGGGGTGAGTGTGCCTGTGACTGAGAGTGAGCACATGTGAGTGTGGGTGGGTATGTGGGCGTGCTCCAGTGTGTGTGAGAGCATGCGTGTATTAGTGGTGTGCTGGAGAGTCCGCACATATTGATGAGAGTGAGTGTGTTAGCGGTCGATGGGCAAGTGGCTGAGCGTTTGTGTTGCAAGTGTGACGGTGTGTTTGTAGCATGTGGTTGTGTGGGTGTGTGTATGCGTGCATTATGTGAGTGGTGTGTATGTCCATGAGAGCGTGTGAGTGGGCAGGTGACTACATTCAGGTGAAGTGGGAGTGAAAGCGTCAGTACATTGAATCAGTATGTGTGTGTGAGGGTGAGCACGAGGGGGGCATGAGTGTGAGGGGATTACTGGGTGTGCGAATGAGATGAAGTGTGAGTCAGGCTTGGTGAGTGTGAGGAAGTATGAGTGGGTGGCAGCACCCACTCATGTGTAAGTGTGCGATTGAGTGCGAGCATTTGTGTAAATGTGTATGAGTGCCTTGTATCTGTGTGAGCACGAGTGACGTTATTGTGAATGCGTTTGAGTGAATGTGAGTATTTTGCTCGTGTCAGTGAGTGGGAGGTTATAACAGTGTAGGTGTGAGTGTAAAGTGAGAAAGTGTGTGGGTAAAGGTGTGAGTGGGTGAGTAATCAGTTGTGACTAGTGTTTAGGAGTGTGAGTGCATATATGAGTTTTTGTATGCATTGGGAGGGGTAAGTGGATGTGAGAGTGCATAGGAGTGTGTCAGCTTGCATCTGTTGTGTGTGCATATGTGTGACTGGGATTGTGTGTGTGTTAGTGATTGTGACAGTGGTGGGTGCACCTGAGAGTGTGAGGGTGGGTGTGTGAGTGCCCATGAGTGTGTCTGAATAACTTAGTATGGGTGTGAGTGTGAGGATGCATATGAGGGTGTGAGAGTGAGTGTGTGTGTGTGAGCTCATGTGAGTGTGCTGAAGGAAGGCAGGTGTCCTCATAAGCTTGGATAGCTGAGGGCAGGGTGGGGGAGGTGGGAGGGAGAGCAGGTCCTGTGGGGCTGTGGGCGGGGTCCCTCGGGGGGCCCAGCCTCAAAGCCTCAGCCTCCATTCAGGGAGTAGTGGAGTCCTAGAGCCAGGCAGAGCAGAGGTGGGCCCACTGGTGCCAGAATCCAATGGTGTAAACCTAGTGAAAAACTCATTTTGTTAATGCAGATGTATTAAACTTGGATTGGAAACTGTCTCTACTAAAAATACAAAAAAAGTATTTAAGTGGTGCAGATTAAATATAAGCAAATGTGGAGATATTTAAAACACGAAATTAAAAATATAATAGATGCACTGTTGCAAATTACTGCTATTTGAATTATAGATCATTTTCCTATTGCCTAGAAACAATGTATAGCTAAAATTCCCTAACTACTTTTACTACACATGCTTACAAGGTTTTAAAAATGCCTGTAGTCCCAGCTATTTGGCAGGGCAAGGCAGGAGAATCACTTGAGCCCAGGAGTTTTAGACCAGCCTGGGCAACATAGTGAGGGCCCATCTCTAAAAAAATCAAACAAAAAAATTCGGAAATGTTTCTTGAACTAACTTAAAAGCCGCCTTCCACTTCTCACTTTGAATTAGTTTGAATTAATTTACAAACTGCAATATATTTTAAAGGAGCTTATTGTAGAAAATAAAATAAGTTGATAAAAAAAAGTAAGGATTTATCTTTAGGGATTTGTCTTTAGGGACTTGTTAACCAAGCATATCTATTTTCCCTCCCGCAGCTTCTCCAAACAGGCTGATGTACAGGGAGCAACACCGGAGCTGATGTATGCTGGGGTTTGTGCAGAGCATCGCTCTCACGCCGCAGGTGTGCGGCGCCCTCAGCTCCCCGCAGTGGATCACGCTGCTCATGAAGGTCGTGGAAGGGCACGCACCCTTCACTGCCGCCTCGCTGCAGAGACAGGTAATGTGCTGCCAGGCAAAACCAGTTCCCTGAGAGAGGCCTCCATGTACTGAAGTTCCCTGCCCTCAGATTCAGGGGCCTTTATTCAGTAACGAGTGCAGAAGGGGTCTAGAAGTGACAGGGTAGATTTTCTGGAGGCAAGGGGCAGAGGTCCTTGATAATTGGTAAGTTGCTAACCTTTAGTTTACCTGCTTTTCTCTTAAGTGGTAAATCTTGCAACTACTCACTCATCTGCTTCACAGAATTTGTAGTGTAATTCTCTTAAGAATTAAACTAAAAATAATTCTTTTTTAATTAAACACATGCATCTGTAGTGTTGCTTTTTTCTAAAATCCCT
This sequence comes from Pongo pygmaeus, assembly GCF_028885625.2. Classification (NCBI taxonomy): domain Eukaryota; kingdom Metazoa; phylum Chordata; class Mammalia; order Primates; family Hominidae; genus Pongo; species Pongo pygmaeus. The sequence continues at coordinate 20,397,793 of NC_072389.2, read as the reverse complement.
GACAATCCTAATCACTAATCAACTTGAGTGTAATTACCTGGCTGTAAACTAATGAATCTCAACATTTTCACATGATTACTTGCATTATGAGAACAGAAAATAAAGAGAGGCTGGGCGCAGTGGCTCATGCCTGTAATCCCAGCACTTTGGGAGGCCGAGGCAGGTGGATCATGAGGTCAGGAGTTTGAGACCAGCCTGGCCAACATAGTGAAATCCTGTCTCTACTAAAAATCCAAAAAAAATGAGCTGGGCTTGGTGGTGGGTGCCTGTAATCCCAGCTATTCAGGAAGCTAAGGGAAGCAGAATCGCTCGAACCTGGGAGGTGGAGGTTGTAGTGAGCCGAGACCGTGCCACTGTACTCCAGCCCGGGTGACAGTGCGAGACTCTGTCTCAAAAAAGAAAAGAGAAAATAACAATCTCTAGTTTCTTAATCAGATTTTTTTTTAATGCTTGTCATTTTAAATTTTCTTTTATCAGATCTTAGCTGTGCATTTGTTGCAAGCAGTCCTTCCATCATGGGACAAGACCGAAAGGGCGAGGGACATGAAATGCCTCGTGGAGAAGCTGTTTGACTTCTTGGGGAGCTTGCTCACTACCTGCTCCTCTGACATGCCGTCTCTGAGAGGTGGGTGGCCATTTCTCTTCCCTGTGCCCTGATGAAGAACGGCATAGTGCCGTCACTCAGAGGTGGGTGGCCGTCTCCCTTCCCTGTGCCCTGGTGAAGAGCGGCACAGTGTCGTCACTCAGAGGTGGGTGGCCGTCTCCCTTCCCTGTGCCCTGGTGAAGAGCCGCACAGTGCCGTCACTCAGAGGTGGGCGGCCGTCTCCCTTCCCTGTGCCCTAGTGAAGAGCAGCATAGTGCCGTCACTCAGGGGTGGGTGGCCGTCTCCCTTCCCTGTGCCCTGGTGAAGAGCAGTGCAGCAGCTTCTCCCCTTGTTTCCTCCTCAGAGTCCATGCCGAGGCGGCACAGGGTGCGCCCGCAGGCCTCACTGACTGCCACCCACAGCAGCACCCTGGCAGAGGAGGTGGTGGCACTGCTGCGCACGCTGCACTCCCTGACTCAGTGGAATGGGTTCATCAACAAGTACATCAACTCCCAGCTCCGCTCCATCACCCACAGCTTTGCGGGAAGGCCTTCTGAAGGGGTGGGTTTGTGTTCTCAGAATTAATTTAGTTGAACGGTAAACCTGTAGGGATTGGGCAGCTCCGTGAGTGTCCTTGGTGGAGCTCGCTGTTTGGTCTGCACTAGGCCTAGTTAGAGGACTACTTCCCCGACTCCGAGAACCCTGAAGTGGGGGGCCTCATGGCGGTCCTGGCCGTGATTGGAGGCATCGATGGTTGCCTGCGCCTAGGCGGCCAAGTTGTGCACGATGAGTTTGGAGAAGGCACCGTGACTCGCATCACCCCGAAGGGCAAAATCACCATGCAGTTCTCTGACATGCAGACATGTCGCGTTTGCCCATTGAATCAGCTGAAACCAGTAGGTGAACTTGTGCGCAGTTACTGTATGATAAGGGAAATTGGCTTTACACTAGAACCCAGCACCAACATTAGCACTTGAAAGAACTTGATTCTGGTACTTCAAGTTTGCCTTCCAGGAAGCTGTGTGAGCTTGCGCTTCTCTGGTGAGCAGGGCCTGTCTCTCAGGGCACCTAAAGCAGTGGTTCGTGTGTGTTTCAGCCTCAGAGACACGGAGAGGGCTTTAGCAACCTAGAAGGTACCATGCATCTATGAGGTAGTTCTAATTATTTTAAAATGTGAATTTATGAAGTCTACTTTTTATTAAACAACTCAAATTTTAAAAAAACTTAAACATGTTTAAACACCTTTAAAAAAAAAACAGCCTTTCTTCATGTAGAAAATGCTTAGTTGTTTTGAGTGACGTGACTTAATGTAGCAGCTACTGTTATCTTAACCTATGAATCAAGGATGCACAGGGAGAAGGAGCCATTTACATTATTTTCATGTAGCCCAAGTGCAATGTTACTGTATATTCTTTTTCTTTTTTTTTTGAGATGGAGTCTTGCTCTTGTCACCCAGGCTGGAGTGCAATGGCACGATCTTGTCGTCCCTCTGCAACCTTTGCCTCCCGGGTTCAAGCGATTCTCCTGCCTCAGCCTCCTGAGTAGCTGGGATTACGGTGTGTGCCACCACACCTGGCTAATTTTGTATTTTTAGTAGAGATGGGGTTTCACTCTGTTGGCCGGGCTGGTCTCAAACTCCTGACCTCAGGTGATCCACCCTCCTCGGCCTCCCAAAGTGCTGGGATTACAGGCGTGAGCCACTGTGCCCGGCCTGACTATATTTTCTATAAAGTACTCTTTTTTATTATTATAGGAATATGTACATGTTGTAGAAAACTTTTGAAGTATATAGAAAATACCTGAGAAGATAGTAACCACCACACTGATGTAATTACTGTTGACAGGTTTGTAAAGAAAAATTAATATAGATTATACTTATTATATGTATAAGTCTCTATCTTGCCTTTTATGTCATTTTAAAAAATGATTATTCTCAGCTATAAAAAGGCTTCCGGGTATGTGTGGCATTTCAGGATTAAGCCCATGGTTTTGATGACTTTCAGCACGTTTCATTGGTTAGTCATACTGGCCACACGCTGACAGCTTCTGTGTCCTCTCCAGCTCCCTGCCGTGGCCTTTAATGTGAACAGCCTGCCCTTCACAGAGCCCATGCTGTCTGTCTGGGCTCAGTTGGTGAACCTCGCTGGAAGCAAGTTAGAAAAGCACAAAATAAAGAAATCAACTAAACAGGCCTTTGCAGGTCAGTACATGGTGCTTCTTGATGAAATAGCTGCCGTCTTAAACTCGTGTTGTTTGTACAGTGTTCTTTTATGAATGAGTTCACAGACGTGCTAAAGTCCTGGGGTTCACCTGGGCCCACCATTTGTTGAGTTGCGGTTGGCAATGTAACCCTGTGTTCGTGGTAATGAGTGTTTTCGAGTCAGCCTTTGTTGCCATGTTCGGAGCCACACTTGAAGAACCCCATGGCTCACACCCTCTTCTCCGTGTCACCCTTTATCCCGGAAGAGAAGTCTGTGTTCACCTCTTCCCTCCTCCCCTCCATCCCAGGGCCCTGTGGCCCAGTCACCCTGTTGGACCATGGCTCACGGTCTGTTCCCTGCTGGATCCAGGGGCCTCTGTCCCGGAAGCACCTGGCTTGCTTGTGGCATTCAGGGTGGCTGAGACTGTAGACTTGCTTGACTTTGCCTTCCTTTGGGTCTAGAATGCAGCTCTCCTGAGTTTCTTTCCATGTTTCTAGGGAGCTCTTCTCTCTGCTCGTTCTTTATATCCTGGAAGTCTGTGTGGCTTCACCCATAACTATGGCATATTCTGCCCACTCTTCTTGAGTTTTCTCTCCTCTTGCTCCCACAGACCTACGTTTTCTCCCCTCTTGCTCCCACAGACCTAGGATTGCTGCTTCAGCATTTATGATGTAAGCACTTTCAAGTCTGGATTTCCCATTCACATCTCTGGTTGGAGGTGCAGTGCATGCAAATCACAACATGTCCGAAATTCAGCTGGCTTTCTCTAGTAGCTGCCGTTTCCCATCGTGGTGAATAAACCTGTCTGCCAGTTAGTCGAGCCAGTGCCTGAGCGGCACCTGCAGCCCTCCTTCCTTCCCACCCCACACTCTCTGTGCTGCTTCTGCGGCCTCTGTATTCAGATAAGCTTTGGGCATTGCTGCCATCTTCATCAGTTAAAGAGCTAGTGGGGCTGACAGATTCTCTCAGAGGAGTCTTAGAAGAAGAGTGAAAGCAGCTGAACCTTCAGCAACTTGGGGAACATTTGATCATATTAATAGTAGCTGACATGGTTCTAACCATGTTAAACCCATTGAATCCTGCGTCCTATCAAGTTAGGTGCCTGGAGAGCAGGGAAGGAAGACCCAGGAGGCAGAAGGTGCTTACCCAGAAGCACGGAGTGTAACACTGGGAAAGGCGAGCCCTTCGTCACGGACAGTGTGTGCGGTCGGCAGATTCCTGAAGGGCAGAGCGTTACTCATCACCATGTGGCGGAGGCTTGATGCTGGCGAGAAGGGAGTCTGAGCAGGGCACGCCCTTCTCACTGAGTCTTTCCTTCCGCAGGACAAGTGGACCTGGACCTGCGTACGAAGAAGTGTGCGAAGGTGATGTTGGCAAAGTCATCAAACTGGACAGAGATGGATTGCATGATCTCAATGTGCAGTGTGACTGGCAGCAGAAAGGGGGCACCTACTGGGTTAGGTACATTCATGCTGAACTTATAGGTGAGCACATTCTTTGTTCAGTGCTTTTGCTTTTTCTTAGAGACAGAATTCCCATAAATGAATACTGATTATAATGATTTGTTATTGAAATCTGTAGGCTATCCTCCACCAAGTTCTTCCCACATCAAGATTGGTGATAAAGTGCGGGTCAAAGCCTCTGTCACCACACCAAAATACAAATGGGGATCTGTGACTCATCAGAGTGTGGGGGTTGTGAAAGGTAATATTATCTGGGTAATAAAATTCCTGATGTTAACTTTTCATTAACGCATGTGTACTTAGTATTTCTTTTTGTTCAAGCACACAAAAAAAGAAAACAAGTGTGAAGAAAGAGATAAGAGTGTTCCTTTGCTTGTCATTGCCTTCTGCCAAAGGCCACAGAGGAACTCACCTGCAGTGAAACAATCAGATTTATTAATGTCAACTCATTGCAGTGCAGGAGAACACACACCTTGGGGAATGGGTGTCTCCATCAGAGGGAGTGAGCAAGGACTAATGAAGTTTATGTTGGGTATTTGTGGGAGGGGTCGAGAAAGCAGGGGTAATTCTAAGACAGGATGTCTTAATAAATTTACCTGGCAGGCAGAAAGAACGGAGCCATGCTAATGTCATGATTGGTAAGGAAGCAGTCATTCATATCACCAGGATAGGGGACTGTGTGGTTGTTTGTGGTTTGGATCAGACTCAACTTTAATCACACATGGTTAAGGAGGGGTTTTGGTTGTGCCTTGATTCATCAGTCACAGAGTGGCCTTATCTGATGTTCGTGTTCTGTCAACTTGTCCTGTCAGTTGTTCTGTGAAATGGCCTAACACTGACATTAACAGGCCATCTCCTGACTGTCAGGACTGCTTTTTCTTTCTCCTCCCCTGACCAGGCTGGAGTGCAGTGGCGCCATCTCGGCTCACTGCAACCTCCATCCCCGGGTTTAAGCAATTCTCCAGTCTCAGCCTCCAGAGTAGCTGGGATTACAGGTGCCCACCACCGTGCCTGGCTAATTTTTGTATTTTTCGTAGAGATGGGGTTTCACCATGTTGGCCAGGCTGGTCTCGAACTCCTCACCTATTGATCCGCCCGCCTTGGCCTCCCAAAGTGTTGGGATTACAGGCGTGAGCCACCACGCCTGGCTCCCTTTTTCATGCTGTATAAAAATTTAGGACTGAATTTAAGAAATGGAAATGTGCTAATGGTGGGAATTAGGAACTGGTTTAATATGATACTATTGAGATTCCAAATCAAATCCGTGGCACACTTTGAAAGGTATACTATGTCCATTTTAACAGTTGCATGAGAAATAAGTATGTGTATAGTTTTATAAACTCTTGATGCCATAAAGAGATTGTTTGTTTGTTCATCTGAACCTTGTGGAAGCCTCTCTTTTCATCAGATCGCTTAGAAAATGGCCACAGTTGGTGGTGGTTCCACAGTGGTGAGAGGTTCCTAGAGCTTCTCATGTTACATAAGAACAAATGGATTATTTAATATTTTACTTTAAACATTTTTCTTTGCTTAAGAGATTGTTAAAATATTTGCAAATCAAAACAAGACAAATTTTTAAAATAAGAATTTGGTTTCTTTGTTTTGAGTGACACGTTGCTCTTATCAAAGGACAAAAGAAGTCTTCATGTTATTAATGTGGTTTTTATTCCCTGAGATACCAAAGGTATTATATGGAATTGTTGACTTGGTGTAATTAAAAACCCAAATGTCCTATTTTAAACCTAATGCAAAAGTAAGGAATGTACTTTACAATGAACCTCCATGTGCTCATTACCTGGCTTTAACGATTGTCGCCTCACGGCCAAAATTATTCATGCTCCCTTCTTGTGATTATTTTGAAACCAGGCGCTGACATCATGTATTATTTCATCCATAAGTATTTTAGTACCTATCTCTAAAAGATAGACTCTTTGTAAAAAACAAATAACTACAATGTAGTATGACATGGCTAGGTGCAGTTTTAAGTTCAGGTTTTTATTGGTGAAGAGGAAGATGGATCAGGTGATTTGTGTTCTGTCCTAGCTTTCAGTGCCAATGGAAAAGATATCATTGATGACTTTCCCCAGCAGTCTCACTGGACTGGGTTGCTATCAGAAATGGAGTTGGTGCCCAGTATTCATCCTGGGGTTACGTGAGTTATTTTTATGATTGCTAGATTTGCTTTGGGACGAATGGTTTTCTGTTGAAGTAGGTTTAATAAATGACCTTTCTTAACTCAGTTGCTATTTTACAAATAGGTGTGATGGATGTCAGATGTTTCCTATCAATGGATCCAGATTCAAATGCAGAAACTGTGATGACTTTGATTTTTGTGAAATGTGTTTCAAGACCGAAAAACACAATACCAGGCATACATTTGGCAGAATAAATGAACCAGGTATGGCAGAATGTTTATATTCTCTCTTCCACCAAATATTAATGAAATACTTATTGTGGACCACAATGTATTGGAATTTGTTATTTTAAGGTTCCTATGTATACGGTAATTCTGTAGAGTGAGTACAGTGAAACGGAAGTGACGGTCCTACCCACTGATGACTGGCTGGCTTTTTAAAAAAATCAGGATGGAGTGTCGGGGAAGAATTAGAGTAACTAGGCTTGTTTGCTTGTTTTTCCATAAAGAAACATTAAAAGAATCTCAAGAAACTAGTAAGTGTTTAGTTGCATGGCATGTGGAATTGGTTAGATGGAGAGTGAGGTTTTTAATTTATATACCTTTTATTGTATTTTTCATTGTGGCAAAATATATATAACTTAAAATTAGCCACTTAATCATTTTCTAAGTTTATAATTCAGGGTATTAAGTACCTTAAGTACAGAGTTGCACAACCATCACAACTCTCTCTTACCAAAACTTTTCACCACTCTGATCAGAAACTCTGTACCCATTAAGCAGTTTAACTACCCTACTTCCCCTTACCCCAACCCTGGTAACCTTGAATCTAACCTTGGTCTCTATGAATATGACCACTCCAGATACCTCATCTAGATGGAACCATGTAAGATTTATCCTTTTGCGTTTAGCATAATGTCTTCAAGCTTCATCCGTATTGTAGCATGTGTCAGAACGTCATCCTTTTTAATGGCTGAATAATATTCCACTGTATGCATATATCACTTTTCTTCTTTGTGAGACAGAGTCTCACTCTGTTGCCCAGGCTGGAATGCAGTGGCATGATCTTGGCTCAGTGCAACCTCTGCCTCCTGGCTTCAAGCAATTCTCCTGTCTCAGCCTCCTGAGTAGCTGGGATTACAGGCCGGTGCCACCATGCTCAGCTAACTTTTCTATTTTTTTTAATTATTATTTTTTTGTGACAGAGTCTCACTCTGTCTATAAGGAGTGTATATGTTATATACATTTTTAGTTTTAGTACTTACTGAAGATATTAATTATAACATTTATTTTTGACTCATTCAAATCTATTATTATTTAGTATATTCTCTTAAACAATGCAAAGACCTTAGTTCTCTTTAACATCATTTATCTTCATTCTGATTTATGCGTTCTTAACATATTTTAATGTTTTGCTTTTGGTTTTTTTTGTTTTTGTTTTTTTGAGATGGAGTCTCACTCTGTCGCCCAGGCTGGAGTGCAGTGGCGTGATCCTGGCTCACTGCAACCAACACCTCCCAGGCTCAAGCAATTCTCCTGCATCAGCCTCCCGAGTAGCTGGGATTGCAGGCTCCTGCCACCACGCCTGGCTAATTTTTGTATTTTTAGTAGAGGTGAGATTTCACCATGTTGGCCAGGCTGCTCTTGAACTCCTGACCTCAGGCAGTCTACCCACCTCAGCCTCCCAAAGTGCTGGGGTTATGTGCATGAGCTACCACGTCCAGCCAAAATTTTATACATTTTATACAAATACATATCTAACAGAACTATAGAAGACATTCTTTTATGCGCACAGAAAATGTTCATAAAATCCAGTCATATGCTAAGTGGGTCATACGCTCAAACAAAGTTTCAAAAAATGTCAAAGGATTTGCCAGGCACAGTGGTTCCCAACGTGCTGGGATTACTGACGTGAGCCACCACACCAGCCAAAACCTTCATTTTAAAAAAGGCTGGGTCATGCATCATGGGTCATGCCTGTAATCCCAGCACTTTGAGAGGCCAACGCAGGCGGATCACCTGATGTCAGGAGTTCAAGACCAGACTGACCAACATGGTGAAACCCCATCTCTACCAAAAATACAAAAATTAGCTGGGCATGGTGGCACGCACCTGTAATCCCAGCTACTCAGTAGGCTGAGGCAGGAGAATTGCTTGAATCTGGGAGGCGGAAGTTGCAGTGAGCTGAGATTGTGCTACCACACTGCAGCCTGGGTGACCGAGTGAGACGCCATCTGAAAAAATAAATAAAGGCTGGGTGCCAGATGTGGTGCATAGGCCTAGTTTGTTGACTCCTGTACTTAAGATATAAAACTCTAAAGAACAGTGGGAGGGAGCTTCCCTCTAGAGGCACAGGAGGGGACAAGTTGGTCCCTGAGCAGTGACTTTATAATAACATGTTACACTGTGTTTTTTGTTTTTGTTTTGTTTTTTTGTTTGCTTGAGACAGAGTTTCACTCTTGTTGCCCAGGCTGGAGTACAATGGCGTGATCTCAGCTCACAACAACCTCCACCTCCCAGATTCAAGCGATTCTCCTGCCTCAGCCTCCCAAGTAGCTGGGATTACAGGCATGCACCACCACATCCGACTGATTTTTGTATTTTTAGTAGAGATGGGGTTTCACCATATTGGCCAGGCTGATCTTGAGCTTCTGGGATCAAGGAATCCACCAACCTTGCTTTCCAAAGTGCTGGCATTACAGGCGTGAGCCACTGTACCCAGCCAAGAATTGTTTCTTCTCCTTACCTAGGTAGAGACCTCTTCAGAAATGCTGGGAGATCTTCGGAGAGGGGAGATTTTTCAAATAAAAAATTTAATACTTGGCTGGGCATGGTGGCTCATCCCTGTAATCCCAGCATTTTGGGAGGCCGAGGCGGATGGATCACAAAGTCAGGAGATCGATACCATCCTGGCTAACACGGTGAAACCCCGTTTCTACTAAAAAAATACAAAAAATTAGCCGGGCATCGTGGCAGGTGCCTGTAGTCCCAGCTACTCGGGAGGCTGAGGCAGGAGAATGGCGTGAACCTGGGAGGCGGAGCTTGCAGTGAGCCGACATCAGGCCACTGCACTCCAGCCTGGGTGACACAGCAAGACTCCGTCTCAAAAAAAAAAATTTTAATACTTTGGGAGGCCAAGGCGGGTAGATCACGAGGTCAGGAGTTCAAGAACTGCCTGGCCAGGATGGTGAAACCCCATCTCTACTAAAAATACAAAAATTAGCCGGGCATGGTGGTGGGTGCCTGTAATCCCAATGACTCAGGAGGCTGAGGCAGGAGAATCGCTTGAACCCGGGTGGCAGAGGTTGCAATGAGCCAAAATAGCACCACTGCACTCCAGCCTGGGCAATGAGAGTCAGATTCCATCTAAAAAAAAAAAAAAACATTGATCTAGTTCTAAACCTCATTTTGAATCCACCCACATTGCTCTGAAATACATTCATCTTTCCTGTGGCTAAAACCTTAAAGCCTTGCCAGTAACTCCCATTGCACTTAAGGAAATCCAGTCTCCTTGTTGTGGCCCCTGAACAGGCTGCTGCTGGCCCACCACGGTGCCTCTAGTTTGTGTAAAATGCATATGTCAACTTATAATAAATCATACAAGGCTTTTTTAGCTCTAAAAGGCTATTATTCACTAGTTGCTGTGTGAATCAGTATTTCTGAGTGCAGTTAGAAGTTATTAGAGTTGATGACCAAGACTCATCTCAACCAGCACGGGGGAGGCATCTGCTCGTTTTGTGGTCAGTGACTCTGGGCCTCCTTCTGCTGGGCTCAGTGCTGAGGTGGGTCTGACTGGGCTCAGAGCTGTGCACCCCGGCCCTCCTCCCCAACTTGCATGAGTGCTCTTTAGGATGGAGCCGAACACTGGCTTCTCAAAACCACTTGGCCCCACCACAGGCCCTGAGAACTGATTGAGTCACTCTGGTGGGCTCCCCAGCCCTAGCCAAGAAGGGTTTCTCTAGGGAGCCTGGCCCCCACTCATGAGACCTGGAGCTCCAAAGATCCTAACCAGCGGCCTGCCTCCAGGGAGGAGCCACTCGCCCCCACCAAGCTCCCTTCACAGAGACCCATCCAACAGAGCTGAGGAAAACCATGCCTCATAAATGAATAAATACATAAATAAGGATGCCAGGGACCTATGGATTTTGTAATTCCTGAAAGAGGGCAGAGTGGCTGGCTCACAGCAAGCACAGCAGGAGATACTGCTCCCTGGCCAGGCTGTGCTCTGTCTCTTTGGAGGGAGCCCTAGGGGACAAGAAAATCCAGAGGAGACCAGATCACCCAGAAGGTACCTCTCCACCCCTTCCCTGGAGTTTCTGGGACACGAAGCCCACCCGAGGGACACGTGCCTCCTTGGGAGTTGTACCAGGCCTCCTTCCTGATCTGGCCATGCAGTGGTTTTCAGTGCCAGAAACAGATGAATAAAATAGGCCGTTTATTGGATGTTCTTCAGGAACATGCACACTTCTTTGGATCTTTCCATCGTTTTATCTCTATTTAAAGTTAAATGCTGTGTTATACCAAGTACTGGTAAAGATGTAGAGCTACAAGAATGGTCCAGCTGGCAGTAGCATAAAGTTGTATAAGCACATTGGAAACCTGTTTGGCAGCTTCTACTAAAGCTATATCTATGCTTACATTCAGAAATTCCATCCTAAGCATGTACACAAGAGAAATGAGTGCATATGTCCACAAAAGGACATATAAGAATGTTCATTGCCATTATTATTCATAAGAGCCCCAAATGAAAACAACCTAAATGTCCATCAACAGGAGAGTGAATAAGTGGTGATAGTCACATCATGGAATACTACACAGCCAAAAAAGAAAAATGAAGTGGTAGGAACGTTCAACGACATGGGTAAATAGAGGGAGCCAGGTATGAGAGACAGTGCACTGTACCAGCCCACTTAGATGAAGCGCAGGAAGGCAGAACTGACGATGATTGAAGTCAGAAGAGTAGTTTCCTTTGTGGGAAAGTTAGATCAGGAAGGAGCTCTCTGGGGTACTAGAAATCTGCCGTATCTTGGCTGGGTGCAATGGCTCATGCCTGTAATCCCAGCACTTCGGGAGGCCTAGGTGAGAGGGTCGCTTGAGCCCAGGAGTTAGAGACCAGCCTGGGCAACATAGTGAGATCCCATCTCTACAAAAAGTTAAAAATTAGCATGGCATGCTGGTGTGCACCTGTAGTCTCAGCTACTCAGGAGGCTGAGGCAGGAGGATTGCTTGAGCTCAACAGTTTGAGGCTGCAGTGAGTTATGATTGTGCCACTGCACTGCAGCCTGTCACTTCAGTGACTGAGCAGGACCAGTCGCAAAAAAAAGAGAAAGGAAAGGAAGAAAGAAAGGAAAAGAAAAGAGAAGAAAGGCTGAGTGCACTGCTTCACATCTGTAATCCCAGCACTTTGGGAGGCCAAGGCAGCTGGATCACTTGAGGCTGGGAGTTTGAGACCAGCCTGGACAACATGGCAAAACCAAAAACACAAAAATTAGCCAGGCATGTTGGTACATGCCTGTAATCCCAGCTACTCAGGAGGCTGAGGCATGAAAATCCCTTGAACTCGTGAGCCAAGATCACGTCACTGCACTCCAGCCTCTGTGACAGAGCAAGACTCTGTCTCAAAAAGGGAAAAAAAAAAAAAATCTGCTATATCTTCACCTAGGTGAGGCTATCACATACATTGATATATATTGGAATATGTGTGTGTGTGTCTCAGTGTATATACCAAAATGCACATTAACAAAGATTCTGGCCAGGCACTGTGGCTCATGCCTCTAATCCAAGCTCTCTGAGAGGCTGAGACAGGTGGATCACGAGGTCAGGAGTTCGAGGACAGCCTGGCCAATATGATGAAAGACCTCTCTACTAAAAATACAAAAATTAGCCAGGCATGGTGGTGCGCTCGTGCAATCCCAGCTACTCAGGAGGCTGATGCATAGGAATCGCTTGAACCGGGCAGGCTGGGGTGGCAGTGAGCCAAGATCGGGCCACTGCACTCCAGCCTGGGTGACAGAGTAAGAGGCTATCTCAAAAAAAAAAAAAAAAAATATATATATATATATATATATATATATATATATATATATATTCCATTAGTAAACATAGAATGATTGAATTATAAAAATCAGCATTGTGACCGGATGCCATGGCTCACACCTATAATCCTAGGATGACACTTTTGGGAGGCTGAGGAGGGCAGATCACGAGGTCAGGAGATCGAGGCCATCTTGGCCAACATAGTGAAACCCTGTCTCTACTCAAAATACAAAAATTAGCTGGGTGTGGTGGTGTGTGCCTTTAATTCCAACTACTCAGGAGGCTGAGACAGGAGAATCAATTGGACCTGGGAGGCAGAGGTTGCAGTGAGCCAAGATTGCGCCACTGCACTCCAGCCTGCCAACAGAGTGAAACTCCATCTCAAAAAAAAAAAAAAAAAAAAAATCACCATTTTGTGGTATTTAATTAATTTATTGAGGTAAAGATGGCAATGGATGAAACTACTGTGTTAGATGAGAGGATGATGGGGGATGTTTGCAGTGAAGGAGTCAGTTCTCACCACCTGAATTATTTGAACTTAGCACCACTAAAAGTAGAGCAATCAGGTACAGAGTGCCTCCAGACCTAATGAAATAGAAATCACTGACACCATCTAGGTTTCTTTTTTTTTTTTTCCTGAGACAGAGTCTCACTCTGTCACCGAGGCTGGAGTGCAGTGGCATGTTATCGGCTTACTGCAATCTCAACATCCCCGGTTTAAGTGCCTCAGGCTTCTGAGCAGCTGGGATTATGGGAATCTGCCACCACACTCGGCTAATTTTTGTATTTTTAGTAGAGACGGGGATTCACCATGTTGGCCAGACTGGTCTGGAACTCCTGACCTCTAGTGATCCACCCGCGTCAGCCTCCCAAAGTTCTGGGATTACAGGGGTGAGCCACCTTGCCCAGCCTATTTCATATTTCAAATATTAAAAAGTAGAACCTGGCCAGGGGTGGTGGCTCACACCTGTAGTCCTAGCCCTTTGGGAGGCTGAAGTGGGAGGATCGCTTGAGCCCGGGAGTTCAAGACCAGCCTGGGCAACAGAACAAGACTCCATAGTGAGAAAAAAAAAAAAAAAAGAATTAGGAATTTTGTCTAGGATGCTGTTCAGAAGAGTTAGAATAGCAGGCCTGAGACTACTATCCTTAGAGAGGGCTGCTTGCAAAGTTGGCGTCTGGGAACATGGGTTTAGAGAGGCCTGTCACCATTCCCTACCTAATAAGAGTGGCTCACTGTGCCTAAACTGTTTATACACACAACACAGTTTATGTTGCTTTCCTTTATTTATTTATTTATTCATTGAGACAGAGTCTTCTTTTGTCACCCAGGCTGGAGTGCAGTGGCATCAACTCTGCTTACTGCAAACTCTGCCTCCCAGGTTCCAGCGATTCTCCTGCCTCAGCCTCCTGAGTAGCTGAGATTACAGGCATACACCAACACACACAGCTAATTTTTGTATTTTTAGTAGAGATGGGTTTTCACCATGTTGGCTAGGCTGATGTCAAACTCCTGACCTCAAGTGATCCACCTGCCTTGGCCTCCCAAAGTGCTGGGATTACAATCGTGAACCACTGAGCCTGGCTGCCAATTTCCTTTGCAATGCTGCTGTTCCTTAGAGTGAGACAAGGGTGAACACTGGTGAACACTGTCTGAGGCGGCCTGGTGGACAAGAAGGCATTGGCCCAGGCCCTGAAGGAGGGTCGGATCCGCAGCAAGGCCCTGGTCATGCACGAGTGGGAACCCTTTAGCCTTAGCCAGGGCCCCCGAAGGTTGCACCCAATCTCTTCTGCACCCCCCACGCTGCGTGGTACAGCGAGCTGGCATCCACGGAGATGCCAGAGGAGGCGGCGCAGGAGATCCGCAGAGCCATCACAGGCCGGATCCCAGACAGCCTGAAGAACTGTGTCAACAAGGACCATCTGACGGCTGCCACCCACTGGGCCAGCGTGGACCCCGCCGTCGTGCACCCTGAGCTCGACGGGGCTGCCTATAGGTACCCTCCGGGTGTGGTGGGCGTGGCCCCACTGGCATCCCAGCTGCTGTGGAAGGTATCGTCCCCAGCGCCTTGTTCGTGTCCCACAGCCTCTCCTCTGTGGCACACCCGCCCCACAGGGGCCCCTTCTCCTGGCCAAACATCAAGCCCAAGGCAGATAGAGACCACACCAGTGACCAGTTGTAGCCCCGGAGGAGCTCTCCAGCCCGGGCGCCTGGGCGGAGGGCCTGGAAACCCTTGGACCAGAGTGTGTGGAGGAGGCGCCTGTGTGGCTGCCCTGGCACTGCAGAGACTGGTCCGGGCTTTCAGGAGGCGGGAGGGGGCAGCGCTGGGCCTCGTGTCGGTTGTCGTCGTCCGTCTTATGGGCGCTCTGCCCTGTGTCCTTTGCCTTCCTCGTTAAGCAGAAGTCAGTAGTTATTCTCTCATGAACGTTCTTGTCTGTGTGCAGTTTTTAGAACATTACAAAGATCTGTTTGCTTAGCTGTTAACAAAAAAGAAACCTGAAGGAACATTCGGAAGTCAGTTTCAGAGTTTTGTTTTTTGTTGTTTTGTTTTGTTTTGGTTTTTGTTTTTATGTTGGAATATGCCCCGGAATGAGGCAGTTGGCAAACTTCTCAAGACAATGAATCGTTCTCGTTTTTCTTTTCATGCCACACAGTGCATTGTTTCTTCTACCTGCTTATTTTTAGAATAATTTAGGAAAACAAAACAAAGGCTGTTTTTCCTAATTTTGCCATGAATCCCCCCTTGTTCCAAATGAAGACAGCATCACGAAGCAGCTTCAAGACAAAAAGCTTGGGCACTGCCCAGCTTGCCCGCTGCCCATCGACTTCTGTCCTGGGGACACAGAGGGTAGCAGCATCCCCGCCTGCACCAGTGCCATCCTGCTGATGTGATAGGCTAGCAAGATTTTGGTTAAAATCATGTCTGTGATTGTAACCGTCTGTATGAATTATTTTAAAGAAATAAAAATCCCAGAAAGAGAAAAAGAAAAAAAAAAAAAGACAAACAGTGAGGCTACTAAGCAGAGTGTCCTCAGGCAGTGGCCTCACAGAACTGCCTGCAGCCCTCTTAAGAGCGGCTTGGCCACTGCAAGACAGGACACAGTCAGCTGGGTGGGCTGGGTCCAGGACAAGTTGATGCTGAGACAACGGAACTTGCACCAGAGATCAAGAACCCTTGAAGGAGTGGACATCTCAGCCAACACCAGCATCCAGGGCTGAGTAGGCACAAGAGAAGACCCCACACAGTGTGGCCAGAATGAGCTGGAGGACTGGGACTCAGGCTCCAACACTGCTCCGCCTCTTCCATCCTCATTCTGGTCTAGATCCATATTGAGCTCCTCGCGTGCGAGGTGTTACTATTTCATGCGGTAGACAGACAAAAGCAGTCCACTGTTGGCCGGGCGTAGTGGCTCATCCCTGTAATCCCAGCACTTTGGTAGGCTGAGGCAGGCAGATCACCTGAGATCAGGAGGTCAAGACTAGCCTGTCCAATATGGCAAAATCCTGGCCCTCTAAAAATACAAAAATTAGTTGGGGATGGTGGTGGGTGCCTGTAATCCCAGCTACTCGGGAGGCTGAGGTGGGAGAATCACTTGAACCCGGGTGGAAGTTGCAGTGAGTCAAGAAGGCGCCACCGCACTCCAGCCTAGGCCACAAGAGCGAGACCCCGTCTCAAAACAAAAAACAGCAACAACAAAAATTCCACTGTCAAGACAGCAGCGTGACCACATGCTACATCTCTTTCTTCTATAGAACATCATTAGACATAGTAAAAAAAAAAAAAAAAAAAAAAAATGTATTTTGAGACAGAATTTCGTTCTGTCACCCAGGCTGGAGTGCAATGGCATGATCTCGGCTCACTGCAACCTCCACCTCACAGGTTCAAGCGAGTCTCCTGTCTCAGTCAGCCGAGTAGCTGGGATTACAAAAAATACATATATTTTAAAGCAGAGTAACAAATTCATAACTAAGCATGGAGTGAAAGAGGGGACCCCCAGGGAATTGAGATGGTAACATCTTTCTTTAAAAAAGAAAACAAAGTGTGCAAAATGGATGTCGCCTTGTCACTTCACACAGCCTACTGACATAGTGCCCCAGCCCCAGACCCCAAACTCACTGTCCTGCTCGGGGACCCCCAGAACACACTGAACATTGAGGGCACACCACCTACTCTCCTATCCTCACCTCATTCATGCAGGAAATGGCTAAATAACTCAGAAGAGAAGCCAAAAAGAAAATGCACACAGGGAACAGGAGAGAGCAGTCTGCCATTCAAAACACACCTAGACAAGCCTCATAGCAGACAAGGGCAGAACCAGGAATTAACACGTGGGGGAAGATATACATCACAAATAGACAGTAAAATCCGTGGAAGAACCAAGGGAATGGCAAAGCAGAATGTCAGGAAAGGACTTTATAATATGTAGGCCTTAGAGAAATAGAGAAGGAACTGAGACAAAAATCAATTTGAATCCTTGGAAATAAAAAATGTCATGACTGAAATTAACAATTCAGCAATTACTGAACTGAGAGCTAAACAGAACTTGTAAAGAGTTGTGTGTGTGTGTGTCCGTATACACATGCTCACGCACACATACAGAATGAAACTTCAGAATATCAAGGACAAAGAAAAAGAGAAAAAAGGTACCGGGAGAAGAGATGATGAATGATGCATAAAACATTGAAAATCAGGTCAGGCTCAGTGGCTTATGCCAGCACTTTGGGAGGCCGAGGCAGGTCGATCGCTTGAGCTCAGGAGTTCAAGACCAGCCTTTGCCACAATGCGAGACTTTGTCTCTACTAAAAATAAAAAAGTTAGGCCAGGCGCGGTGGCTCACGCCTGTAACACCAGCACTTCGGGAGGCCAAGGCGGGTGGATCACGAGGTCAGGAGACTAAAACGGTGAAACCCCGTCTCTACTAAAAATTAAAAAAAAATTAGCTGGGCAGGGTGGCGACTGTCTGTAGTCCCAGCTACTCAGGAGGCTGAGGCTGAAGAATGGCGAGAACTCGGGAGGTGGAGCTTGCAGTGAGTCGAGATGGTGCCACTGCACTCCAGCCTGGGTGACAGAGTGGGACCCCATCTCAAAAAATACATAAAAATAAAAAATAAAAAATTAGCCAAATATGGTGGTGTGCACATGTAGCCCCAGGCTGAGGTGGGACAATCGCTTGAGCTCAGGAGTTTGAGGTTTTAGTGAGCTATGATCATGCCACTGTACTCCAGCCTAGGCAACAGAGTGAGACCTTGTTTCAAAAAAAACCCCAAAACCAAACAACAAAATAAAATCACAAAAATGAAAATATATCAGATTTCTTCTCATTTTTTAGCTGTATTCTGCATATGAAAGACAAAAATGCAGGACCAGGCCAGGCGTGGTGGCTCACACCTGTAATCCCAGCACTTTGGGAGGCTGAGGGAGGTGGATCACCTGATGTCAGGAGTGGGAGACCAGTCTGGCCAACATGGTAATTACATTTTTTATTTACAAGAATTCAAATGGATTCTTGTCTCAGTTCCTTATTTCTCTAAGGTCTACACATTACAAAGTCCTTTCCTGACATTCTGCTATCGCCATTCCCTTGGTTGTTCCATGGATTGTACTGTCTTTTTGTGGTGTATAATTTCCCACGTGTTAATTTCTGGTTCTGCGCTTGTCTGCTATGCTAACGTTGAAGCAAGGATGATAATAGAACCTCCCTAAAACTGATCCTGTCCTTGTCCAGGGGCTGAACCCACTTTTGTAAGATGAATGAAAGGCCACAAGATTAGGATTTGGGGTGGGGATCCTGAATTCTGTGAAAATACAGGCATAGTTTCTGTAATCCCTTACTGCTCAGGAGTCATGTGGCCAGAGGTCACAAGATTTGTGTCTTCCCCAATGACTCCTGTAGATAACATCACTATCGTGGAACCGAAGATTGGCCTTTTGGGATGTTTCTTAGACTCACCCCACCTGGACTTAACCTGTGGCCTCATCCAGACGTGGACTCAGTGCATGAGGACCATGTCCACACCCCTGTGATTGCATCCCCAACCACTTGGGGTAACATCATTAATTCTTTTGCACGTGGAAATCCAGTTTTCCCAATACCATTGTAATTCCCCGGTGGGTTCTTCCTGCTTGCTGCACAGACAAAACCAGTTCACTGAGGCCATGGTATTGCAGAAAGGAGTTGAATTAACTCAATGCCAGCCACATGGAAGGACTGGAGTTATCACTGAAATCTGCCTCCCCAAAGGCTCAGAGTTTAGGGTGTTTCAAGGAAAGTTTTGTGGGCAGGCAGGGGACTCAGGAATGGGTGCTCTTTAATGGTTAGGGCTTCTCTAGGTGTGTTCTGAATGGCAGACTGTGCCCCACAGGCAGCACCCGGAGACATCTCTTTGCAGCGTATCAGCCCAGGCCTCCAGACTGGCCTCTGCTCGCCTCTCCTGTTCCGCATGTGCATTTTCTTTTTGTTTTTGGCTTCACTTCTGAGTTATTCATTTAGCCATTTACTGCAGGAGTGAGGTGAGGATAGGAGAGTACTTGGGGTGCTCTCAATGACCAGTGTGGTCTGGGGGTCCCTGAGCAGGACAGTGAGTTTGGGGTCTGGGGCTCAGGTGCTATGGCAGTAGACTGTGCAAAGTGACAGGAAGACATCCGCCTTGCATATTTTCCTTGGTTTTAAAGAAAGACGTTACCATTTCATGTTATATTTGTTTTCTGAGACACAGTTTTGTTCTGTCACCCATGCTGGAGTGCAAGGTGTGATCTCAGCTCACTGCAACCTCCACATCCCAGGTTCAAGCGATTCTCCTGTCTCAGTCTCCCAAGTAGCTGAGATAACAACCAAAAAGTACATTTTAAAGCAGAGTAACAAATTGATAACTAAGTGTGGAGTGAAAGAGGGGACCCTGGAGGACTGGAAATGGCAACGATAGACTATGGACTACGTTTCTCCCATGGCTGATTTGGCCTATGCCCAGGAATGAGCAAAGACAGCAGGCCCGTGAGACTGGAAGCAAGATGGAGTCAGCCATGCTAGACTTCTCTCACCATCATCTTTGCAAAGCTGGTCTCACCATTTATTGAAGTGAATATTCTCTTTTTTTTATTTGAGACGAAGTCTTGCTCTGTTGCCTAGGCTGAAGTGCAATGGTGCGATCTCAGCTCACTGCAACTTCCATCTCCTGGGTTCAAGAAATTCTCCTGCCTCAGCCTCACTATGCCTGGCTAATTTTTGTATTTTTAGTAGAAACAGGGTTTCACCATGTTGGGCCTTACAACACACATCAGCCCATCTCCTCTCCTGCTTGGCAGGTATGGTCATGATCCTCATTTCCCAGTTAAAGAAACCAAAACTCCATTATGATGTTTCACCATATTGGCCAGGCTGGTCTCGAACACCTGACCAAAAGTGATCCAAGTGCCTCAGCCTCCCAAAGTGCTGGGATTACAAGTGTGAGCCATCGCACCCAGCCAATTAGGAGTAAATATCCAACATTTAGCCAGGTGCAGTGGCTCACTCCTTAACCCCAGCACTTTCAGAAGCTGAGGTGGGAGGATCACTTGAGCCCAGGAGTTTGAGTCCAGGCCTGGCAACATAGTGAGACCCTGTCTCAACAAAACATTTAAAAATTAGCCAGGCATGGTGGTGTGCACCTCTAGTCACAGCTACTTGGGAGGCTGAGATGGGAGAGTATTTGAGCCCAGAAGGTCAAGTAAGCTGTGGTTGTGTCACTGTACTCCAGTCTGCATAACAGAGCAAGACCCTGTCTCAAAAAAAGAAATCCAAAATGTATAAATAATTGATACAACTCAAAACAACCCAATTTTTAAAATGTTAAAAAAAAAACTTGAAGAGACCTTTCTTTAAAGAAGATATAAAAATAGCAAGTAGGTATCTGAAAGGTGTTCCGCATTGTAGATCATTAGGGAAATGCAAATCAAACCCACTGAGATACCCCCTCACACCCCTTATGACCATTATCAAAAAGTCAAAAGATAAATGTTGGCAAGAGTGTGGAGAAATGGGAACTTTTGCATGCTATGGATGAGAATGTAGATTGGTACAGCCATTCTGGAAAAGAGTATGAAGATTTCTACAGAAATTAAAAATAGAACCACCATATGACTCAGCAATCCCTCTCCTCAGCATACAGCCAAAGGAAATGAAATCATTACTTTGTAAAGATACCTGTATTCTCATGTTCACTGCAGTCTTAATCACAATAGCCAAGATATGGTAACAATCTAAGTGTACATCAATGGATAAATGGATAAAGAGACTGTGGCACACATACACAATGGAATATTATTCAGCCCAGAAAACAAACAAGGTCTTGCCATTTGCCACAAGATGGATGAGGCTGGAGGATGTGATGCTACGTGAAATAAAGCGTACACAGAAAACCAAATATTGTGTAAACTCATTTATATGTGGGATTTAAAAGTGTAAATAAATCTACAGAGATAGAGAGTAAAATATTGTTTACCAGGTGAGGTAGGAGAGGGGAGGAATTGGGGACATGGAGGCCAAAGGATACAAAGTAGCAGGTATGAAGGATGAACAAGTCTAGAGATGTAATGTATGACATGAGGACTGCAGGGAACAAAATTGTTCTGTATGTGAAATTCATGCTCAGTGAGTAGATTTCAACTGCTCTTGCCACAAAAGCAACAAGGAAATGGGGAACTATGTGAAATGATTGGTGTGTTAATTTCTTTCAGTATAGGAGTCTTTTTACAATCTGTATATAACACATAACATTATGTTGTAAGCCTTAACTGTACACAAGAAAATTTATTTTTAAAAAAGAAAAATTGACAAAGACTGACAAAGCAAAGACTAAGTAAATAAAAACAGGGGTAACTCTATTTATATCTGTTAAACAAAAAATGAGCAACCAACTGAGGCAAGTGCCTCCATCAATAGACCTTTGTTGAGCACAATTTCATGACACCCCTGGAAAAAACACAAGCCACAGAAACACCTGTGACCTGTGCTTTCCAAAGAGGGTTTTGGGAACTGAGCACGTAAGGGGAGAATGGAGGCAGGACAGAAGAAAGGGAGGGGGAGCAGGCAGTGAAGGGGTGGTTACATTCTTAGGAAGCTCTAATTAGTGCTCAGTAATCTTCATTTTAGGTAAGATAAGGTAAACATCTGAAAAGAGGGAGGAAAGAGTCAATTATGCAGCCATCTTAGGGTAGGTGGAAGAGTGATTGATCTCATGTTCTTGTTCTGTACCTGGGAAGATAAGCCTGTAATCAACATTGTCAGTGTCAGATTGAATAGAACTCAGTTTTACATTTTAAGCTGAGGTTGCAGAGCCAGAGTTACAACTGGCATATGTTTATTTTATAGGGGGACATAGATCCGGAAAGATTTAGGGGCTAGCAAGTAATGTCCCTTTGAACAATTTGTAAGGGGGGCCATATGGAGAGGTACATGGCCTTTTGTGGTAGTGGGGACCTGGCTTATGTCTAATGCCATCACACAGGATTGTGAAATGGCAGCTATCTCTTTGGGGAGAAAGAATGGCAGTGTTGCACGACTCAGCTCCCAAACTCATGTCTCCCTTAGCATAACAGGTTTGGTGGTTCCAAGACTTTATTTTCTTTTACATATTAAAAAATACTCTAATGAAAGAGCTATGTGAGAGATAAAGAGGGTATTTCCTAATGATAAAAGGGTGCAACCAGCAGGGAGAAAAAGGAATTCTAAATTTGTTTATGCCTGGTAACTTAACCTTAAAACACACAGAACAAAGCTTAACAAATGAAAAAAAGAAATAAGTTGATGATCATTGTGGGAAACTTTAATATCTGTCTGTCAGCCACTGAAAAATAAACAGCCAAACATCAGTAAGGAAATAGAATCTTTAAAGGATGCATTTAACACGCTGGACCTAATTGAGATACGTGGTACACTACACTCAACATGCAGAATACATACCCTTTTCAAGTGCAGAAGCAATATTTATAACAATCATATTTATGATCATTGAGAAGACACAAATTCCAAAGAGTTTTAGTTATACAAATATTTAATCAGAGTGGAACTATAAGTTTGGAAATTAAGCAAAACATTTTCAGTATGGTAAAGGGATGAATAAAATCAAAGTTTGCTTTTTTGAAACACTAATAAAATTGATGGCCCCTGCAAGATTGATTAACAAAACAGACAAAAGGCACAAACTCTAACCGCAGACCTTATAAGTATTAAAAAGATAAATGAATAATAGAACAACTTTGAAATTTTAGATAAAATGAACAAATTGATTCAGCAAACACAGGTTACCAGAATGAATATTCAAATATATGTAATTGAACCTGTAATTAAACACCTTAAAAAGAAAACTACAGTCTCTCATGGCTTAATAAGTGAATTCTTTCCAAATGCTTAAGGAAGAAATAGCACACATCTTACATCAACTCTGTCAGAAATAGGAGAAGAAACATATTCCAAATTGTCTAACCAGCATAGCTTTAATACTATGTATTAAAACCTCACAAGTCTGGGCGCGATGGCTCACGCCTGTAATCCCAGCACTTTGGGAGGCAGAGGCGGGCAGATCACAAGGTCTGGAGTTCAAAAGCAGCCTGGCCAACATGGTGAAACCCCGTCTCTACTAAAAATACAAAAAAAAAATGAGCCAGGCGTGGTGGCATGTGCCTTTATTCCCAGCTATTAGAGAGGCTGAGGCAGACGCCGTGACAGTGAGTCGAGACTGCGCCACTGCACTGCAGCCTGGCAACAGAACGAGACTGCATTTCAATTAAAAAAAAAAAAAAGGATGAAAATTGAATTGCAGTATAATCTTAAAACTTTTGAGAAATCTATGTTTTTCAGCTAAAAAGAGACAGACTCAGCCTTTTGACCTTCCTCTTTCCCTCCTTGGAAGGCAATCCAAGGCCTGGAAAAACAGCAGCCACATTGTAACCAAAAGAATAAAAACATGGCTAAGGAAGTATCAGGAAACTAAAAAGAACCCTGGACTGCCTTCCTCTGCAAATTTTAAGTGACAATAATCTATATTTCTTTAAGTCACTGAATCAGATTAAATTTATGTATCCCTAAATGAGGTATTAAATACTAAAATACACACTAAAATACAAAAATTTTGGTCTTGAACTGTTGATCTCAGGTGATACACCCATCTCAGCCTACCAAGGTGCTGGGATTACAGGCATGAGCCATCACACCCACCTCAAAACCTTTGTTTTTTTAAAGATATTAGACATGTCTCTAGTTTGAAAAAAAAAAAGCCCTTAACAATAATGTAGGAGAATAAGAGAAACTTTTTCCAAAAAAGAGAAATCACTGTGATTATTTTATCTTATTGGAACGTTGGATAATATAGTCTGCTTTATTAATCATCAAGCATGCTGTAAATTTTCCATTATAATAGGATTTGTACCTCAATTAAGGTGATAAAGTTTTGAAAGTGAAAGCCAGCCCCGCCCCTCTCCCAGAGTGCACGGGGACAGCAGTTGCATGGGCAGCTTTCCTTGTGACATCACAGGACCTTCATGACATGCCGCTGCCTGGCCCCACCTCCTTTCCCTTTCATCTTTCTCATTGACCAATGGGCTTGCAGCATTAAGGCCACGCCCCTATTCTGCATTCTAGTGCAGCCCTGGTGACGCCTCCTCTGGCTCAGTCACATAGCTGCGTGGTACGTGACTGGAGGCATATCATTGTCCTTGCCTGGATCACGCCAATGTGGCCCCAACCCCACCTCCCCACCCCATGATGTCAGAAAAAACCCAACAGAGCAAATTGGCTGAGGCCAAGGAAAAGGTAAAATGCATCAGATTGTGACACCCCAAACCCAACCCTGCCCCAGGCCCCTCTGACAGCAGAACAGCTGCCAGAGTCCATGTCACTCCAGAGGTACACCGGGCTGGGCCCCCCCAGTGCCTCTGGGCTCCCCTAACCAAAATCTTGTGTCAGCCCCAACCCCTCAGCAGTCTGCCCCTGACCTCATCTGACTTTGAGCTGGTGACTCATGGGGCTCCCCACTCCATACTCTGCCCTCACCCCCTCTTGCTCGAAAACTGACCTCCCTGGGCCCTTTGGGCTCACGTTTCCAAGGAACTGGATGCCACAGCACCTGCCCTCACCAGTCACCCCAGGGTGACTTTGGGAAGGTGACTCCTGGGACTACCCGCTCCATACTCAGCACTCACCTACCGCTGCCCCAAGCCCAACCTCCCTGGGCTCTTTGGGCTCACGTCTCCAAGTACCTGGGTCCCAACCCTGTGAACCCCACCCCAATCTCAAAGAGGCAACTTGGGCATGGCACTGATGTGTCCCCCATCCCCCACCACACCATGGAGGAGTGGAACATACTGACGGCACAGTCCCTCTAGGAACTGTCATTACTGCTGCAAGACTGGCCTTTGATCTTAGGACCCATCCCCTAAGTTTTCTCACCCCATTTCTGGTTCCTCTGGTTGCAGCACAGATTTCCAGCTGAAAGGGAATGGGGACCGTGTGACCTAGGAGTGAGAAGTTTCAGGATGCCTTACTCCCTTAACACAGACATTGACAGTTTGAAAAGCCTACACCTCCCTTGTGAACTCAAAATGTTGACAGTGTCTCTGGGTGGCAGTGGGAAAACAGGTTTGGTTTGCTTTGGTTTTCTCCCAGGCTTCTACTCTCCAGAGAGACTTCAACAGTTTTTTCTAAGTTATCCAGCTCATATTTGAATTCTCCATGGTTCTCGCACCAGAGTGCCCATCAGTCAGTGATCTTTGAAGTGAGATTTGCTCATCTTCTGCAGAAGAGACCTTGGGAAACTGAACTTGACAACTTGAATCTTCCTCATCTCATCTCATCCTGGGGTACTTTGAGTACCACAGGATACATATGGGACATCTTTCTGAAGCATCAGTTTCCCTTGATTCTCTTGAGAGAGACAAAGCATTAATGTTCTTAGGGATGACAGTCACATAGATTTCTAACAGTGTAGCAGACTTCTCTCTGAAATGAAGCTTGGGTTGTCCTCTTTCTGTTCAATTCCCAGATTTAACAGAAAGGCTGCCTTCTGCCCTGAGGATACATGACTCTAACAGGATGTATGACTGTAAACCACACAGTGTACACCTTCCTGCCTACTTTTTATTTTCTACCTCTGCCTCTGGTTTTGGTCCCTGGCAGCTGCTGATTTGTGGCAAAACCCCAGAGCTCACAGTCAGAAGACTGAGTTTAAGTTCCATTACTGCCTTTCTTTTAGCCACGGTATCAATCCCTCTCAGTCACTAAGTGATTGCAACAGCACCTCGTACAGTTGTTGGTGGCATTAAATCAGATGGTCTATGAGAGTATTTTGTATAAAATGTAAAGTGACTGTAGGAGCTTGTAGTTCTCATGAGTATCACTGCTCCTCTTTTCCACAGTTTACAGGCTATCATCAGTGGAACAGTGCTTGTGTTGGTACTGGAGCAACCGACACCAAACAGAAGAAAATAAATAATGACACTAACCCTGAGACAACCACTTCTGGTGGTTGCCATTCACCTGAGGATGTGAGTCTTGGCTGGCTGGTCTCCTGAGGACAGGGGACACAAGGGGAGGTTGAGGGTAACTGTTAAGATTGTGGAAGGAAGAACTGCCGGGTACTGGTTAAGAATTCTGGGTTTGAATCCTACCTCTTTCTCCATCTGTGAGGGACATGATTTACAGCAAATTGCTTGAGTTCTTTGGACCTCTCTTTTCACATCTGTAAAATAGGGGTGGTAATGTTTTACTTACATGTGTGAAGTTTAAATCAGATTTGTTATTGTTGTTGTTTTTGTGTTAATCCCTAGTCCAGCACCTGCTGTAAACTCCTCTCCTCTTTGGGCTTCCATTTCCTGAGGAGGTAGAGTTAGAGTGTCAGAGGTTTCTGTTTGCTCTGAGAGTCTTTGATTTAAAGATTCACTAGAATGGAAACCTTGGGGCCAAGGGCTCCTGTCTGCCTTTTCCGTCCTATATCCCAGCTGTGAAGAACCATCCCCGGTCCCCATGTACTTGCTCAATGCTTGTTGAATGAACACATCTTTCTAAATCACAAGCTAGCAGAAGGGTGGGCTTTTCTCACATTCCATGTCTGAAGGTTTCTGTTACTGTCTTTTCCAGAGAATCTAGTTTCAGACTTTCAGTTCTGTGGCTGTGGGCAAAAACCAACAAAGAACCAAATCCTTTTTCCTTGGGAGTTAAGGAGTGTTGACCAGTTCATGCTCCCACTGGGTCTAAGAACTTTGCCCTTAAAATCCATTCCTGACCCCTGCTTACCACTTCCTGGCCTGGGGAATAGAGTCGAGGGGCCACCCTCAGTCACCTTCCTTTGACTCTCCCCACAGAAACAACAGAACCAAGCTCAGCTGAAAGAAGTAACATGGTTTCTTTGTTTGCTCATGACATGACTACTGGGTTTGGGGGGGCACTCAGATGTAGAGGCCCAAGTCTCCTCTCGCCTACTCCCAGCCTGGGGAGGAAGGCTCACCTCCCAGATTCCAGCCCATCCCCACAGGGTCCCTGATAACCTGGTCCCATGGGTGGGCCTGTCCTGGGGAAGGGGGCCATTCTGGGGGCATGTCTCTTGCTGTGGATCTCTGCTTCCCCCTAGTAAGAGCTCTGTCTTCCTCTTCCTATAGGAAAAGAAGGTGAGCCGTCAACATCAGCCAGCCCTAAGGAGGCAGCTAGAGGTGAGTGGAGGGTGTGAAGTTCCCTCCTGTCCTCTGGATGAGGTTTCTTTGCTTCTCTTTCAGCACTTGCTTGTTTTTTCTCCCAAAGGCCCAGGATCATACCGTACAAATCCTTATGTGTCAGAAAACTGAACTGGAGACAGTGCTCTATTACAGCCAGGATGCTGCCGGGAAATTTGAAGGTGGGAATCTGGGCACCCCATCATCCCTCAACCTCGCATTTTCACAGGCCTTTAGGGGGAGTCCTTTGGGCCGCATCTCAACCTCTCTCATTCCAGGAGAGTCCCAGGATCTGGCAGACCTCCTGCATCATTCCTGGCACTTTGAAGGAGAGTTACAGTGGGCCCTCTCCTCTGTGTCCACACAGCACAAGAAGGCAGACAGGGTGAGTCCAACCACCTGCCCGGTCCCATGGGAGCCCAGCTTTGCAGATAGAGGAATGAGTCTAAAGGTCCCTTCTGCAGGATTCAGCGTCCTGCCCAGAAGACAGCATGGGCCATTTCTTGCTGCTTTTGTGTGTGGTTGTCAGAGGCAGGTTAGAGCTGAGTCAGCTGCTGTGGGTGAGTTGCGGGGTGCTGTGGGGAGTGAGCACTGGACACAGAGCTCTGAGGCCAAGTGCCCACCCTGCCAATACTTGGCTGTGCCCTTGGTCAAATCCTAGGTGGGGGTTAGGGTACTTGTACCATGAAGGTACAGAAGAGTATCTTTAGTATGTTACCATTTGTGTAGAAAGAGGGAACACACATACGTGTGTGTGTGTGTATGTATTATGGTAATATACATAAAACATGTTTGTAAGGATTCATAAAAAACTCAGGAGATAGGAACAGTATTGGGGGGAGATATTTCCTTTCTGTACCTTCTGAGGTTTGGACTATGCCAATGTATCATTCTTTCAAAAATCAACAAAGGATTAATTTCCTTCTCCTTATCTGTGTCCCTACCCCCAGCGAAAGAATGGGCTTAGAGAATCAGATATACCTGGGTGTTGAAATCCCAGCTCTAAGTGATCTTAGGCAGCACTTAACCTTTAATACCCCATGTTTTTCCATCTACACAATAGAGGTGATCATGGTAACTGTCTCCTATGGAGTTTGTGAGGATTAAATGGGATTGTTAGCATCGTGCCTGGTGAAACACTCAATAAAGGTTCCAACAGTGGTAGTAATAACAGTAACAGCAATAGCAATATTATCTCATCTCTCTGGGACCCTGTTAGCCAGCTATCAATTCAATCTCTTTCCCTGTCCCTTCCACCCTTACTGAGTTCTTTGAAAAACAAGTGACAGCCAGGTGTGGTGGTGCATGCCTGTAATCCCAGCTACTTAGGAGGCTGAGGCAGAAGAATCACTTGAACCCAGGAGGCGGAGGTTGCGATGGGGTGAGATCGTGCCTGTGCACTCCAGCGTGGGCAACGAGAGAAACTCCATCTCAAAAAAAGAAAGAAAGAAAGAAAGAAAGGAAAACAAATGAGACCATGGGCTTGGAAATGTCTTGAGAACATGTCAGGTGTGATTGAGAGGGAGCAAGAATTACTGTGGAGTAGTCACTGTAGCTGTCGTTACTGGTCGGCCAGCTGCTCCTCTGCCTGCTCTATCCTGACTTGACCTTTCTCTATTTGTAGTACATCGAGGAGTTAACAAACGAGAGGGACGCCATGAGTCTGGAGCTGTATAGGAACACGTAGGATGGGGGAAGGTGGGATGGGAGGTCTGGGAGCCCTTAGTGGGGGTGGTGTGCTGGGAGGTGGGGGGTACAGGTGAGCATGGTGAGAGGCTCATACAGGTTTTCATGTGTGCACAGGGAAGCTCTAGTGCCGCCTGTGCCACTGACTCATGGGGTAGCCTCAGGCAACTCATGTCCTCTCTCTGGCCTGCCACCTGGGACTTTTAATTCCTGGGGTCCCTTCCAGTGCCATGATTCTGTGGTTGTGGGGTGAGGCAGAGGGTCGATCACCAAAGCGGTCCTTTCTGTTCTTCATTCATTCCTTTCTCTACTGCCTCTGGCTATAGCATAACCAATGAGGAGCTGAAGGAGAAAAATGCCAAACTACAAGAAAAACTTCAAATCGTAGAATCTGAAAAGTCTGAGATCCAGCGCAATATCAAGGAGCTAAAAAGGAAGCCGGAGAAGGACAAAATCCTGCTGCCACAGGTGAGCAGCGGCAGCCCTTGGGGGTGTGGGAGCAGCATCCAGCTGGGACCATGGTCAAGGGATCATGCAGGGTATGGGGAGTGTCCAGCCAAGAGTTGGAAAATTTGGGCCCTTATTCTGGTCCCACCATAGAATCCTCTAGAGTGTGCTAAAAATCTACAAAGTGGGGACCTGCCTGGCAAATCAGAACCTCAGGGTTAGGGCTTAAAATTTCTTTTTAAAGAATCATAGATGAAAACCATTGTTTTATAGATTACATTTATATAGTTAGCTTATGAGTCTATTTCCTTTTCAGGTTCAAACCAACACTTTACAGGAGGAGAAGATGTGGAGGCAGGAGGAGAAGCTTCAGGATCAGGAGGAGAAGATACGGAAGCAGGAGGAGAAGCTACGGGATCAGGAGGAGAAGATACGGAAGCAGGAGGAAAAGATGCGGAGACAGGAGGAGAGGCTGTGGGCACAGGAGAAGGAGCTGCGGGAGCAGCAGGAGCAGATGTGGGAGCAGGAAAAGGAGCTGCAGGAGCAGGAAAAGAAGATGCAGGAGCAGGAGCAGCAGATGAGGGAGCAGGAGCAGCAGATGGGGGAGCAGGAGGAGAAGATGTGGAGACAGGAGGAGAAGATGTGGAGACAGGAGGAGAGGCTGTGGCAGCAGGAGAAGCAGATGCGGGAGGAGGAGGACAAGATGCGGGAGCAGGAGGAGAAGATGTGGAGACAGGAGGAGAAGATGTGGAAGCAGGAGAAGGAGCTGCGCGAGCTGGAGGAGCAGATGCAGAAGCAGAAGGAGCAGATGTGGAAGCAGGAGGAGCAGATGTGGAAGCAGGAGGAGCAGAGGCCCAAGCTGGAGGAGCAGATGCGGAAGCAGGAGGAGCAGATGCGGAAGCAGGAGGAGCAGATGCGGAAGCAGGAGGAGCAGATGCGGAAGCAGGAGGAGCAGATGAGGAAGCAGGAGGAGCAGATGCGGAAGCAGGAGGAGCAGATGTGGAAGCAGGAGGAGCAGATGAGGAAGCAGGAGAAGGAGCTGCGTGAGCTGGAGAAGCAGATGCGGAAGCACGAGGAGCAGATGAGGAAGAAGGAGGAGCAGATGCGGAAGAAGGAGGAGCAGATGCGGAAGCAGGAGGAGCAGATGAGGAAGCAGGAGGAGCAGATGCGGAAGCAGGAGAAGGAGCTGCGCGAGCTGGAGAAGCAGATGCGGAAGAAGGAGGAGCAGATGGGAGAGGTGGAGGAGCAGATGTGGAAGCAGGAGGAGCAGATGCGCGAGCTGGAGGAGCAGATGCAGGAGCAGGACGAGAGGCTGCGATTGAAGGAGGAGAGGCTGTGGGATCAGGATGAGAAGATGCGCGAGGAGGAGGAGAAGATGTGGATACAGG
Source organism: Pongo pygmaeus (assembly GCF_028885625.2). NCBI lineage: Eukaryota > Metazoa > Chordata > Mammalia > Primates > Hominidae > Pongo > Pongo pygmaeus. The sequence goes on along the minus strand of NC_072389.2, from coordinate 20,367,180 downwards.
AGGAAAGGCTTCAGGAGCAGGAAAAGGAGCTACGGGAGAAGGAAGAGGAGATGCAGAAGCAGGAGAAGATGCAGGAGGAGGAGGAGAAGATGCGGGAGGAGAAGAAGGAGATGCGGGGGCAGGAGGAGAAGATGCAGGAGAAGGAGAGGATGGGAGAGCAGGAGGAGAAGATGCAGGAGGAGCTGTGCTCAGAGCCCTGCCTCCCTCCCTCCAAAGACCTTTCTGATAGGAGCCACCCTGGCAGCGTGGAGCCTGCACGAGAGGCCGGGAAGGGTTATTCCCATGACAACCGCACTGCACAGCAGATGATGCAGCTGCTTGGTGGAAGGAAGAACGCCCAGGAGCGCCCAGTCTTAGGCAGCACTTCCTGCATCCCATTCTTCTACCGAGGAGATAAGAAAAAGATGAAGATCATCAGTATCTAAAAGCCGGCACTGTCAACAAGGCCTACAGAAGTGTAAGCCGCCGTGGAACTTTGTGAATATAGTCTGAGAACAAACTTGAAAAAAAGAAAAAAAAAAGAAAATTTATTTTAAATTGTGGCAAAATACTGGCTTGGTGCAGTCGCCCACACTTGTAATCGCAGCACTTTGGGAGGCCTAGGCAGGTGGTTCACCTTAAGTCAGGAGTTCAAGACCAGCCTGGCCAACATGATGAAACCCCGTTAAAAAAGTTAGCCAGGCATGGTTGCGCACGCCTGTCATCCCAGCTACGCGGGAGGCTGAGGTTGCAGTGAGCCTACATCACACCACTGCCTCCAGTCTGGGTGACAGAGTGAGACTACACCTCAAAAAAAAAAAAAAAGTTTCTACCTGAGGACTATAATATCTATGTACATTTCTATTGCTTTTTCTTGGTCTTTCTCATTTAGTCTTGTGTTGTCTTGTCTTATGGCATGCCTAGTAAACTTTTATCTGCCTCCAGAGAGTAATGACTTTGACTTTATGGCACACAATTGGAGTAAGAGCAGACCACCTTCATCTGGTTTGGGACTAAGCTAGTTCAAAGCAGGTTTTAGGTTTTGTGACAGCTGGTCTATGTTTTATTCATTTGGACTCCTAGGGGTGGCCCTTCCAGTGTTCCCACCAAGGTCCCATCTCCTTCCTGGGATCCAAATTCTCATTAGGTCATTTCAGCCCTGTGAGAGTGCCAAACATTCAGCTAGGCTCTCCAGCCTCTTAACTATCACTTCACACTCAGTTTCTTAGCCTCTTAGCCCTCTACTGTTGACCAATCACCAAATGTGGGAAAAGCACTATAGACTGTTGGGGTCACTTCCTAGGCCTGGTCACTCAAGTCCTGGCTGAGGTCTTCAATTACCTTCCAACAACTGTTTTTGATGGTGGGGGGACACATTTTTTTGTGAGAGTCTAAATAGTTTCTGTGGCATAAATGCATGGTTTAATGGTGCCTGGGTTGTAACAGAAAAGTATATGGGCAAAAATCATAAGAGAAAAATGATTCATATTTTATGTCTGTCTACATTAGACCTGCTCAGGGAATAGAATTTGGGAATCACATAATAAATAAGAAACTGCATGCTTGATTGAACATTTGCTTTCTTCACTATCAGGACATGGGGACATATATTTTAAGGCTTTTAAAGGCATTTGGGAGAGATTTTATATAGGCCATAAAATGCATTACCCCTCAAAAATAAGAATCACTGAAGAATATAGTTGACTCACAGAAAAAAAAAAAAATCCTCTCTAATTTTAAGCCGCTATTAGTTCTCTTTACAAAAAACTTGGGAAAGTTATTATTTTTATTTTTTTGCAAACTTTAACCATGACCTCGCTTTACTTCCATGTATTTAATTTCACTGAAATTATATTTCAAAGAAAAGTCTTTCTGGAAATTGTTTTTACTTTAATACCCAAAATTGGAACAACAGCACTCACAGGAGCAAGGCTCCAACCAGTGGATCAGCTGTTTGGCGTGGATGTAGAAGAAGGTGCATTGAAACTCAGTACATCTGTGTTTAGCCTTAGGCAGAAAGTCTGTTTCTTCAAGTAAACCTAATATACTAAAGATACTCCCTGCAGATGGCTTGTTTCCAGCCCATGGCAAGGTAGACAAGTCACATGGCTTTAAAGGCAAAGCCGTCTTGTCTGTCTCATGGGGACATAAGAACAATCGATTGTTGAAGGAATCCTAGGGCTTTTGGCTTCCAGTACAGACAGACAGATGTGCCTCTCTCGACCTTGCTGAAGCAGGCCCCAAATATTCACTCCTAGAACATGGAGACAAAGAAAGAAATTGAACTTTCCAATATATTCCAGTTTCTTCTAGATTCAAATATAGCTCTGAAATGAAGATGAGATTGTTTGCATTGTTGCTTTGTTTTGAAATTTTATTATTAAACCCCACAATTCGAAGGCACGGAAATGTTTGCCTAGCATTCAGCACACCCCAAACATTTCCAGATGGGTTGCAAGAAGTCAACCTCATCCAGATTTTGTTTCTGCTGGAGATGTCGTCCCTTGCTGTATGTCCTTGCATATTTTTCCTGCCAGCTGTGGGAAGTGACAGGACATGGTTTAATTTGGGCTGCTGTTCTGTTTCTTTAAGCCTGCAGCAGACAGCCCTTTTGAAACTCACCCTTTGCCTCTCCTCCCTCCTATAATTCATTTTTTTCCTCATTTTTTTTCTGATAGTGCATATTACTTGAGATTTTCCTGATAGTGCATATTACTTGAGATTTTCCTGGAAAAGTTGTGATTATCTGGAATTGGATCTTCTGCCACCTTCAACAGCTCGAATCCTTGTAGGCTAGCAGCTAACCTAGAGCTGGCAGACTCAAATGGAATCTTGATCTCTTCATATTTAAGGCTCAGAAAACTCAAAAGGAGTGCTTTGTAAAATACTTCTGTTTATATTATATGTATGATAATTAGCATGAGTACAAAACGGGCAAAATTTAGCTGGGCTCAGGTAGACTTTCCTATGGATCAGATAAATGGAAATGAAAAAAAGTATGAGGACACAGATTTGCTGATTGTTCTCCATCTTTTATATTTATTTCTTAACTTGTCTTGGTCTACTGTAGAATGTTCCAGAAATGTCATTGGGTATAATGTCTGATTTAGCACTGACTTATTTGTGGGTTTGCTTCGAGTGTATTTTCCTTGGGCTTTGGGTATATGACTGCCACAAATTTTAATTACACTAATTAGACGTAGGTGGATGCTTAAGCCCAGTTGGAGTCCTAGCCCTGTTCAGCTGCCTCTGTCATTAGTTTTTCTGGTGACATGGTTTGGCACCATCTTCCAACACATTTTCCGGAAATTAGTTTTAAGTTCAAAAATAACTTGTCTAATAAAGCTACTGACATTCAACTAGTGTCTTTAACTTGTTGAAGTGGACTTGAGTAAAATGCATACATTTAAACTGTAACTTGTGTACCCATTTCTTTCCTTAACTGTGGGCTTTCAGATTTGTTTGGTGGCTAGAGAGGGAGTCATGCCCGATCCTCATGAGTCCCTGTGCTCATGTCTAGTTTAGGTGAAGCCTGACTTGGCTCAGGGCTGGGTGGCAGGTTTTAACGTGTGTGGCAATGCTAGTCAATTGGGGATATCCACATGGCTCATAGTGTAGAGAAGGCTTCTGAGGTCTAGACCCAGCAGGTGGGAAGCCAGCCTTGGTTAGTGCCGTGGACCACGGGCACAGGAGGAGTCAGTCTCAGGAGCACCTCTGCCCTGCATCTCCCTCGGAGGATATAGGGCCATGTGTGCCTGCCACTTCCCTGTTCTCACAGCTCTTTGTGATGTCAGAGAAGCCTTTGGATTTTGTTTTTGGGAGAGTATGCCAAACTATGGCCTCCACAGCATGGGGTTCAGGTTGAGTTTGCCATTCCTAGTTGCTCCCTGGAAACATATCCCTCCTCTTTAACCCTACTTAAAGGGTTTAAAACATTCTACTCTTACTTTTAAAGGATGCTTTAAAAATACAGGCCACATCTGTTTCACTTAATCTGCATTCAACAGCACCTCATGACACAAAAAGTAATGCAGTCTGTTTGCCAAGCAAGCACTTGGAAATTTCGAGGCACGGAAACTGATAGGAGCCTCCGTTTTTCCACCTTGAGGATTGTTGCACTTTGCATCCACCCAGGTCATCTCTCAGCAGCATCCACGCTCACAGGGCTGCCTCTCGTCCTCTCACATATTTTCAGGCGTGTTTGTTCACTATTCAATGCACTCAGCTTTTGTCAAGTGCCCACTTGCTCTCTGCAAGGTGTTTTGAATTCACGTATGGCCAGGGGCTCTGGTGCAGGGAGGAGCACACAGAACCAGAAGACATGGAGCATGGGGCTTCCAAGGTCTTCCCTTCAGGAAGCCAGATGATGAGGGCATTTCTCCTTTGTTACTTTGCTAAAGCGGCTGACAGTAGTTAGACACAGCTGAGGAGGCGGGAGGCCCGCAGCACTTCTGGGGGTCCAGCATGCTGTTTAGCTACTGATGAGGGTGGGCAGAAGAAACAAGCAGACTCCCTCCTGCTCTGGGACAGTTTCACGTAGGAAACCAGGAGTCTGAGCCGCCCAGAGTATGGGCATGTTGAGGGCTGCTGGCCTTTTTGTCAGGTCTTCGGAACAGGCACGATGGGATTATTGTCATCTCGAATGTCAGGCTAAGGGAGCTTCAGGAAAAGATTTCTGCACCATTTTTTTAGGACATTGTTTCCAAATCCTTTAAAGTCTAAGGGTCACTTGGTGCAATCATTTCACTACTTATTTGGCAAAGGGAGTTTACAGAATCAGTGTGGAACGTGGAGACGATGTGAAGATGGCGTTTTCAGTCCGCTGATGTCCTTGTTTCCTCCCTGTCTCTCTTGCAAAGTCGCCAACATCCAGCAGCAGCTGGCCCAGCTTGACAATGAGTCCCGGCCAGGCACGGCCGAGGCTGACAGGGACCGGCTGCAGCTCATCAAGGAGAAGGAGGCCCTGCGGCAGGAGCTTCAGCTCATCATTGCACAGCGCCGCTCCGCGGGAGATGTGGTCCTGCTGGAGGAGGAGCGGGAGCGCCTGGAGCAGGAGCTGCGATGTGCACGGGCCACCTCCGCACAAAGCGCCATGGAGAGATGGGTCAGCGGGGACAGGACCTTCAGCAGAAAGCCTGCTGGAAAAACTCCACGGGGTGGCTTGTGTGTGGCTGAAGGGTGTTCCTGATGATCGCTCAGAGCTTCTCCTGCCTGGATGTTCCCTGGTCTAGGAGGGGCATGCGGTGGGCGACACTGCCTTCTGCTCCCTGGGTCTCTGGAGCCTCTGCTCTGAAGCAGGAGGTGATAAGGGGGAAGGAGTGAGGGAAGATGGGTGACCTCCACCTCCCACAATGCCCCACCCTTCCCGAAGTTTGTGCTTGGTGCTTTCACCTGCCTTTGTGGGACCCTGCCCTGAGCAGGCTGTGGTCTAGCTCTGGCCCGAGCAGCTCTGTTGCATGGGGGGAAGAATTCCCTGTTCCTGACAGGGTGAGCATGGTGGGAATCCACCTACTGCTTTCCTCTCCAACTTTGATTTCTAACCAGGAGAGCCTGCTCTTCTCTGGCATTGGGAAGCTGGCCACCTGTCGTGCATCTGTCCTGAGGCTCCTTCACCACGCAGGACAAGCAAAGCCAGCATGGCGGCTTTGGTATTCGGTGCCACTAGGTCGTTCAGCCTTTCCTCGTGTGCCATGTGTCCTGGTTTCCACTTGCTGTGTGAGATTGCAGATTGTGTCAAAGGCTGGGCCTGCCTTCCACACTTAACAGCAGTTTCTCTGTGGCTATCAGCTGGGCTTTGGAGAGCAGCCCCTCCCCCACGTGTTAAAGTCTCGCCCCCGGAGCTCACATGAGCAGCTCCACAGAGACTCTAATAGACGCTTGGATGATTGGATCTGTTCAGATGCTCTTACTCCTACTGTTTCACAATGGGTGTCTGTATTGTTGGCGTCCTTTATGCTTGGATGTTCATGGGTCATCTTCATAGAAGACAAGTCTGTGGCTTGGCACGAGGGGCTCATGGCAGCCTCAGGAAAGCAGTGGTGTCTGGAGAGTTGAGCTCAGAGCCCTGGGCAGGTGAATTTCATTTTGCCTGAGATGGTGGCATGCCCTGTCACCTCACCCAGAATCAACCACGAGGAGAATCTGAATGTGAAAGGGACTGTGCAGCTGAAGTTTTCTACTGTGCTCTTGCACGGCTGCATTTGTTTTCAGCTAAACATTTCCTTCTGTTCCACCCCTGATATTCTTGTATGTGTGTTCTGCATAGGAGGACCTGGGAGTTGCTGTTGCTTCTCTGTGAAGGAGGGAGGACTTGGCCCCACAAATGTCGCCTGCATCTCAGGGCCCCACACCCATGCTCCTTTGACTGTGGCTGCTGTCAACATGTGGAAATCCAGCACACACACATGCTGTGGCCCCTGAGTACAAGTCTGCAGCCCTCCATGGAGCCAGTGTTAGCCCCGATGCCTGGGTTCAAGGGTGGGGACAGCAAAGCCAGACCAGCTTTGACTCACATGGGGGCCTCACATGAGACCATCCCAGGTGCTGAGTCCTGGGACTCAGAGCCCTCGACCAGGACCTAATCGCCCCAAGCATGTTTCCTGAATCTGCTGCTAAATGACCTTGGCGGGAGAAGCACATCCACATGTGCTAAGCACTGGCACGCACATCTCATGGGGGTGGGGCACTTGTAGCTCTGGGCCTTCTGTGCCGGTACACACAGGGCCCATTTCTCCACGCCACCTCCCTTCAATGGAGGGGTGCTTGCAGTTTGCAAGTATGGGGCCACATGGTAGGAGGCTTCCCCTAGCACAGGCTGGCAGCATTAGGAGACCCGGCGTGGGCCAGGTGCAGAGAGAGTGAGGTTGGTGCCTTAAGGCTGAGCTGTGCCAGCTGTAGAGCTGGGCCCAGTCTTCCTGTCTCACCTGCAGTGTTATCAGCAGCAAATGGGAGGCGTTTGCCTGGCTGGGGTGTCATCCGGGGGGAGAAAGAGAGAGATGCTCACCTCCTTCAAGCCTCCCGCCCTGGCAGAAGATACATGCAGCGGCCTCCCAGCTGCTCAGAGCCGTCATCTCTGGAGGGAGCTGGTGCACATCTCCTGGGCTGAGGGAGCAGGCTTGAGGTGAAGGACACATACCCTAGATAATCTCTCGGAAGGCTTGTGTCAATGCTTGTGATATCCTTTGTTATTTTAGCTTGCTCATGTTAGTGTGTGGCAGGCATTTATACAAGATGCTGATGTTCAACAGAGAACCCCACGTCTCTATTGCAAGATGCCTGTCATCCTGAGAAATCCTCTTTCCAAGGATGACTGCTTTTATTATAGGGGTGATTATAAAATGAAAGATCTATCAAAAAGCAAAAATTTGGTTCTGCGGAACCTGAAGTCACGTTTTCCTTTGTCATAATTTAATGGCATCTTTACAATAAAGTACTTTATGTAAAGTAAATGAAGACAGTAAATTAGACTTTATATTTTCTTAATCTGTTAGCTTACTTTTCTACTCCTTTTCATAGCAGTGGTAAATATTCTTTGAAGTTAGTTTCCTTTGAATTGGAGACACAAGGCTATGTGCTTTAGGAGTTGGGCCCTGGCCAGTTTTCTGCCAGGAAACTGTAACCCCTTTTCTTTTTGTTGAAAATATAAGTACAGAAGTCAGGCAAATGTCTAAGACTCTTATTCTAGCAGTTTATTTTCCAGCCAGTTTTTAGATGTCTCAGTTATTGCCAGCGTGGCCCCTGTTTGGTAAGGAAGTTATGTTTTTAGTCATCTGCAACTTTCAGAATAACCAGCATAAAATTAGACTGCACATGTGGCACTCATGGGCACTTGTGTGTGATCTTGTATCCAGATGCACTGTCTCTTGCACACTACAAAATGCACCTATTTGTATAATGACAAATGTGTTGTATTGGATAGAAGGGGGGAATTTGATCTAAAACTTTTTTCACTACAGATAAAACAATCTGAAAATAAGTCATGACTAAAGGCAGTCTAAAACCGAGCCGTACATATGAATGTATCTGTATGTCATCTGTGTGAAAACAGAGCTGGAATGTGCTGACGGATTTAGCGATGGGTTGGAAATTCTACCTGGTCACTCAAGAGTGGAGCCAGTTTTCAGTAGGAACTCAATTTAGATTCTATTAATTTGGGATTTGAGCTAATAGAATTCAGGTTGGGTTAGAATTTCTGAAAAGCATTAAGAAAAAAGTTAATAGCCTTGGACCAGGCTTGGGTAAATTCCCTACAACAAATCGCTTCCTGGGGCTGGTCACTGTTTGCCACTGGATACGCTCTACTGGTGTCATCTCTGCCCCTGGGGTCCTCTGTGACTTAATAGTGTCCTGGTGCTTGTGAGAGTGGGTTCCAAGTTACAGCTCCAAAGCCCAATGAGGGATGTATTTTGAACTCACTTTTAAACTCCCTTTGAAAACCCTCAGCTCCCCATCTTCTGAAAAAGATGGGGTTTTTGAGGATATCGCCCTTGATAAGCATCAGATAGGATGTGAGTATCACAGAAAATTGGGGAAATGTTTTTCAGTAGTAAAGGAAATGCCTGTTTGTTGGTAATGTGCCTTGGCTTTAGGGTCAAGCCAGCCTGACCGAACTTTGAACTTGTGTAGCAGAGGCAAGCGACTTTATATGAGTTTCTTCATCTGAAAAGCAGGGATACAACCCAAAGACCAGTAAGGAATGAGGCAGTGCATACAAAGCAGTGTGCCTTTCTATAAGCCCCTCAGTGGAACTTCAGAATTGCTTTTTTTTTTTTTTTTTTTTTTTGAGACAGAGTCTCGCTCTGTCGCCCAGGCTGGAGTGCAGTGGCACAATCTTGGTTCACTGCAAGCTCCGACTCCCAGGTTCATGCCTTTCTCCTGCCTCAGCCTCCCAAGTAGCTGGGACTACAGGCACCCATGACCACACCCAGCTAATTTTTTGTATTTTTGGTAGAGACAGGTTTCACTGTGTTAACCAGGATGGTCTCGATCTCCTGACCTCGTGATCTGCCCGCCTCGGCCTCCCAAAGTGTTGGGATTACAGATGTGAGCCACCACGCCTGGCCCCAGAACTGCTTTTTAAACATTACTTTCATGTGTACAAGCTATCAAAACATTTTCCTTAAAAATTAAAATATCATAGGTAAGTGGAATCTTAGAACATTCTACTCAAGAGTTTATTATTTATTACAGCTGTTCTCAAACATTTTGGTCTCAGAACCTCCTTCCAATGTTAAAGTGCTGTGGATTCCAAAGAGCTTTTGTTTGTGTTAGTTTTTTTAAAGTTCTTTTTTCTAACTGTTTTGTTTTGTTTTTCATTTTTCCCCACCCAGGGACCTGTCAGTGTTTACGTGGATTTTTATCTGTCAGTATTTACTAATTTAGAAGTTAGCCCTGGGGAATTTTTTAAATATTTATTTATTAAAGATAACAATAGGCCTGGCACAGTGACTCACGCCTGTAATCCCAGGACTTTGGGAGGCCAAGGCAGGAGGATTACTTTAGTTCAGGAGTTTGAGACCAGCCTAGGCAACACGACAAAACCTCATCTTTACAAAAAATACAAAAGTTAGCTGGGTGTGGTGGCACGTGCCTGTGGTCCCAGCTACTTGGGAGCCTGAGGTGGGAAGATGACTTGATCCCAGGAGGTGGAAGTTGCAGTGAGCTCTGATCCCACCACTGCACTCCAGCCTGCACAACAGAGCAAGGCCCCATCTCAACAAATAAAAAAAGACAATAAAAACCTTATTATGTGTTAATATTGGTAATATTTTTATGACTGATAAAAATTTTTGAAACAAAAAACTGTAGTGAGAAGAGTGGTATTATTTGCCCTTGCTGTCCATCTCTGTAGCATCTGGCTTGCTAGAAGGCAGCTGCTTTGACCCTTGGTGCATTTGGCCAGTTGAGATGGGGTCATTTTGACTGAACACCTGAAGACCATCTAGCTGCCTACTGAATGCCGTTGGGAAGGAGGGGACCTCATGGGACCCCTGAAGGAGTTTCAAGGATCTGCAGGGTCTTTGAGTCATGCTTTGGAAAGCATTGGTTTCAATATATGATACTGAACTTGAAAGTGGGTTGTGTCATGGCTCATGTACAACAATGCTTGTACTCTGTTGCCAGATGGCCTCTGCATGGCACCATTTGGAATTTTGTTTGCATCAAGAGAAACAAAGGCTCATCAGAATTTATGGCATGTGGTTGAAACTTGTAAACAAACTCAGACTGGTTTGTCTTCCTTATCCTAAGTTGGTGGCACATCTGTTTCCTTTATGGGTGATAGCAGCTCTTTGTCAATCACGTGTCATTTGATGTACATTATTTTATCTATGCAGCATCAGTTCCCTGAGCTGGAGATTGTGGACTCCATTTTTACAGGTAATGAAACTAAGGGCTCAGAGAGGGTGAGACATTTGCCTAAGGCCACACAGCTTGTGAGTGACCGGCCAGGTGGGATTCTCTGAATCCCAGGCTGCTGTTGCACACTGTGTCTGGTTTCCTCTCACTCCCACCTAGCCAAGCTCTTCAAACCCCTTCAGCATGTCCCGTTCCTTGTTGGTGGAATGAGGAAGGTATTAAAGGGGCCTGTGGCCACACATCACAGTGTCATTTCCATTTGTAAACCAGGAGTGTTTCCTTCTAGAGGTGAACATATTTATTCATGGAGTTGTCCAACAACTGTTTATTGAGTGCCTATCCATGGTAGGCTCGATTCTAGGTGGTGGGCTTACTGCAGTAGGAACAAATTTTATTCTAGAAAATTACTAAGTAGAAAAAAGTAGAAGGAAGGAAAACAAAAATACCTCCAACCCCATAACCTGGAGATGGCAACGGCTGCTATTTTGTTTCATTTGCTTCTAATGTTTTAACTGTATAAATTTAGAATGATATTTGTTCTTGTCTAGAAGGTGGCCTAGTATGAGGGAATCTGATTTGTTCCAAGGAATTTGAACAGATGACTGCGTGCTCTGCATTTGAGCTCATCTGCTAGTTATCTGTCCTTCTGCTCACTTCACCCTCCTCCTATCCATCCAAGCAGCCATCCCCAGCCACCCACCCAGCCACCCGTCCAGCCACCCGTACAGCCACCCATCCAGCCACCCACCCAGCCACCTACCCATCCAGCCACCCACCCAGCCACCTACCCATCCAGCCACCCACCCAGCCACCCACCCAGCCACCCATCCACCCAGCCACCCATCCACCCACCCATCCAGCCACCCACCCTCCCAGCCACCCATCCAGCCACCCACCCACCCATCCATCCATCTAGCCACCCACCCATCCAGCCACCCACCCATCTAGCTGCCCACCTATCTGTCCACCTGTAGCTCACCCACCCAGCCACCCACCCACACACTGACCCATCCCCGTGCCCACTCCTCTTCTCAGGCATCCCCTCCCCCGTGCACTGTGCCTGGCGCTTTCACAGAGTAGCAGGCCCTGCTCAGGGTGCCAGGGATGTGTGATCTTGGCCCTTGTGAGCTGGGTGCTTTGAGAATGGGGGGTCATCGCAACCTGATTCAGTTGGAGGGAATTGATAGTGGAATGTCTTGTTATGAAAATATTCTCCCTGTTTTTTGAAATGTACTCATCAACTGTTTTCTTACCTACAGGATTCTGCTTCAGGAAAAAAGGAATTGTCTACTTATGCAGCTGGAAGAAGCCACCTGCTTAACATCCTACCTCCAGTCCCAGTTAAAAAGGTAGGTTACTTTCAAAGAGAAAACTGTATTTGTTCATAGTGTTCCAATGACTGGTACATGAACTCGTTTCTTGTAGCTTATTTTTCTCCTGCTGGAGCTTCACCTGAAATGTTGTTAACACAGAATGGATACATTATACATTTAACACGCTACTGCTGTATGACTCAAGGAATATGGAGAGAACCACATTTGGCTTCAGGGTAAGAGGCCTGAAGTCAAATGTATTCAAGGATTTTGTAACCTAATTAACAGTTTCAGGGGTGTACATCTATACACATGCACATTTTTCTTTTGGGTTTTTTTTTAAAGCATATGAATTTTTTAAGCTAGTAAGATTTGGCTGCTCAAGAATGGCTCTGCGCACATTCTTCAGCCCTTACCATATGGTAGAGTGCAATGTCAAGGGCCTTAGATGTATCATTTTCTCAGATATTCCTCCTAACAATGCCCGAGGTGGGAACTGTTCTCACCCCAGCCCCAGTGAGCCCGTGGGAGCCCAGAGGGGATGAATGGCTTAAGCAAGTGTACCTGGCTAGTAGGTGTTCCAGCCAGGACTGGGACTGGGACTTGGGCACGGGTCTCTGCTGTTGCCGACTTGACTGCTCTCTGCTACTCTTTCCGTGCTCACAGGGTGAGCAGGGGTGGCTGCCCGGCCATCTCAGATGGCCATGCTGTCTCATTTCAGCCTGTGTGCCAGCACCCTGCCAGTGTCCTCGGAGAGCAGCCATGGTCTCTGGCCTCCAGCTGGGGCTCCCTGAGCTCGGTCAGCTTCATGGACATCTACGGCCTCCCGCAGTACGAGAAGCCCATCGCTGAGGGCGACCAGCTTCTACACTTCCACCTCATTCCCTTCAATGCGCTGGGGTGAGATGCCCCCTTTTCAGAGCCCCCAGGTCCCTCCGGCTTCCACAAGCAGAGGTGGTCCCGGACACACCCCAGTCTCTGGCTTCGCTGTCCTCCCGCTCCTCCCTGTCCTCGCTGTCGCCCCCAAGCTCACCCCTGGACATGCCCTTCCTCCCTGCTGGCGGGACTCGCCACTGGCGCAGCTGGCGGACAGCTGGGAGGGACCAGGCCTGGGGACCCTTGACACACTGTGGGCCCACGCCTCAGCTTTGGGGGACGAAGACTTACCAGGCGTGGCGGCCCTTGAGCCACACGGGGTCCCTGGGGATGGGGAAGGGTCGCACGAGCGAGGACTCCCACCAGCTGGCGCTCCCCTGGGTGGAAGTAAGTGTGGACACGGCCTCCTGCGGGGCAAGGGTTATGTCCAGGGAGGAAACTGTGGGGTCCAGAGTGAGGACGGCTGGCTTTCCAGGTCCATGGTGAGCTCTACGTTTAGGAATATTGATGTGATTGGGAAGAGCACACACCTGCTCTTTCTGATCTGTGTTGGGGAAAGATCATTGAAGTTGACAAAGTTGTCTTTCCTAGGTATTTGGCTTGTTTTCAAAAAATACTTAATTGTTGAAAACTAGGGTAAGAACCACACAGTCTTCCACATTCAGAGGCTGCTAGAGATGGATTAGGGCCTTCGTGACCTTTGCAGCATGCCTGCTGAGATGGAACCGTCAGTGTGTGCCCGCCTGAGACCATTATGCCAACAGGTGTCTGCTTGTAACTAGTGGAAATCTCGACTTCTTTTGTTGCTTTGACATCTCTGTATCTTTTATAGTTTTCAAGAACATAATTCTATCAAATGTGGAAGTGAAAATAATTGGGTAATTTCAAAAGACATGCCTGTAAGTATCAGTCATTTCTACTGAATTGGTTGCTCTGGTGGTTCTTCAAATGGAAAAACACAGAGCTCTGTGGAGCCTCATCCATTCAGATGGTGTTGGTTCAGCTCCTCCTTGGAGCTGGGGTCTTTCTGCTTGTAGCCTGCTTGGAAGACCAAACTGCTATCGAAGGGAATATTGATCCCATGTGCTTTTGTGAGCCACCCATGGCAACTTTATCTTCCTTTGGTTTTAAAGAGGATCAAGAACAAGGTCTCCCGTTCCTGAAGTTCAGCCCATTTAATTGACTTTTATTTGCACAGCAAAAATGTTTTAAATGTTCCATTGAGGCAAACACTAGATAATTTGTGCAGCATAGTGGATCTCAGCCAGGGGTGTTTTTGCCTCCTGCCCCTGGGGAACACTTGGCAATGTCTGGAAACATTTTTGGTTGTCACAACAAGGGGATGGGAGATGCTCCTGGCATCTGGCCAGTGTAGGGACTGTAGGCCAGGGATGCTGCTAAACAAGGCAGCACCCCCTCCCCCTCGAGAATGGTCCAGCCCCAAATGTCAAGAGGGCTGAGGCTGAGAAACCCTAGTCACATACCATGGAGTATTTATGCTTCAAAGTGTAGAAATAAAACTAGAGAGCAGATCCAGTGTGGTGTAGTGGAAACAGCTTCAAACTAGCACCTGGGAGACCAAGCTTTTGTTCCCTGCCCTGTCCACTTCTAGCTGTGTGACCTTGAACACATACCTGGACTGAGTCTCACCTTTTCCACCCTTGAATGCAGTCAACTCTGTGACCCCTTCCATTTACCACCATTCTGTTACCCAAGAGATAGATGGATTGGTGGATCAATAGATAGGTTCATCACTCTATAAAATAGTAGTCTGTTGGCACTTACCTGTGTAACCAGAGGCCATCATGTTCTGAGACTGCCCCATGACTTTTTGGTATCTCTATTTTGGTGTCTGCCCCTGTGTTTGCAAACACACTTTGGTATCCCCAGATATATTGTTTCTGAAGTCCATACATGCAGGTATCCTTCATTAGCTTTGTTCCTCTTTATAACCACACGTTGATTGCTCCATGTTTATTCCGTTCAGTCAAAAAGGAAATATCCAATTAGGACTTTTTTCTTAGTCTCCTTCCTCTCTCCCACCACCTTCTCCTTAAGGGATTGAGAGTCCAGAATGTCAGTCTAGTTAGGCATGAAATCTGCACAAGGCCCAAGGGCCACTTTGGGACAGAGGAGAGACAGAGTGGGAGAGAGAAGCGCTGACTTAATTTCACATCCTGATTTCTTTATTTTTTCCTTTGCTTTCCGTGGCAGATGCTATAATGGTCGAAATTTCTCAGACTGGGAAGTATTTGCTTACGTGTGTAGACACTGCCATCTCGTGGTGGAGTCATATGTCATTCGTGATTATTACTTGTATTACACTGCCATCTTGTGGCGGATTCGTATATGACATTGATGATGAATTCTTGTATGGCACTGCCATCTTGTGGCGGATTCGTATATGACATTGGTGATGAATTCTTGCACGGCACTGCCATCTGGTGGCGGATTCTTATATGACATTGGTGATGAATTCTTGTATGGCACTGCCATCTGGTGGCAGATTCTTATATGACACCGCCGATAAATTCCCGAGTGACACTGCCATCTGGTGGTAGACTCTTATATGACATCGGTGGTGGTTTCTTGGGTGACACTGCCGACTAGTGGTAGCTTTTTATGATACTGCCATCTGGTGGTAGTTTTATACGTTACATCTATTACATTGTTTCAAGGACACATATATATTATGTTGTTCCAAGGACACATTTATTTGTGTCCTTAGAAACTTGACATACTTGACCCTGCTGGGTGTCCCCAGAGGGCCGGGTTGTGTAGCCAGCTTCAGGCATGGACACTGGGGGGCTCCTCGCCTCCCCTGCCCCATCATGTATCAGCTGTGCTGGGAACATTGCGGTCTAAGTTCGTCCCCCAGCAAGTCTTAATAAGACAAAATTTTTGTAAGATAAAAATCAAGGTTGTCCAAACTTGCAAACCAGCCTCTGAATGATTTTTCCCTTGTGTTTTCAATCAATTGGAGGAAACAGAAGGCAGGTCAAAGGAGTGGGGCAATACACTGTGGTCTTTCATGCTATTTACGTTTTTGTTACAGTTTTGTCTTCCCTGGATTTTAAAAAGTCAAATGTGTTGTGATTATGAAATACTTATCTATTTTCATCTACCCATTAGTATTAGCTAATCAAAACCTGTAAAAATCTTGACTTTGCTCATATTGATGTTTTTATGATACTGATACTCCATTTAATGTTGTTGGCTTAAATTCTGCAGTGTTTTCACTTTCTGCTTTTTTTTTTTTATCTGTTCTCATGCGGCTCGACAGAAGTGCTCACTGTAAGTGGCCTTGGGAGTCCCCTTGCTCAGTGTTGTTGCTCAGGCCCCAGGCATACCTTTGTGCTGTGGATGGATGTGTTCAGGATGGCTGGGGTGTGGCCAACGAGGGTTACCTTATAGCTGCGCTTCAACACTACTTAGCAATTGGCCTTATCATTATCTCATTGTTAATATTCATGGTGGCTACAAAAGCTGTTTAAGAACTTTCCTAGACACTTTCACTGTTCATTCCCTGTATGTGTTTGTTTCTGGAATGTAATGGCGTTCATTGCTGTCATATGCCACCTGGCAGCTTTGCTATGCTGTGGTTTTACTATATTTTCTTCCTTTTTACCTAGCAGTGTTCACGTCCTTGGCTCTTAGTGACTGTCTTGAATGATGAAAAGGGAGTAAAGAGATTTTCACATGAACATGGGGAAGATTTGACCCTTCTCTCCCTGGCACTGCTCGTGAGGGCCCACCTCTGTCCCTTGAAGCCCCAGGGCAGGCGTCCTGGGTGTGGAGCGTAGAGTCTGTGCTTTTTCTCAGCCGGGGCAGTTGCCGATGGGACTTTCTCCTGGCAATTCCTACTTCCACACACCCTGTGGGTCCAGTGACTCAGCCTGGGCTTCGAGGATTAGCTCCTTCATTTCTTTCCTCTCTGCATTGACTTCTATGGCAATGATGAGAGAGAAATGTGGCCAGACTTGTGCCTTGGGCTAGGGTGGTTGCAGTGCTTAGCCTCGTTACCTGGTGATGTTTCCTTGCAGGCATCTACAGCTGAGTCTGGGGACCACGCGTGTCAGGGCTGGGAATGCAAATGGTAGTGGTGGTTTCCTTTGCTGGGGGTTGATGCAGTGGATGGGGGTGCTTCCATTTGCAGTTTAGGGCCAGGTGTTTGGGTCCTTCCACGTGGCGGGGATAAAGAGGAGATCTGGCGTCTGGAGTCCTGATCTGTCTGAGAGGCAGTGACTCCGGCCACCCCAGGATGGAGGCCAGCTTCCAGCCCTGGCTGATGGGGGAGAAGCAGCGAATTCCCCGGATGTGGCATGGCGGACCTTTGGAAGATTCACTCGGCCTCCACTTGACCTCGTGAGGCCAAAGGCCACAGCCCCATGTGCTCCATGTGCTGTTGAACATGTTCGTATTTCATTGGCGTGGATGATAGTTTGGTTGAAAGGAGAGATGGTCGCCAGTGGAGTCAGTTTAGGAAGGCACAAAGTCAACCCTTTCCGTTTCTAGAACTTAGCCAAAGAAAAGTGCAGAGATGAAAGCGGGAGCTGGCTTTGAGTGACGATGGAGTGCCCAGCTGGGGCTTCCAATTTGATTCCGTGTTCCAGCTGAGTGCGCCCCTCCAGAAAGCAGACTCCTGGGCTCACAGGTGCATTTAGCGTGGGAAGATTATATACACGTTTGTATTGGTTTTGTTAAAAGGAACTTATTGCTATGAGGAAATGGGTAGAAACGGCTGATGAAATGTTAAAAGGAAACATTTCAATGGCTATTTTTGGCTCTTGAATAAAATTGATGTGAAAGATAAAAATAAGCGTGCCAGGAATAGCAGCGTGCTAACCCAGAAGGGCGGCTGGAAGGCTCCTGCCTGCGGTCACTGAGACGACCAGGCTTGAGCCCCAGCTTCCTCCCCTGGGGCCGCAGGCCTCCCAGGTGGTGTTTTCAGAGGATGAGTGTGGGTTCAACTGTGTCCTCTGCTTTGAAGGTTGCTAATTTTTCCAGCGTTTATTTGGATAACTAAAATGTTTTTTTTCTTGAGTATAAAAGCAGTATTTGTTGTATAAAACATGGGAAATATCCGACAGCATAAAGAAGGCAGTGAAAACCATGACCTCTTGGCGAGCGCCACTGCTGTTCCCATCAGGCTAATGCTGCTTTCCTGTCTCGTGGGTGTGCGCGGCTTTCAGAAAGTGCCATTTGAGGGGCTTCTCACCATCATCTTATGTTCGTGTGTTCATTAAGGGGGTGGAAATAGATTTATGAATCCAAAAGGTAGCCAGAAATTCATTTCTTCAATTTTCCAATGTGAAAAACAACTAGAGTGCAGCAAGTCTCCGTGTGTGTGTCCCAGTGAGTCTCTGGAACACTCAGTGATGAAGTGTGTGCTCCAGCGTCAAGGACCCCGGTGCCCGGTGCTGTCATTTCCTGACCCTGTGTGTGTCCCTTACTTGCAGCAGTGACTCTTTGAGAAGACAGTGCCAAGAGGTTGGAGAGGAGGGTACGCTGCATCTCCACATGCCTATCGGATTATTCACTAGCCAGCGACAGTGGGGTGTTTGAACCTCTAACCAAAAGGTCTGAAGCCAGTCTTACTATTTTGTTCTCCGTACGCAGAATCACCTGTGTTACTGGAAATCACAAAAAGATTCCGTACTGAACCTTTCATGCATTGACACTTTGTTCATTTTTTGAGCAGTAAGATATTTTTCTAGCTTCTTTCACCTTTGGGTGATTGGGTTTTAGAAAGAAGTCTTTCTCCCTGGCCCTGGGGGCCTAAGGCTTGAGTCTGATGGAGCTCAAACAGGAGAATCAATGTATGCATCTTTTTATATATTTTTTATTTTTTTGAGATGGAGTCTTGCTCTGTCACCCAGGCTGGAGTGCAGTGGAGCTGCCTCGGCTCACTACAACCTCCGCCTCCTGGGTTCAAGTGATTCTCGTGCCTCAGCCTCAGTATGTTACTCTATTTTTTATTTAGGAAAAGAGTTGGTAAACTTTTCTTAAAGTGCCAGATAGTAAATATTTTAGGTTTTATGAGCCATAAGGTCTCTGTCACCTAATAGATGCACCCAGTACGGAATTTCTCACTTTAATTTCCAGTCTTTTGTGCTATCTGCTGGTTTCATTGTGAGCTGCAAGGAAATAGAGAGCTGGAGGATTGAAACCTAGTCTGAGAAGTTACTCTGTGAGAGAAGCGAACCCCAAAGGTAGAGTGGAAACAGCAATTATAAGAGGAAACGCGGCCAGTTGTGGTGGCTCAAGCCTATAATCTCAGCACTTTGGGAGGCTGAGGCGAGCAGATCACCTGAGGTCAGGAGTTTAAGACCAGCTGGGCCAACATGGTGAAACCCCGTCTCTACTAAAAATACAAAAAATTAGCCAGGTGTGGTGGCATGTGCCTGTAGTCCCAGCTACTTGGGAGACTGAGGCACAAGAATCACTTGAACCCAGGAGGTGGATGTTGCAGTGAGCCAAGATCATGCCATTACACTCCAGCCTGGGCGACAGAGCGAGACTCCGTCTCAAAAAAAAAAAAAAAAGAGAAAACGCAACAAGACACAGCCTGTGGAACCTGCCAAGAAGAAGACAAAAGAAGGAGACTGTCTAGGATTGAGATCCAATTTGTGTGAGGAGGGTAGTGATGGAGGGGGCTAAGGGGCATGATGTGACAGCATAGGGACCTGTTTTAATGAACAGTGTTCATGGGGAGCTTTGAGAGACGTTGGGATGGAATTATGACCTTGCCACCTCAATAATTAACTAATTTGTCGGGCGCGGTGGCTCACGCCTGTAATCCCAGCACTTTGGGAGGCTGAGACGGGCAGATCGCGAGGTCAGGAGATCAAGACCATCCTGGCTAACACAGTGAAACCCCGTCTCTACTAAAAATACAAAAAGATTAGCCAGGCAAAGTGGCGGGCACCTGTAGTCCCAGCTACTCGGGAGGCTGAGGCAGGAGAATGGCGTGAACCCGGGAGGCGGAGCTTGCGGTGAGCCGAGATCGCACCACTGCACTCCAGCCTGGGCGACAGAGTGAGACTCCATCTCCAAAAAAAAAAAGAAAACTTAACTAATTTGATGGGTTTGTGTAAGTCACCACCCTGCTCCCACTTTGAGACAGGGTTTTGTTCTGTTGTCCAGGCTGGAGTGCAGTGGCACAATCCTAGCTCATTGCAGCCTCGTACTCCTGGGCTCAAGTGATCCTCCCGCCTCAGCCTCCCAAATAGCTGAGTGGGACTACAGGCGTTTCCCACCACACCTGGCTAATTTTTTAAGTTTTTGTAGGGACAGCATCTCGCCATGTTCCCCAGGCTTGTGTTGAACTCCTGGACTCAAGTAATCCTCCGGCCTGTGCCTCTGAAAGTACTTGGATTACAGGCGTGGGCCACTTTGCCTAGCTGTTTTCATCATTACTTTGAAGAAAAATATATACTTTGATATTTTGATCATAAAACATGATAAGATTTTGCTATTTTTTTTTTGAGATGGAGGCTAAAGTTCAGTGGTGTGATCTCGAGGGGTTCAAGCAATCCTCCTACCTCACCCTCCTGAGTAGCTGGGCCTACAGGTGTGCGCCACTACACAATTTTTGTATTTTTAGTAGAGATGGGGTTTTTCCATATTGGCCAGGCTGGTCTCGAACTCCTGGCCTCAGGTGATCCGCCCACCTTGGCCTCCGAAAGTGCTGAGATTTCAGGCATGAGCCACTGTGCCCAACCTGTAACAAGATTTTTTAAAGGACATACCCAAAATTCCATTTTTAATCTTTCAATTTTTTTCTTTTCTTTTGATCCATAAAGCAATTGCGTATATATTAAATCTTATTCTCCTGCGTTTTGCCTACATGACATACACTTTTATCTTATTGGGATAATGACATATAATCAATTATATATATTATTATTCTTTTGTTTTTACAGATAGGGTTTCGCTGTGTCATTCAGGCTTGAGTGCGGTGGCACTGTCTTGGCTCACTGCAGCCCCTATCTCCTGGGCTGAAGCCATCCTCCTGCTTCAGTCTCCCATGTAGCTGGGACCACAGGTGTGTGCCACCACAGGCAGCTATTTATTTATGTTCAGTAGAGGCACGGTCTCACTTTGTTGCCCAGGCTGTTCTTGAACTTCTGGGCTCAAACCATCTGCTCACCTTGGCCTCCCATGTCTGTTATATTTTTTGATAATTCTGTTTAGATGTACAGTTCTCAGTTTTTTAGCATGAGACAATAACACAACCATATGACACTAAATTGATGAAGTGTTTATAAAGTGGTTTTGAAATTCATGTGGTAGTGCCGATTATATAATATTCTGTTGAAATGTCATTCTGATATTCTACATAATCCACAGAGATGTTGTTTAAAATGCAGGCTGAGCATTCCTAATCTGAAAATCTAAAATGCTCCAAAATCAAAATCTTTTTGAATATTGACATAATGCCACAAGTGGAAAATTCCACAATTGACCTCATGCAATGGGTCAGTCAGAACACAGGAACACAGCACAGTTTATTCAACATCCTCCAGGGAAAAACTATCCTTCTAGCTCCCTTCAGCTTAGATGTATCTTTTACGTGCATGGCCGGGTTTTCCCATGCAATTATAGCCATAAAAGGTGATGAAATGGCACACATGCAGGCTGGATGCACCAACAGAAAGTTTTCCAAAATAACCCACATGGGGCAAAAGCCTCCTTGCATTATTCATTGTGTTTTGAAATTAAAAACAATTTTTTCCTGCTTTGTGGTATAAATCTTTTGTTGAACTTTTCAGAAAGCCTGCAGATATCCCCATGGATAAGAGTAATAAGAAAAGAGGAAGAATTTATGTTTATGTATAGTGCAGAAAGTAAGTCAGGCTCTTGGAGAAACTAGACAGTGGTGTAAGTGTGAAATATCTTACAGAAGAGTATGGTGTTAGAATGACCACCATGTATGATATGAAGAAACAGGAGGGTAACTGTTGATGTTCTGTGCTGAAGGTGATTAACAGAAGTTAATGAAATATAGAAAAACACCACATGAAGCTAATAATGAAGATCTCCATTGTGTATTGAGAGTGGATCCATCAGCAATGCAGTGAACACATGCAACTTACTGTGCACTAATCATGAAATAAAGATATATCATGATGAACTGAAAATTGAAAGGAACTGTGAATATTCAACAGGCTGGTTGCAGAAATTTCTGAAAAATCATGATATTAACATTTTAAACATTTGTGGTGCTAGGGCCGGGCATGGTGGCCCATGCCTGCAATCCCAGCACTTTGGGACGCCAAGGCAGGCAGATCGCCTGAGGTCCAGAGTTTGAGACCAGCTTGGCCAACGTGGTGAAACCCCGTCTCTACTAAAAATACAAAAATTAGCTGGGCGTGGTGGCGCGTGCCCGTGATCCCAGTTACTCGGGAGGGTGAGGCAGGAGAATCAGTTGAACCCAGGAGACGGAGGTTGCAGTGAGCTGAGATCATGTCATTGTACTCCAGCCTGGGCAACAAGAGTGAAAAAATCTCTCAAAAAAAATAAAAAATACAAAATAAAAATAAAAAAGATTTGTGGTGATAAAGCATCTCCTGATTTTTTTTTTTTTTTTTTTTTTTTTTTTGAGACAGGCTTTCACCATATTGGCCAGGCTGGTCTCGAGCTCTTGAGCCACCGCACCTGCCCTAAAGGCATGGATTTCTTACCAGTTCATTATTATGCTAACAGAAAGGCATGGATATCTAGGGACATCTTTTCTGATTGGTTTCACAAACATTTTGTAGCAGTAGTTGGTGCTTATTTCAGGGAAGCTGGACTGGATGATGACTGTTCCTCCTTAAAACTCTTCAGCTCATCCTGCAGCTGCAATTTTATCAAAAATAATGTTTATGCTGTGTGCTTTCCCTGAAGTGTGACTTCACTGCCATGTGACCAGGGAATCCCTAGATTGATGAAGAGTAAACATAAAAACACTTTCTTGAACAATACGCTGGCAGCTGTGAATAGATGTATGGGTGTGAAAGGGTTTCAAAAGGAGTGAAGGATGCCATATATGCAGTTGTCAGTGCCTGCAACACAGTGACTAAAGGTACAGCTCTGCATACCTGGCACAACTTCTGACCTTCAACTGTATTCACTGATGATAATGAACAAGGTGGTGATTTTGATGGCTTCTTCAGGAAAGTGAGAAAAATATGTAACATCCTTACATATGCAAAAAATATACCTTCAGTTTGTCAGTAAGCTGGAAGAAGCGGATAACAAGAAAGCTTTTAATATCGACAAAGAGGCTCCAGTTTCTTCGTTCCCCCATGGTGATAGAGCTGACATTGATCTGAATCAGGGTGATTGTGATAATGAAGACGACACTAACACTGCAGAAAAAGTACCTATAGATGACATGGTTAATGTATGTGACGGGTTTACTGAAGGACGAGAACAGTGTTCATTCATAACAGAAAAAGAAATCATGTCAGTTTATAAAATGAGAGCCTTGGGCTGGGCACAGTGTCTCACGCCTGTAATCCCAGCACTTTGGGAGGCCAAGGCGGGCAGATCACTTGAGGTCAGGAGTTCAAGAACAGCCTGGCCAACACAGTGAAACCCTGTCACTACTGAAAATACAAAATTAGCTGGGCCTGGCGGCAGGCGCCTGTAATCTCAGCTACTCGGGAGGCTGAGGCAGGAGAATCATTTGATCCTGGGAGGCGAAGGTTGCAGTGAGCCGAGATCACACCACCGCACCCCAGCCTGGGTGACAGAGCGACACCCCATCTCAGAAAATAAATAAATAAATAAAAGGAGATCCTTCTAGACAATACTCGTTGTTAATGAGACAGATGACTTTAGAGGAAACATTTTAAAAAGCCATCCCTCAGAATGCCTCTTTATTCCTAGAGGACTCCCTGGAATTCTTATCAACTGCTTCTGATGATGTTTCTGCTTACTTTTTTTTTTTTTTTTTTTTTTTGAGAAGGAGTCTCACTCTGTTGCCCAGGCTGGAGTGCAGTGGCACGATCTCGGCTCACTGCAAGCTCTGCCTCCCGGGTTCACACCATTCTCCTGCCTCAGCCTCCTGAATAGCTGGGACTACAGGCGCCTGCCACCATGCCCGGCTAATTTTTTGTGTTTTTAGTAGAGACGGGGTTTCACCGTGTTAGCCAGGATGATCTCGATCTCCTGACCTCACGATCTGCCCACCTCGGCCTCCCAAAGTATTAATTTTTTTTTTTTTTTGAGATGGAGTCTTGCTGTGTCACCCAGGCTGGAGTGCAGTGGCCTGATGTCTGCTCACTGCAAGCTCCGCCTCCCAGGTTCACGCCATTCTCCTGCCTCAGCCTCCCAAGTAGCTGGGACTACAGGCGCCTGCCACGATGCCCGGCTAATTTTTTATAATTTTTTAGTAGAGATGGGGTTTCACCATGTTAGCCAGGATGGTCTTGATCTCCTGACTCTGTGATCTATCCGCCTCGGCCTCCCAAAGTGCTGGGATTACAGGGGTGAGCCACAATGCCCGGCCAAGTATTAAATTTCTTATTTGAAGAATCTCCCCTCTCCAAAGATCTCCCAGTGTTTCTGCAGAGGTCTCTACTTAGGTAAAGAGAAGAAGCAATTCTCGGCCGGGTACAGTGGCTCACGCCTGTAATGCCAGCACTTTGGAAAGCAAGGTTGGTGGATTCCTTGATCCCAGAAGTTCAAGATCAGCCTGGCCAACATGGTGAAACCCCATCTTTACCAAAAATACAAAAATTAGGCATGTGTTGTGGAGTGCACCTGTAGTCCCAGCTACTCGGGAGGCTGAGGTAGAAGGACCGCTTGGGCCTGGGAGGTCAAGGCTGCAATGAACCAAGGTGGTGCCACTGCACTCCAGCCTGGGGAACAGAGTGAGACCCTGCTTAAAAAAAAAATTATTTGTGAGGGTGAAATTTAAATGCCTTTGATTGTGCATAGCTATCAGTTATTCCTTGTTTTAATATTTAGTTTATTTGAAATATAACACATATAGAAATGTACATAAAACAAAACACAAGGCCAGGCCCGGTGGGTCAGGCCTATAATCCCAGCACTTTTGGAGGCCGAGGCGGGCGGATTACTTGAGGTCAGGAGTTTGAGACCAGCCTGGCCAACATGGTGAAACCCCATCTCTACTAAAAATACAAAAATTAGTCGTATGTGATGGTGCATGCCTGTAATCCCAGATACTTGGGAGGCTGAGGCAGGAGAATCGCTTGAACCTGAGAGGCAGAGGTTACAGTGAACCAAGATCGCGCTACTGCACTCCAGCCTGGGCAACGGAGTCAGACGCTGTCTAAAAAAAAAAAAAAAAAGTCTGGGTGTGGTGGCTCATGCCCGTAATCCCAGCACTTCGGGAGGCCAAGGCGGGCAGATCACCTGAGGTCAGGAGTTCGAGACCAGCCTGACCAACATGGAGAAACCCCGTCCCTACTCAAAGTACAAAATTAGCTGGGTGTGGTGTTGCATGACTGAAATCTCAGCTACTTGGGAGGCTGAGGCAGGAGAATCGCTTGATCTGGGAGGCGGAGGTTGTTGTGAGCTGAGATCATGCCATTGTACTCCAGCCTGGGCAACAAGAGCGAAACTCCGTCTCAAACAAACAAAAAACAAAACAAAAACAAAAAACACAGTGTAACATGTTATTATAAAGTCACTGCTCAGGGACCAACTTGCCCACTCCTGTGCCTCTAGAGGGAAGCTCCCTCCCACTGTTCTTTAGAGTTTTATATCTTAAGCACAGGAGTCAACAAACTAGGCCTATGCATCACATCTGGCACCCAGCCTTTATTTTTTTGAGATGGCGTCTCACTCTGTCACCCAGGCTGCAGTGTGGTAGCACAATCTCAGTTCAATGCAACCTCCGCCTCCCAGATTCAAGCAATTCTCCTGCCTCAGCCTCCTGAGTAGCTGTGATTACAGGTACGGGCCATCATGCCCGGCTAATTTTTGTATTTTTGGTAGAGACGGGGTTTCGCCATGTTGGTCAGTCTGGTCTCGAACTCCTCATGTCAGGTGATCCACCTGCGTTGGCCTCTCAAAGTGCTGGGATTACAGGCATGAGCCATGATGCCTGACCCAGCCTTTTTTAAAATGAAGGTTTTGGCTGGCGTGGTGG
The DNA here is from genome assembly GCF_028885625.2 of Pongo pygmaeus. NCBI lineage: Eukaryota > Metazoa > Chordata > Mammalia > Primates > Hominidae > Pongo > Pongo pygmaeus. The sequence goes on along the minus strand of NC_072389.2, from coordinate 20,341,545 downwards.
CTCACGTCTCTAATCCCAGCACTTTGGGAGGCCAAGGCGGGTGGATCACCTGAGGTCAGGAGTTCGAGACCAGCCTGGCCAACATGGTGAAACCCCATCTGTACCAAAATATAAAAATTAGCTGGGCGTGATGGCAGGCACATGTAATGCCAGCTACTCAGGAGCCTGAGGCACGAGAATCACTTGAACCTGGGAGGCGGAGGTTGCAGTGAGCCAAGATCACACGATTGCACTCCAGCCTGGGCAACAAGAGCAAAACTCCATCTCAAAAAAAAAAAAAAAAAAAAAAAAAAAAAAAAAAAAAAAAAAAAAAAAAGGATGTCCTTTTTTGTCTCTCAACCCCGTGTTTTATTTTTTTTTATTTTTAGACAGGGTCTCGCTCTGTTGCCCAGGGTGGAGTGCAGGGGCCCGGTCTTAGCTCACTGCGGCCTCAACTTCTCTGGCTCACATGATCCTCCCACCTCAGCCTCCCAAATAGCTGGGACCACAGGTGGGTACCACCATGCCCGCCTAATTTTTGTATTTTTTGTAGAGATGGGATTATGCCATGTTGCTCAGGCTGATCTCGAGCTTCTGGGCTCAAGTATCTCTCTGCCTCCACCTTCCAAAGTGCTGGGATTATAGGCGTGAGCTACCATGCCCAGCCCTGCTTTAATTTAAAGTGTATTACATTTGATATTAGTACAGCCCCTTCAGCTCTTTTTGGTTACTATTTTAATTGTATCTTTGTATACTTTGACTTTCAATCCGTTTCTGTATTTAAAATATTTATCTTGTAGATAGCACATTGGTGGATCATATTTTGTTTTTTAATCCTTTCAGCCAGTCTGCTTTTCTTTCTTTCTTTTTTTTTTTTTTTTTTTGAGACAGAGTTTTGCTTTTGTTACCCAGGCTAGAGTGCTATGGTGCGATCTCAGCTCACTGCAACCTCTGCCTCCTTGGTTCAAGCGATTCTCCAGCCTCAGCCTCCTGAGTAGCTGGGATTACAGGTGCGTGCCACCAGGCCTGGCTAATTTTGTAATTTTAGTAGAGACACGGGTTTCTTCATGTTGGTCAGGCTGGTCTTGAACTCCTGACCTCAGGTGATCCACTGCCTCGGCCTCCCAAAGTGCTGGGATTACAGGCGTAAACCACCATGCCCGGCCAAAGTGGTGTATTTTTTTTCTCAGGAAATCTATTCCATTCTTTTTCCAGAAACCAAATTTGTACAAGTTAACTAAAATAAATATTTATACTCTAATTTTTTTGTTCTGAGGTCTTATTGAGTTTTTAGAATTTTATCTTTACATGTTTAGAAAAATTAGAAAATATAGATAAAACATAACCAACAAAATAATAACATCTTTCCTTCTGTTCAAAGTTCATTACTATTAGCCGAGTGCAGTGACTCACACCTGTAATCCCAGCATTTTGGGAGACTGAGGCGGGCAGATCACTTGAGCTTAGGAATTCGAGACCAGCTTCGGCAACATGGCAAAACCCTGTCTACAAAAAATACAAAATTAGCCAGGCGTGGTTGCACGTGCGTGCAGTCCCAGCTACTGGCAAGGCTGAGGTGGAGAACCACCTGAACTCAGTAAGTCAAGGCTGCAGTGGCGCAGCCTCTGTCCCCCAGGCTGGAGTGCAGTGGTGCAATCTCGGCTCACTGCAACCTCCGTCTCCTGGGTTCAAGCGATTCTCCTGCCTCAGCCTCCCGAGTAGCTGGGATTACAGGCACGCACCACCACACCCAGCTAATCTTTGTATTTTTAGTAGAGAAGCGGGTCTCATCATGTTGGCCAGGCTGGTTTTGAACTCCTGACCTCAAATAATCCACCTGCCGCGGCCTCCCAAAGTGCTGGGATTACAGGCATAAGAAACCACACCCAGCCGGTATTTTTCTTTCTTAGAGGCAGGATCTCACTCCCAGGCTGGAGTGCGGTGGCACGATCTCAGCTCACTGTAGCGTTGACCTCCCAGGCTCCGGCGATTCTCCTCTCTCAGCCTCCCGAGCAGCTGGGATCACAGGTGTGTGCCACCACACCTGGCCAATTGTTAAATTTTTTTATTTTTATTTTTTAGAGATGGGGTCTTGCTATGTTGCCCAGTCTGGCAACATGGGATCCTCCAACTCCCGGCTTCGAGGGATCCTCCCTCTTCGGCCTCCCAAAGGCTGAAAATTACAGACATGAGCCAGCATGCCCAGCCTATATTGTTTTATATTTCTTCAATTTTGTTTTGTGGTCGCTGGAGGTCTGTTTCCTTCTTGGATTCCCTGCACAGTGCTTCCACAGCTGCTCCGTGTAATCTGCCCAAGACTTTTGCTGTGTTCAGTTGAACACACAGGAGGAAGCTCTGCAGGCCCAAGCGAGCCAACCGCACAAAGATCTGTTCTCATACCCAGGGGAGCTGGTCTCCCCGCTCGACCCGCGCCCTGGATAGCTCCAGTTTGTGTGAGCGCGACCACCTGCCGCCGCGTGATTAAGAGCGCTCTGGGCCAAGCAGTCTCCCGTGGGAGTGCTGGCGTGCGGAAATCCCGCCTTCCGGCGTCCGCTGTTGGCCTTGGCGCGGCCAGGGCGCTCCAAATAGGAAGATAAGCTGGATTGCTGGAAGCGGGAGAGTCGGGAGGAGCGGCGAAGGGCCCCTCTTCCCCATTGGCTGCGCCCGCGGAGCAGCGTCGTTGCGATTGGCCGTACGCGGAGGGCGGCTGTCCCGCGTCGGCCCGCCCCTCGGGCCGCGAGAGACGCCGGGATCGCGGGCGCCTGCTGAGCCAGCGGCTCCTGGGAAGCTGCGTCCGGACTCCCGCGGGGCGAGGCCACTGGGCCCTGCGCGTCAGGTCCTGGCCTGGGGCACCTGGGCGGCCGGTGGCGGGGGCGGTGCGGGCGCGGGGCTGGTGGGCGGCGGAGCCCGGGAGGCGGGCGTGGACGCGGCGGCAGCACCGCGGCCTGCGCTGACCGCCCGCGGCGCAGCCTCGGGCCTCTCTCCATCTCTCAAGTGGTGGCGGCTGTGGGTTTTTCTGCAGGCGATCCTTTTGAGTGATTTGTTTCACGCACGCGCCCTGCTGTAGGGTAAAGCGGCAGATTCGTGCTGCTGTCATTTGTCGTTAAAACGATGGGCTTGTGTGTACCTTTTGGATTTGAGGGCAGGGAGATGACATTGTGACTTGGCTTGCTGTGACCGTCCATTCTCAAGGTCTGGTCAGCGTGGTGCAGAAACTCGGCACACCCTGCCTACCTTGGAAGGAGGCTTTCCCTTCCCCACCTCCCTCTCCCTCCATCTCTTCCCTCTTTTCTTCTCTCCCTTTCACTCCCCTCCCCAGCTCTTCTCTCCCCCCTTTCTGTTCTCTCTCTCTCTCTCTTTCCTTTTCTGCATTAAACCTTTCGGGAGTGTCTTTGTAAACTATTAAAAAGCGTTAGGTCTTCAACATGTATGTTTACTTTGCAGGCCTGAGACCTGGGAGGAAGCTGGAGAAAAGATGCCCTCTGAATCTTTCTGTTTGGCTGCCCAGGCTCGCCTTGACTCCAGATGGTTGAAAACAGATATACAGGTGGGGTTTGACATGTGTTTTTGTTGGTGTGTTTCTGCTTCCATGTTTAAATTTCTCATGTAAGGCTTTTTTTAGGGTATGTAAGGGGAAGTCAGTTGTATCTTGCTATATTGAGGAGCAGGTTTGTTTCCTTTAACTTAAAATGTTAACAGTCTTTATGGCTGTTTTTGTAGATCGTGCAAGGCTGCCTTTTAATTAGTTTCTTGCAAGTGCACGAAACTTGAGATCTATTAATAGGCAAAAATTTTTTCCTATTATTACTGGTTAAGAAATCTGCCACACTCCTAACCATATCATGGTGACTGTTGTTTGTTACTGACAGTTTTTGAGCTGTTGAGTTAACTGTGGAGGGGAAAATTGGAGAAGTAAGTTGCAGTAATTATGGCCGCTAGGAACTCACTCATTATGAGGCCTTGTGTTTGTGTTTCTGGAAAGAGGAGTTAGTTCATTTGAGCTGTTTGTTTTGTATTTGTAACTCCTTATTAAGAGGAGTGCTCAGATTTTCACATCAAGAATATGAGGAAACAGTGTTGGCCTTAGGTCCTAATTTTTTGATTTAATGAGGTAATTGCAAGCTTGTCAGGACGTTATTAAATAAATAACAGTAATATTTCGATAGACAATTCTTTACACCTAATCTACTTTTATTTGGAAATAGCTTGGAAAAACTACTTTTGGAACTCCTTATCAGCAGCAAAAAGAAGTGTTTGAAATATTTTGTGTGTGTCTGTGTATTTTCCTACTCCCTAAGGTTAACCATTTTAAGTATTAAGTAATCTGCCTTGACTGTTCATCAAAAGTGGTGTAGGCTGTTAAGCAGTAGTTGATCATGGATACTTACACTGAAGTGTTATTGCCCCTTCCTAATTTTTCCTTTTGTTTTTAAACAGGTATTGAGTGTTGGTAGATATGAGAGTCCAGTGTTTAGAACTGTGTTGTGTGGCCGGGCGCAGTGGCTCACGCCTGTAATCCCAGCAGTTTGGGAGGCCAAGGTGGGTGGATCCCCTGAGGTGAGGAGTTGGAGACCAGCCTGACCAACATGGCGAAACCCCGTCTCTACTAAAAATACAAAATTAGCCAGGCACGGTGGTGTATGCCTGTAATCCCAGCTACTCGGGAGGCTGAGGCAGGAAAATCGCTTGAACCTGGGAGGCGGAGGTTGCAGTGAGTCAAGATCACGCCATTGCACTCCAGCCTGGGCAATGAGAGAAAACCTGTTTCAAAAAAAAGAAAAAACTGTTGTGGATGATGGGATTGTTATTCATAGTGTAATGTTACATAAGACAGAGCACAGAGAATTGGGTCAAGAATTGGTGTAGTTACTCTTTGGGTTTGTTTCTCTTTAAACATGTCCTTTGATTTAGCTATAATGGTCTGTTTTTGTCATTTTAAGTGGATGGGAGAGGTGAGAGATGAGTACTTTCATATTTCTGAAATCCTGAGATTCAGGCAAAGTTGTTTTAATAATTGTTTTTATATTAGTGTCTATGTATTTTGAGAAACATTTTAGAGTAAAGGACTTTACCTAATAAAATTTTTTTCTTAATAATTGTAATTTAATAACTGCTAAATATGAGTTCTAGTGTCTTGACCTAAAACCAGTTTAATGCTGAATTGAGTTCCTATGATGGGTTAGGCAGATAACCCAGGGAGGCACATTTATGTCTTAGAGGGCATGTTGTTTTGATTTATTAAGTTTAATACACAGTACTTGGTCCTTGTTACACATTTCCAATATGATTAGAAAGTCTTTTTTTTTGAGACGCAGTCTTGCTCTGTCGCCCAGGCTGGTTGCAGTGGTGCAATCTTGGCTCACTGCAAGCTCCGCCTCCTGAATTCAAGTGATTCTCTCCACCTCAGCCTTCTGAGTAGCTGGGATTACAAGTGTGAGCCACCATGCATGCCCGACTAATTTTTGTATTTTTAGTAAAGACGGGGTTTCACCGTGTTGGCCTTAGAGGGCCTGTTGTTTTGATTTATTAAGTTTAATACACAGTACTTGGCCCTTGTTACACATTTCCAATATGATTAGAAAGTCTTTTTTTTTTGAGACGCAGTCTCGCTCTGTCACCCAGGCTGGAGTGCAGTGGCATGATCTCGGCTCACTGCAAGCTCGGCCTCCCGGGTTCACACCATTCTCCTGCCTCAGCCCCCAGAGTAGCTGGGACTCCAGGCACCCGCCACCATGGCCGGCTAATTTTTTGTGTTTTTAGTAGAGATGGGGTTTCACTGTGTTAGGCAGGATGGTCTCGATCTCCTGACCTTGTGATCTGCCCACCTTGGCCTCCCAAAGTGCTGGGATTACAGGCGTGAGCCACTGCGCCCAGCCTCTGCTTACCTTATAAAATAAAACAGGATACAGTAACCTTTTAATCAAAACACAGCATCATAGATGGAGACACAAAGCCCGACTTTGTTATTACTGTTTTTTTATCAGCCGGTACAAGTATTCTAGTGATGGTACTGTGCTGCTTAGCTACCCTGAACACACTACTTTCTCACTGTGTTAAGGGTATGTCATATTTTTACTGTTAAGTACTTATGTGTGAATAAGTGTAAGGAAATGTTTGCCTATCAGTAGCATATAAATTCAGAGGCAGGAATGATGGTAATGCCAAACAACCACAGATATTCCACGTGGGTGGCTGAGATAATGACACTTTTGCTTTCTTACGGTTCACTGTACACAAACTTTGTGTAATGTAGAAAATAAATATTTTGTAAAATTACCTTCAGGCTACGTGTATAAAAGATGTATATAATACATAAATGAGTCTGGTGTTTCAACTTGGGTCCCATCCCTAAGATAACTTATTATGTAGATGCAAATATTCCAAAATATGAAAAATTCTGAATCACTTCTGATCCCAAGCATTTCAGATAAGGCATACTTAATCTGTAATTCAAGATGTATTTTACCCGTTTACCTGATCTAGATGCTATATTTTTGTTAGGTGTATATTAGCTTTATATGTACAGGCGTCAGTGACTATAAGACCTGGCTTTAAATTTAACCTTTTCCTTAATATTGGATGGGCCCCATATATTCTGTTGTATGTGTATATAAGGTAACACAAGTCCTTTTGTCTCCCCCAGTTCCTTTTGCATATGAGAAAACATAAGCCATTTTGTGCCTCTTGCATCATAAGCCATAGTCTATTTTACTATGTGGTTTCCCATCTGGTTACTTTTGGGAGTACCAGATGGTCTCATAAAAACAGTGGGTTTTCCTGAAACTTTTGGATTAATATTGAACTTGTTTATCATCTTTTAGCTGTGCGGTCAGAGAAGAAATGCCTTAGAAAGGCAAGCAAGTGGCTTTTGGAATATACAGAAGAATATGATCAGATATTTACTCCTAAGAAAAAACAAAAGAAGGTACAGGAGCAGGTGCGCAAGGTGTGTTGCAAAATTTCGGCAAACTTTCACTGGTCGTTAGGAAACTGCAATTTTATCTTCAGTGTCATGCTTTAGCTTCATGAAATAATAATTTCCGTAACTGGGATCTTGTTTTTTATTCTCAGCTTCTAGCACAGTACTTAGGATTTAGTGGTTATTCAGGAAATATATAAATGAGTCTACATATTATATTTCTTTATGTATATATTTTTTCCTCTTTGTCTTCAAAGAGTATTTAATGACTTAGGAATATTGTTATGATTTTATCTTAAGTAAAAATACAGGATATAAAGTGAAATATATATAGTCTGATCCTAATTTCAAAAATAAATACATCTTATTTGTCTTATTTTTTAATTCGGTTTTTTTAAAATGAAGTATTTAGAGACATTTTGATATTCTACGCCTACATAGGTTAATATGTAGTTAAAAAGTGGAACATTTTCCTTTATAATCAATTTAACAGACTTACATCTTATATAAGATCTGTTTATCTGACATCAGCTGTCTTTCAGATTTCACCAGTTATCCCCTAACCTTTACCTTTGGATTATTCATACCAGGACTCAGTCTAGGACTACTCATTGTAACTGGTTGTTATGGTTCTCAAATCACTTTGAATTCAGAACAATCCCTTTTTTCATGATCAGGATCATGTCTATAAGAGAGTGACATGTAAAGTTATCTACTTCTCTATATTTGTGTAATTGCTTTCTCATAGGTGTCACTTAGATTTTCTCTATCTCCTGTTCTCTGTGAAGTGGAAGATAGAACCTATCAGTTTGATAGACTGAAGTTGAACATTTTTAGCTAGACTATATCAGAGATGATAATGTGTAATACATTGCATATTGAGGGTTTAAAAAAAAAGGAATATTTTATTCCCATCAGCCATTCCCTGACAGTTTGTTTTTTCTTTTTTAAAATTGAGACAGGGTCTTGCCCAAGCTGGAGTGCAGAGATGCATGAACACAGTTCACTGCAGCCTTGACCTCCTGGGTTTAAGCAGTCCTTCCATCTCAGCCTCCTGAGTAGTTGGGACCGCAGGTGCACACTACCACACCTGGCTAATTTTTAACAACAAGTATTTTGTAGAGGCGATATCCCACTATGTTGCCCTTGCTAGTCTGGAATTCCTGGGCTCCAGTGATCTTTCTGCCTGAGCCTCCCAGAGTGTTGGGATTACAGGTGTGAGCTACCACGCCCAGCTTCCCTGATGGTTTTTTGAAAACCCCAGTTGAAGATCTTTACCTATATTAATAATTTTATTAGAGGTTACAAAATGAAGACTTTCAGATTTTATTATTTTCTCTATTTTTATTAAGTGATAGTCTCTTTCATTAACTGGACTCTATTATTGTCCTGAAATACTTGAAAGGCAGAATAAGTGCTTCTCTCTTTCCCATTAATTACCAATTGTAACATTAAGGATTTCATTAGTAGTTGTTTTAATTGGAGACATTAGAGCAGTCTTTTTCCCCTGCCTTTGAATTATTGTTGTGGACTTATCAATATTATAGCTTCAGTGTATCTCAGTCAACTTCATTTTTTTCTTTATTTAATTTTGGTTAAATATACATATATATAAAACATTTTATTATATTATCTTTTTTTTTTTTTTTGAGAGAGAGTCTCACTCTCGCCCAGGCTGGAGTGCAGTGGTATGATCTCGGCTCACTGCAAGCTCCATCTCCCGGATTCACACCTCCTTCTGCCTCAGCCTCCCATGTAGCTGGGACTACAGGTGCCCGCCAGCACGCCTGGCTAATTTTTTGCATTTTTAGTAGAGACAGGGTTTCACCGTGTTAGCCAGGATGGTCTCGATCTGACCTCGTGATCCGCCCGCCTCGGCCTCCCAAAGTGCTCGGATTATAGGCATGAGCCACAGCGCTGGGCCTGTTTTATCCATTTGTAAGTGTCCAGTTCAGTGGCATGAAGCACAGTTACATTGTTGTGCAACCATCTCCACCATCCATCTCAATAATTTTTTTCATCTTTCCAAACTAAAAGTCAATACCCATTAACCAATAACTCCCTTTTCTGCTCAACCCCTGGCAATTGCCATTCTATGTTCTGTCTTAAGAATTTTCTTATTCTGGATACCGCATATACTTGAAATCATATGATATTTGTTCTTTGTGTCTAAGTAATTTCCCTTAGCATACATAATGTCTTCAAGGTTCATCCACTTTTTGTAGCCTTTGTCAGAATTTCATTCCTTTTAAAGTGCGTTATTCTTTTTGACACTTAAATTACAACAGTTTTGGCCTGTGGACTCTAATTTTATTTTTTGTTCTTAGGTAAGTTCCCGCTGTGAAGAGGAAAGCCTTCTAGCCCGAGGTCAATCTAGTGCTCAGAACAAGCAGGTGGACGAGAATTCTTTGATTTCAACCAAGGAAGAGCTTCCAGTTCTTGAAAGGGAGGCTCTGTAGACCAGGCGCAGTGGCTTACGCCTGTAATCCCAGCACTTTGGGAGGCCGAGGCGGGTGGATCACGAGGTGAGGAGATGGAGACCATCCTGGCTAACATGGTGAAACCCTGTCTCTACTATAAATACAAAAAATTAGCCGGGCATGGTGGCGGGAGCCTGTAGTCCCTGCTACTAGGGAGGCTGAGGCAGGAGAATGGCGTGAACCCAGAAGACTGAGCGTGCAGTGAGTGGGGATCCCATGACTGCACTCCAGCCTGGGTGACACAGCAAGACTCTGTCTCAAAAAAAAAAAAAAAAAAAAAGGAAGTTCCATTTTTGGAGGGCCCCTTGGCTCAGTCAGAACTTGGAGGTGGACATGCTGAGTTGCCACAGCTGACCTTGTCTGTACCTGTGGCTCCGGGAGTCTCTCCACGGCCTGCCCTTGAGTCTGAGGAATTGCTAGTTAAAACGCCAGGTAAGGTGTGGTTGGGGTCTCAGTATTTGAGCAGATATGATTAGAGGAAGCAGGAGATTTTAGTATGTTTTGATGTAAAGCCAACATTGTATCTATATACAATAAACGACCCCCTTTTGTCCTGGGAAATAGTTACAATGATGGCTAATTAGATATAGTTACTATGAATTGTAGCACGCTATCAAGGAGACGTATTTTTGATAACTATGCTCCTTGCTCCAGTGTTGCTCTTCATGATTGTTGATCAGCCACTGTGTAAATTACAACCAGGATAACAGGGCTTCAAGAGGGGCACCACACATTAGTGGAATAAGCACTGTGCTTCAAGTGCTGGCTCCACCAGTCCTTGTGTTACTTGGGAAGTTGTTTAGTCTCTGAACTTGTTTTCTCATCTATAAAATGGAGATCATAATGTATTAATGTATGATGTTATATACCTGACCACGTAGTAATTACCAGTTCATTCGAAGTTAATTACCAGTTACTTCTCACTTGATCATTCTTTATAAATCACCTGGGGAGAGTTGGATCTAAACATATTGTCTCTAATTCACCTTGTAACTATTGAATATTATAGTCAGTCAAGGAATGGGAAGAATCCTCTTTTCTGTACCCCTTTAAATTTTGGATGTAACTTTTTTACATCATCAACAGGAGCTTTTGATGTTATTCCTTAAAGAAATGATTCCAATTGTGCTTAAACTAGTTGAGTATAATTAAAAAGATTTTTGAGAGAATAGTAAAGATAGTTGTTGTTTCAGTACCTATTATGTGCCAAACTCGATTTATTAAGTCAGCTCTTTTATATAATTCTTGAGTGATCCTATGAATTATCTTTTACCTATTGAATTTTATTTTCTTAGGGGCAGAGCAGAAACTGTAATCGTGGTCCATTTATGACCATTATCCAAGCTCTATTTCACTCCTCCTCATTTTGTCCTCACCAACAATCAGTTGTCATAAAGATAGTTCTGTCCTTTTGATTTCTCCCTTAGTTATTTTGTGATTTAAAGTCAACACACACACATCCCTCACATTAGTTTGTGTTTGCATTGAGAACTGTTTACTTGTTTTGTTTACTAATATTTTATAATCAAATTACCATCCTGCCTCTTCCCATAAGATGATGGAGAAAACATCAAAAACATTGAGATTCACTTTGTGTGGTATACAGATTTTTAAAAAATTAACTTGTGCCCAGTTTCTAAATCATTTAATATAAAGATACCTGCATTTCAGGACTTTATGAAAGTAAACATCAAAGAAAACCAACTAAGAAACTTCTTGAATCCAATGATTTAGACCCTGGATTTATGCCCAAGAAGGGGGACCTTGGCCTTTCTAAAAAGGTATGTTATTTTTGTAAGTTCTAAAAGAAATAAACTCAGGAAATGAGGAATTTTAAAAATGACATTTTGAGTAGTAGTTATAACATTGATGTACATACATATAGAAATTAGTGTGTGTGTCAGCAGGCATACATGATCTGAGATTTCCTACAGGAAAGGCTGTTTTGCAGTTGTGTAACCATGTATGTGTATAAACTGGTTTCAGGTGTCCTTTCCAAGTGAAAAAAATTTTAAAATGCTTTTAAGATTAAGTTTGTGTTTGTTATAATTTCTTTTCTGGGTTCAAATCCTCTTAACTGTTTTCTACTAAACTACTATCTCAAACATCACTAGTCTGCTCTATCCTATTGCCATGTCGTTGTAGCCCTTTTTTTTTTTGAGACAGGGTCTGATTCTGTCACCCAGGCTGGAGTGCAGTGGCATAATTTGGGCTCACTGTAATCTCTGCCTCCCAGGCTCCCCAGATAATTTTTTGTATTTTTTTGGTAGAGACGGGGTATCAATTTTTTTGTGTGATTCATACTTTTTGTGTTTTATTCAAGAAATCTAGTGTGATGGCTTAAGCCTATAATCCGGGGACTTAGGGAACCTGAGGCGGTAGGATTGCTTAAGCTCAGGAGTTTGAGACCAGCCTGAGCAATAAAGGAGACCTTGTCTCTACAAAACAAAACACAATGCCAAAAACACCAGAAAACGGCTGTGGTGTTACGTGTCTGGTCCCAGCTACTCAGAAGGCTGAAGTGGTAGGATGTCTTGAGCCCTGGAGGTCAAGGCTGCAGTGAGCTATGATTGCACTATTGCACTCCACCCTGGGTGACAGAGCAAGACCCTGTCTCAGTCAGTCAATCAATCAGTGAAATCTTTGTGTACCCCATGGACACAAATGTGTTCTTCCTGTGTTTTCTTTTAGGAGCTTTTTGGTTCTGGTTTCACATACAGATCTTTGTTCCATCTTGAATTTTTGAGACGGAGTTTTGTTCTCCCCCATATTGATGTCCAGTTGTTTTACCACCATTTACCAAAAAATCCCTGATATTGGCTGGGTGCGGTGGCTCACACCTGTAATCCCAGCAGTTTGGGAGGCCGAGGCGGGCAGATCACTTGAGGTCAGGAGTTGGAGACCAGCCTGGCCAACATGGTGAAACCCCATCTCTACTAATAATACAAAAAAAAAAAAAAAAAAAATAGCTGGGTGTCGTGGTGTCTGCCTGTAATCCCAGCTACTCGGGAGGCTGAGACAGGAGAATTGCTGGAACCTGGGAGGCAGAGGTTGTAGTGAGCCGAGGTCATGCTACTGCACTCCAGCCTAGGTGACAGAGCCAGACTCTCTCTCAAAAAAAAAAAAAAATTCCCTGCTATTTATCCTCACCATCTCTCAGACTCCTAATCTCTTTTAAGTATTAATTATGCTTAATAACTCTTTGTCACTGTTGAATTTTTACTTTTGGGGAGAGGGAATTGCCATTAAATTTGGGATCAGAGCAAGAGAAAATCAGAATGATTGGTTATGGCTAGCACCAAACTCTGGAGAAAAGTGCCTTCTTGTCTGGGAGTGTGTCCTGCCATCTGACCTGGTCTACTTCATTGTTGAAGTCCTGGTTACCCTGAGGTATATTTTGTCATAAGGCTAAAGCCATGATTCAGTTCCATTTTAGTTTACCAGGCACACCACCACCCTGTCTGCAGGTGGATTAATCAGTAACAGAATGAGAGATGATCTGTTCTGGTAGTGCTTTAAGGGTACTCCGGCTGAATGTATATCCACACTAGACTTTATCTACACAGTAAGTCACTGGAATCTTAGTCACATCCTCTAAGAAGTTCTTTGGTCTTTTTCATTCTAAACAGAACAGTTTGATTTTTATTCATATGGTATGATTCTTGTGTGTGTGCGTGGGTGGGTGTGTGTGTGAATTTTTATTTTAATTTATAAAATTGATCAGAATAGAAATGAGAATATTTCCTGCATTATTCTCTGACTGTAGTTTGGGGAGCATTGTAATTATTTTATTCCACAGCTTTTGGGTAACTGTTAAACAATGAACTAATTTGTTATCTAAATGAAATGATTGGTATTTAAAAAAAATTGCGGAAATGTATTTTGTGGATTTGTCTAGGAGTCTCGTTTTGTTGAATTGGATACCTAACATTTGCCCATTCATTTTACTTCACTTGGTTAGACTTCTGATATATACTGAACATGAGGAGAATTGCAGTCTTATGACTTATTAATATGATAAAATGAGCATTGAGAAATTCACAGCTGTATTTTATCTTGTTTTAGTCCCAAGCATTAGAAACTCTACAGCAAGAATGGCCTTTATTTTTTATTTATTGATTTATTTGAAATGGAGTTTTGCTCTTGTTGCCCAGGCTGGATGCAATGGCGTGATCTTGGCTCACCACAATCTCCGCCTCCCAGGTTCAAGCGATTCTCCTACCCCAGCCTCCCGAGTAGCTGGGATTACAGGGATGTGCCACCATGCCCGGCTAATTTTTTGTATTTTTAGTAGAGGCGGGGTTTCTCCATGGTAGTCAGGCTGGTCTCGAACTCCTGACCTCAGGTGATCCACCCACCTCACCCTCCCAACATACTGGGATTACAGTCGTGAGCCACCATGCCCGGACAGAAGGGCCTTTATTGTATTGACTTTTTGTGACCACTAAATGTTGTTTTACAGTTATGATGAGGAATATTATCATTCTTGTAGGAAAAGACAGTTGCTTGGGGTGAACTAATTCATACAAGTATTAGTAGTGGGTGAATCAAATGTTTGGCCCTTGATTAGACTCCTGATGTTGAGTATTTGTTTTGAGTTTTAATGTTGCTTTAATTTGGATTAATCTGAAATCATTTTAAGTTGGAATGCCATTCAGTATTTCAGAACTGTTTAATGTACGGTTCACCAAGTAAACAGGTCTGTGTCAAATCTAATAGCTGTGAACACAATTGTAGGAAGATGGATTATTTGTCTTTTTTTTTTTTTTTTTTTTTTTTTTTTTTGAGACTTGCTCTGTCTCCAGGCTGGAGCTCAGTGGTGCGATCTTGGCTCAATGCAACCTCCACCTCCTGGGCTCAAACAATTCTGCCTCAGCCTCCCGAGTAGCTGGGATTACAGGCATGTGCTCCCGCGCCTAGCTAATTTTTGTATTTTTAGTAGAAACGGGGTTTCACCATGTTGGCCATGGTTGGCCAAGCTGGATTCAAACTCCTGACCTCAGATGATCTGTCCCCCTTGGCCTCCCAAAGTGCTGAGATTACAGGCATGAGCCACCGTGCCTGGCCAGGAAGATGGATTTTAAGTACAGGGTGCAGTGCAATAACATTGAACCTGTGGGTCTCTGGGTACATACCCCTTCTCTTTCTCCACTTCAGTCACAGAAAGCATAGTGTATTCACAGAAAGCATTGTGTACCTAGTCTATATAGTCTATATGTTGGAAATCTCTGGCCAGTCTTTATTGTGGTATTCACAGGTCTGTTGGAGATTTTTTTGTTGTTGCTTTTTTTAAATTTTTGTTTTTGTTTCTGTTTTTTTGAGATGGATTCTCTCTCCTTGCCCAGGCTGGAGTGCAATGGTGCGATCTCGGCTCACTACAACCTCCTCCCTCCGGGTTCAAGCAATTCTCCTGCCTCAGTCTCCCAAGTAGCTGGGATTACAGGCATGTGCCATCATGCCCGGTTAATTTTGCATTTTTAGTAATGACGGGGTTTCTCCATGTTGGTCAGGCTGGTCTTGAACTCCCAACCTCAGATTATCCACCCGCCTCAGCCTCCCAAAGTGCTAGGATTACAGATGTGAGCCACCGTGCCCAGTCTGTTGGAGCATTTTTAAATCTGATTCCTTTTCCCCCTGAAGTTTCTGTTTAACCCTTTACTGTGGTCATGTTGATTTTTTTAATTGCTAAAACAAGTCAAAAGTGTATATCCATAGCAGCTGACAATTTAGACTTTGGCATATAAGGTAAAGGGTTTATTTTTTTCATTCATCTGTAAATGGTGTTGTTTTCACTTATTTGTAGTGCTTAAGAAGCTGGTCATCTGGAGAATGGAATAACTGAATCTTCTGCCGCATCTTTTTCAAAAGATTTTGGTGGAGGTGAGTATTTTTGGGATTTAAAGAATGTAATACAGTAGTAAGTTTGAAGCACTTTGTCCTTTAACCACAAAAACTGTTTCATGTGTAAGCCAGACCAGTGAGGTACAAGTTTTCAAACTGGTTTGCCCAAAATCTGCTTCCTGAAACAGATAAAATATTCATAAATTGAACATCTACTCTACCAGAACTTTTAGTAGGAATGCTACCTGTAATCTCTCTAAAGCATTACAGAGAGTTCGGTTATTATCTATAGTATTCCTGTTTTATAGAAGAAAAGTGAAGATGAACAAGGCAAGGTCAGGGAACTAAATCCACACCTGACCAATTTCATGGTCATACTCCTGTCTTCTTATCCACCCCAGGTTTCCTCCTTGCCACTTCTGTCTTCCACTCTTCATTTGTCTGCCAATGCCATTTATTGATTAGTGTCATTTTTGAAATATCATTCCAAATTTGAGCACACTGCAGCAGACATGATCTGCCAGCAAAGAGTGTCATGGAGGCAAGATTATATTTCATGTGACCTACGATTATTAAACTTTCTAACAAGTAAATCTAGCAATATGTTAGCTTATTTAGCCATGTGGCAATTGTAATCCCATAGGTTGGTCAATTTTCTCGTAAGATTTAAAAATAGGCTGCTTTCAAAATAATATCAGGCCGATCATGGTGGCCCACAACTGCAATGCCAGCGCTTTGGGAGGCTGAGATAAGAGGATCACTTGAGGCCAGGTGTTCCACCCAGACCAGGCTTGGCACTTAGTGAGACCCTGTCTCTATCTACAATTTAAAAAACATCAGCTAGGCATGGTGGTGTATGTCTGTAGTCACAGATGCTTGTTTAAGCTGATGTGGGAGGATCCCTTGAGTCCTAGAGGTTAAGGCTACAGTGAGCTGTTGCTCACAGCAGGCACTGTAGCCTGGGCAACAGTGAGAAACCATGTCTCTTAAAATAATAGTAGTAATAATGATAACATCAGCTCTTTTCCTATACTTTTATATTTCATTTTTAAAATAAAACCTAAAACATGAACTTTATCCATTATAAATTTTGTGTAAGTGTTCCAGCTTATGAGAATTTCAAACCTTTCTGTTATGCTCATATTAAGTTGTCTTATAGTGTTAGGCTGCGAGCAGTTTTGATGGCAGAGCTTCTCCAGCTCAAATCAGGCAGTCAAAAAAAGAGCTCACTGAGGCAGTCTTCAAAACTCCAGCTTTCATATTGTTAACTAGCAGAAATATCCTGGAATGTTTTATGAAATACCTCTTATATTCCTCTTTGTGTTTCTATAACACAGTTGAAATGTGTTTAATGGACAGTGCAGGAGGGACTAGAAGAATTTCTTTTTTTTTTTTTTTGGTTTGAGACAGAGTCTGGCTCTGTCGACCAGGCTGCAGTACAGTGGCGCGATCTCAGCTCACTGTAGCCTCCGCCTTCTGGGTTCAAGCGATTCTCCTGCCTCAGCCCCCTCAGTAGCTGGGACTACCGGTGTACTCCACCACGCCCGGCTAATTTGTTTTGTATTTTTAGTAGAGACAGGGTTTCACCATGTTGGCCAGATGGTCTCAATCTCCTGACCTCATGATCTGCCTGCCTCAGCCCCACAAAGTGATGGGATTACAGGCGTGAGCCACTGTGCCCGGCCTCAACTCTCCATCTTAATCCTTTTTTTCTTTTTTTTCTTCTTGAGATGGAGTTTCGCTCTTGTTACCCTGGCTGAGTGTGGTGGCGTGATCTTGGCTCACTGCAACCTCTACCTCCTGGTTTCAAGTGATTCTCCTGCCTCAGCCTCCTGAGTAGCTGGGATTATAGGCATGCACCACCATGCCTGGCTAATTTTGTATTTTTAGTAGAGATGGGGTTTCACTATGTTGGTCAGGCTGGTCTTGAATTCCTGGCCTCATGTGATCTGCTGGCCTCAGCCTCCCAAAGTGCTGGGATTACAGGCTTGAGCCACGGTGCCCAGCCCTTAATCCTTAAATCATATAGTGATTGATATTATTGTCTCCAATCTTGAAGCCTAGGGAGTGCTATCTTTTCATGACTAGTAAAATGCATTTCCCCTTCATCTATAGGATTTAATTCCTTTGAGGAACTACAAGATTTGTCATTTCAATCACATAAATTAAAATTTCTGTAATAACCTATACACTTACTATTTAATCTGTATGAGGGAGAAGTTACATATATGTAGCCATTTCCCAACTAGTTATGTCATGATGAGTTAGTCTCAATTCTTATTTCCCCCATTTTCTAATCCATAAAGCTGGAGAATTAAATGAGTTTTAAGGTTGGTTTTTATTCTAATAATAGGATAAGAGATTTTGGACATGTGTGTTATTAGCCAGCAGATAGCACCTATTTTCCTGTCATAGGCACTATCAAGATATTTGACAAACCAAGGACGCGAAAACGACAGAGGCATGCTGCAGCCAAGATGCAATGCAAAAAAGTGAAAAATGATGACTCATCAAAAGAGATTCCATGCTCAGAGGTTTACTCAGTTCCTGGTCTCTTCACCTTCTAAAGAGAAGCTACTTTTCACACCAGAGGCCACATCCCTGTTTCCCTTGAGTTTTCTTAAGAACACTATTCTACCGAAGTGGCTCATGGCCACAAGGCATCCTGGAGGAAAAGTAGAGCCTTATCCTAATAATAAGGCAAGGCACGTATTGCAACTGTCAATATGGTCTTTTTAAAAGATCATCACATCCTGTGCTGTAGGTGTCCAATCAAGTATATGTGTTTCATCGTTAAGTAAACTTGTAAAACCAGAGAGCACAATATCAACTCAACATGTGACCTGAAGGAACTTAGATACTGCCCGATAAAAGTTGAGACTGGCCAGGCACTGTGGCTCACGCCTGTAATCCCAACACTTTGGGAGGTCGAGGCGGGTAAATAACTTGAGGTTGAGAGTTTAAGACCAGCCTTGCCAACGTGGTGAAACCTCATCTCTACTAGCAATACAAAAATTAGCTGACTGGTGGTGTGCACCTGTAATTCCAGCTAATCAGGCAGAGGCACAAGAATCGCTTGAACCCATGAGGCAGAGGTTGCAGTGAGCCGAAATCATGCCACTGCACTCCAGCCTGGGTGACAGAGTGAGACTCTGTTTCAAAAGAAAAAAGTTGAGACTGCTGGCTGGGTGTTGTGGCTCATGCCACTCAGCTCTTTGGGAGGCTGAGGTGGGATGATCATTTGAGAACAAGGTTTCAAGACCAACCTGGGAAATACAATGAGACCTTGTCTCTATTTAAATAAAAAAAAGTTGAGACTGCTGTGATCAGCGGGAAGATTTACTTGCTTATTTTTTGAGACCATCAGCTACTTAATCTTAGGACAATTTTTATGAATATCGACCTTCAGGAAACAAAAGATTTAAAACCATTTCCTTGTAAAGCATCAGTGCAATCATGGATATGACCTTTGGGTTTCCAACTCAGGTTAAAAGAGAGTTAGAAGTCAGGTCAGCATCACACATTATGATGCAGAATGTTTCTTTCCAGGACGATTTGAATAGAATGCCCAAGAGGGGCATTATTTAGGAAACACTGACCTTGGAAGGACAAATAAGTAATCAAATAAACTTAAGAATGTTTTCTCTCCCTTAGTGAAACCTTAAAATGGAACAGCTCAGAAAGTTCCAGTGGAACAAACAGCCTCAGAGCAGTTAGTGGCAGGGCATGAGCCGCCCACTACCCGCCCAATCACAGCAGGGTTAGAACTAACGTTGCATGCAGTCCCCCGAGTGATTGGCTGAACATCTGTAAGTGCTTAATGGCTAGACAAATAGCCCAGAGGGAGGGGGTCAAATGGAAGAGACATCAATAATACAGATGTGGGACATTGTTTTTTCTTTGCAAGGGAGAACTAATGCCTCACAGGACGGCCACAAGCCCCAAGGAGACTGTTGAGGAAGGTGTAGAACACGATCCTCGGATGGCTGCCTCTAACACAATGCAGGGTGAACATGGTGGAGGAGCTGCACTCAAGGAGAATGTTTGACAGGTAGAGAAATATTTGCCCACTTGTGTTTTCATTGCATGTTCATCTTTAAAGGGAAACCCACTCCATCTCTTTATGATAGTTTCTTGGTAGAATAACAGTGCTTTTGGATGATTCCAGTAGAGTCACTTTCTTTAAGGATTTGACCCTTTTTTCTTCCCACAAAGAAAGATACTTGGAGAAATAGTTTAGTGTTGGTGAACCACCTGCCCTTAAGGCCCATGAAGGAATATATGCCGTGAAGCAAGTCTGAGATGGAATATGTGAATCTCTGGTTGCTTATTCAAATATAATTCTCCAGTACTTCTCATGGTGTCAGAATCTTTGGGTTTGTAAGGAACTTTTCAAGGGTAATTTTAGTTTTGAGATATTTTTCCTTTAACGTGGTGACTTTAGAAAGCCTATCATCTATATTTTATTTATTTAATAAATATTTATCCAGTATTTCCTATGTATGAAGTATTGTTCCAAGCACTTTATAAATATTACATTATTTAGTCATTGTAATAATCTCATAAGTAGAGTTCTGTGATTATCCCCATTTTGCAGATGAGGAAACTAAATTACAGACAGGATAAATAGCTTGCTTATATTCATGAGAGAAGCCTGGCCGTCTGCATATGGAGTCTCCCTCTCCTTTTTTTTAACCTTTAAGCTCCGTTGGACTTGGTTGGTTTAGAGTCTTAACCATTGTGCTGGATTGCCTCTCTGTGAGATAGGGGATTCCACTTTATTGTTAAAGAGCCTTTAAGTCTTTGTGAGTAGAGTCAATGACCATTTGAATTTTTTTTTTTAATGGTCTTGATGTACCTATGTAATTCTTAAAATTTGGTATATAAAAACTTGAAGATAGGCAATGCGCAGTGGCTCATACCTACAATCACAGTGCTTTTGGAAGCTGAGGCAGCAGGATTGCTTGAGGCCAGGAGTTCTAAACCAGGCTGGGCAACACAGTGAGACCCCTGTCTCTATTTTTAAAAAGTTTGTCTTTTTTTTAAAATTAGCCAGCTGCATTGGCTCATACCTGTAGCCCAAGAGGTCAAGATTACAGACTTTTAAATAAACAAAAAACTTGAGGATATTAGTTCTTTTTTAAGTTGAAACCATAGGCCGAGCACAGCACTAATCTCAGCACTTTGGGAGGCTGAGGTGGGTGGATCATTCGAGCCCAGGAATTTGAGACCAGCCTGGGCAACATGGTAAAACCCTGTCTCTGCCAAAAATATAAAAATTAGCCAGGCATTGGCTGGGGTTGGCGGGGGTCCTCTCTCCTTTCCCAGCTTCCACTCAGCCACCACAGTTGCCCCACCATGGGGTGGAGACATGGGTCACCACGGGCTTGGGAGCAAGCGCCTTCTGCAGCACAGGAAGGCAAAGCTGGGGTCAGATGAGGTTGCTACCCCTGGAGGTCTGGCATAAGGGCCCCACCCTCAGGCCTCCTACACTGGCCCCATTTTACTTTGGGGTCGAAGGACAGGATGGTCAACAGGGCAGGGTGGACAGTGTGCCAGCGTCGCGCAGGGCCACCTCCCTGGGTGGATGCATCACACTAAGGAAGCAAGTGCCAAGGGGATCTAGTGGTGTGGTTCTTTCAAAGGGAGGTCAGGGTCAATGGGAATCTGCTCGGACACTCAGCATTGGAGCGGATACACTCCTTGGAGGTGGAGGAACGTGTTAAGGGGATCGTGAGGTCTTGCACAAGCCACGTGGGGCACCTTGGCCTCCCGGCAGCAGGTGGACACCCAGCCAGAGGCCTGGCTCGAGGTGGCCTCACCTTCACCATGGGCTTCCTGGGTGCGCGGGCTCGAGCGCAGGTTGTTTTGTACATATTGGAATATGTGTTAACTTATGCCCCGCATCCCGACTCACACGGAAGCACGGGTCTTCTCTCGGTCTCTTCACTGCATTTGGAAAGCAGTCTCCTCTTGGGCCAGCGCTGGGCTGAGGTGTCCAGAGGCGGCGGCAGCTGGCAGTGCCCTCAGCCCCCGAGTGTCCAGCCTGGCACTTCCCATTCAGGCCACCTGCTTTGGGTCAGTGGTTCCTTTGCCAGCAGCATCTCCTAAATTGTAAGGACTCTGTCCACTTGGGGCCCTCCCAGGGCTGCAAGGATGGAAGCAGGCAGGCAGTGGAGCTAACAGCTTAGTCACCAGGACCCCCAGACCTGCAAACGTCCCCTCCTGGAGGGGGAAGCCAGGAACAGCAGAACTGCCCACAAAACAAGGCTGTGAACTTTTCGGGAACTGGAACTGTTTAACTTGAACCCAGGATCGTTTAAAGCTTTATTTATTTATAGCTTCTTCTTAAAAAAAAGTGTTGAAGAAATTTTTTGGTTATTCATACAAAAAAAAATGAGTTGATGATGGAAAAGCAAGTCATAATCATCTAATTGTTTTTGTCTAGGTCGAGAATGAATGTTAGCCGATGAAATAAACCCTGACAAGGAAAAAAAAAAAAAAATTAGCCAGGCATGACAGTGCATGCCTGTAGTTCCCCTACTGGGAGACTGAGGTCATTGGATCACCTGAAGCTGGGGAGGTAGAGGCTTTAGTGAGCCATGGTCATGCCACTGCACTCCCACCTGGGTGACCGAGTGAGACCCTATCTCATAAATTATAAATAGTAATAGATAAATAAGTTGAGATCTCTAAAAAAGTAAACTCAGACCAGAAAATGTTATCGTGGCCAATATAATTTCAATTGAATTTCTTTGCCTGTTATCTTCACTATTACATACTTGGACCAGATCCCAAACAACAGTGTTAATCATCAAAAACAGTTATGCCCATTATTTACTTAGTGAGACAGGTCAGAGTGTAAATACATTTTGCAAAGATCATTTAATAAAAAGATTAAAGGTAAGGTGACCCTGTGGTCCTGGCTTGTCTGGATCGGTCTTTGTGTAGGTCCCTTGTTCTGTCATAATTTATTAATAGCACTTCCTTTCACTCAAGTGTCCCAGTTTGAAAGATAAATTACATGGTTATCCCAGTTGAAGAATTAGTCTATAACATTTAGTTAATGCAAAAATGTTGTTTCTAATTCACATTGTAATGAACATTTTCCTATTTAAGTGCTGAAGGTCAGTTTTTTTTCACTATATATAAAAACTTATGTTATTGGCACTCTGAATATGCGAAGTACAATGTATAATGCTATTTTTCAATTTTTACATGTGAATAGTAGATAATGGGGAGTCAGACATTTGAGGATAGCTCAGACTATAGGTTGATAAAGTCCCTGGGGTCACCTATCAATTCTAGCCTACCTCTCTAACCTTTCTCCCTAAAGCTGTCCTAGTTAGTTTTTTATTTAAGCTTTAATTCTTAAGTGATCAAGACCTATTCTGTTTCTATGAGTTCTTGAAGCTAAAACTTATTTAGTCACCTTTCCCCTTGTTTGCCTTTCATAGTAGTACAAGGCTGGGTGCAGTGGCTCACACCTGTAATTCCAGCACTTTTGGAGGCTGAGGTGGGTAGATCATGAGGTCAGGAGTTCGAGACCAGCCTGGCCAACATGGTGAAACCCCTCTCTACTAGAAATACAAAAATTAGCCAGGCGTGGTGGCACGTGCCTGTAATCCCAGCTACTCGGGAGGCTGAGGCAGGAGAATCACTTGAACCTGGTCAGCAGAGGTTGCAGTGAGCCGAGATTGCACCATTGCAGTCCAGCCTGGGCGATAGAGCAAGACTCTCTCAAAAAAAAAAAAAATACATAAATCTTACAGTGTTTTATAATGACAGATGCCTGTTGTTATTTCCTAAGCCCCTGTCTTAAGTGAGGCCGTATCTTAGCTGAGATTATTTCAGAAAAGTGATCTCTCTCTGGGATGGTTCTAGATGTGTCCCAAAAGGGCTGTTCAGACCTTGGTGGGAGCTCTTTTGGAACTTTATGGCCCAAGTCTAGCTAGCCAGTGTCTGTTGCTTGAACCATTCAGTAGCTTTCTGGTTTATCTCTATGCTCTTTTCTGACCTTTCTACTCTTGAACTCATTTTCCATGCAGCAGTCAGAACAATCTTTTTAAAAATGAATACCTGATTTTAGCTTTCCTTTGGCAAAGCTCTCCAGTGGTACACCTTTGTAACTAGAATAAAATCTACAACTACAGGCCCTTGCCTCTTTCTCACCTCATTTTCTGCCTCTTCTAACCTTTGTTTATTTTAACCCACTGACACTGGTTTTACTCTTCATTCTCAAAACATGGAAAAACAGATAGATGTTTTCTTTCTCTTAACAGAATTGTGAAAAATCAGGTGAGCTGCTGTTATGTGAGGCTCAGTGCTGCGGGGCTTTCCACCTGGAGTGCCTTGGATTGACTGAGATGCCAAGAGGAAAATTTATCTGCAATGAATGTCACACACAGGTAAAGTAGATATCAAATGGTCTTCCTCCAAAGAAAGTTTGAATTTTAAGTTTTCCTTTTTTTTTCTTTTTTTTAATTATACTTTAAGTTTTAGGGTACATGTGCACAACGTGTAGGTTTGTTACATGTGTATACATGTGCCATGTTGGTGTGCTGCACCCATTAACTCTTCATTTAACATTAGGTATATCTCCTAATGCTATCCCTCTCCCCTCCCCTCTGAATTTTATTGGAGACACTTTCCTGTGGCAACACTGGGCTAGTTGTTACACATATAGAAATGGTGCTGTGGGGTCACTGCTTTCAGAAAAGTTACCAAGTGAATAATAAGTGGGTGGCATAATACAGTGCAAAAAGCATTGTGTTGGTGATACATTTAGAGTGTAATGTAAGCAAAGATGAGCTAATGCCATAGAGGAAGAGATCTGTGTTTAGCTTTAAGAGAGAAAGAGAAAATGGTGTCGGGAGGGGAAGGGCAGAAGGTCCAGTAAAGAAAGTGTGTAAAACATTTGGGGAATATAGAATACAGGCCAATGTGTTTAGAGTTTAGGATATTTTAGTTAAGAGGCATAGGCAGTAACTAAGAGGGCTTCTTGGTTACTGGTAATGTTTTATATTTCTTAATCTGCATAGTGATTACATGAGCATGTTTACTTCATCAACTATACTCTTAGGATGTGTGTGCTTCATGGTGTGTACATCATACATCAATAAAAATATGTACCAAAAAAGTAAAAAGATAATAGATTGGGTTAGAAAATAGGAATAGTCAGCTGAGACCTGCTGGTAAAGCCCTTCATAAAGCTGTGCTAAGTAAAATGTTCTTTTTTTTTTTTTTTTTTTTTTTTAAGAGATGAGGTCTTGTGGTCCAGGTTGGAGTGCAGTGGCGTGATCAGAGCTCATTGTAGTCTTGAGCTCCTGGGCTCAAGCAGTCCTCCTAACTCAGCTTCCCAAGTAGCTGGGACTACAGCCACTTGCCACCATGCCTGGGTAATATTTTTTTACTTTTATTGAGAAGGGGGTCTTACTATGTTGCCCAGGCTGGAAAGTGTTCTCTCTCTCTCTTTTTTTTTTTTTTAGCATGATATGTAGACATTACAGCATGTAAACTGAAGAAATCAGGGCTGAGGTATGGATCTTATGCCTGTAAGTCATTGAAGCCGCACATATGGATCATACTTCCCAAAGAAAAAGTGTCATTAGGGTAAGATAATGGTCAGTGACACTACCTGGGCATATAGGCTCTTATAATGAGTTACTGGAAGGAGAGGAGGAGCTAGTGAATATCTCTGAAGCCACAGGAGTCAGGTGTTATCTGTAGGGGCAGATGCAGCAAAGACACTAAGGAAGTTCCGGAGTGAAGAGAGGCTTTTGTATGTGGCAGTGAGAAAATGCTTCAGTTTTTACCAGAGGACGTCTCATTACACTAGATTGAAGGGTGAGTGAATAGCCGTATACATAACTTCTTGAAGAAACTTGACTTCAACAGAAAGGAAGACAGTACCTAAAGGGAGGATATTACATGGTCAAGAGAAAAATCATTTTGAGTGTGTAAAACAGCTCTATTAAGGTAGAATTGAAGTGCAAAAAATTGCACATATTTCAGGTGCATGATTTGATAAATTTTGATATGTATATATGCATGCACCTGTGAAATCATCACTCAGCATTATTTTGAGATTCAGTAAGGTTGTTGTATGTATCGATAGTTCATTTCTTTTTATCACTGAGTAGTAGTTTGTTGTATGGATTTAATTGGTTGTTGGTCCATTCATCTGTTGATAGACATTTGGGTTGTTTCCCATTTTGGTTATTATAAATAAAGCTGCTAAGAACATTCAAGTTTTTGGACACTTTGTACCCTCCCTGCCCCTCCCCTCCCCCTCCCATTTTTCTTTTTTTTCCTTGAGACAGGGTCTCTCTCTGTCGCCTAGGCTGGAGTACGGTGGTACAACTCTGACTCACTGCTGCCTCAACCTCGCAGGCTCAAGCGATCCTTCTGGCTCAGCCTCCTTAGTAGCTGGGACTACAGGTGCCTGCCACCTGCCTGGCTAATTTTTAAATTTCTTTGTAGAGACAGGGTTTTATTACTTTATTACCAGGCTGGTTTTGAACTCCTGGGATGAAGCAGTCTTCCTTGTTCAGCCCCTGAAAGTGTTGGGATTATAGGTACAACACACAACTTCTGGCCACATTTTCTTTTTCCTTTTTTCTTTTTTTTTTTTTGAGATGGAGTCTCGCACTGTTGCCCAGGCTGGAGTGCAATGGCGCAATCTTGGCTCACTGCAACCTCCGCCTCCTGGGTTCATGTGATTCTCCTGCCTCAGCCTCCCAAGTAGCTGGGATTACAGGCATACGCCACCACGCCCGGCTAATTTTTGTATTTTTAGGAGAGACAGGGTTTCTCCTGTTGGTCAGGCTGGTCTCAAACTCCCGACCTCAGGTGGTCCACTTGCCTTAGCCTCCCAAAGTGCTGGGATTACAGGCATGAGCCACTGTGCCTGGCCAACATTTTCTTTTTATTAATGATGTGTTTGTAAGACTAATAGTTCTTAATTTTTATGAAATCCAGTTTATCAATTTGTTCTTTTTATGGACTGTGATTTGCTGTCATAGCTAAGAAGTTTTGCTTAACCCAGTGTCACAAAGTGTTTTTTTTTTTTTCTTTTAATCTGTGACAGAGTCTCACTCTGTCACCCAGGCTGGAGTGCAGTGGCTAATTTTTGTGTTTTTTTTAAAGTCGAGGTTTCACCATGTTACACCTGCTGGTCTCCAAATCCTGGACTCATACGATCCAACCACCTTGGCCTCCAAAGTGCGGGGATTACAGGCGTGAGCCACTGAGCCAGGCCTAAGCTAACTTAGATAGCAATGGAAACCAAGTAGTAAAGATTTCATAAAAAAACTAAGAGGTCTAAAGTTGTTTTTTGTTTGTTTTTGTTTTGTTGATTTTTTTTCTTTGAGACGGAGGCTTGCTCTGTCACCCAGGCTGGAGTGCAGTGGCACGATCTCTGCTCACTGCGCCCTCCGCCACCCAGGTTCAAGTGATTTTCCTGCCTCAGCTTCCCGAGTAGCTGGGATTACAGGCGCCCGCCACCACGCCTGGCTAACTTTTCTATTTTTAGTAGAGACGGGGTTTCACCATGTTGGTCAGGCTAGTCTCGAACTCCTGACCTCATGATCCACCCGCCTCGACCTCCCGAAGTGCTGGGATTACAGACGTGAGCCACCGCGCCCGGCCGACACTCGCTTTTTCACGCGAATGCATCAAACCTGCCCTCACTCAAGGTCAGCCACAGTGGCCTTTGTTGAGGAAACTGCACACCCGCTCACACCTCAGAGCCCCTGCACTTGCTTCTCTCTCCTTTGTTCTTTTCAAAAAGCTCTTGGAAGCTTCTGCTCAAGTGTTACCTGCTCAGCAAGGCCTCCCAACTACGGTCATTAAAATAGAATCCCCCAACTCAACTCCCCAGTGCCCTGCACATGTTTTATTTTTTACCATAACATTTGCTACTTTTCCAGAATAATGTCTTTATTTCGTTTATTATTTCGCCCTACCTCTAGCAGGAGATAACCCCATGTGGGCTGTTGTACCCCTGCTCCTAGAATATTGTACGTGCTCAGTAAATGTTGGTTGGTTGAGTAAATGATATAAGCAAGCCGCATGTTCACTGGGAGCCACAGTGAAGGCAATACTAGTTAAGTACCAAAGTAACCATAACAGACGGGTAGTTAGTGTCAACCAAATACGGAGGAGGAAAGGTAGGAGCAAGTTAGAATAGCAGCAGAGTGCTGACCGGGGTAGAACACAGGATGTGTGAAATATGGTATGGGAAATAAAATGTAGGCCGGGCGTGGTGGCTCACGCCTGTAATCCCAGTACTTTGGGAGGCCGAGGTGGGTGGATCACAAGGTCAGGAGATGGAGACCAACCTGGCTAACATGGTGAAACCACGTCTCTAGTAAAAATATGAAGAATTGGCCGGGCGTGGTGGTGGGCACCTGTAGTCCCAGCTACTCGGGAGGCTGAGGCAGGAGAATGGCGTGAACCCGGGAGGTGGAGCTTGCAGTGAGCCGAGATGGGGCCACTGCACTCCAGCCCCTGCGAGAGAGGGAGACTCCGTCTAAAAAAAATAATAATAATAATAGGTAGGTTTGGAACAAATGGCGAAGGGTCTTTGTTACTAGGTTACACAATTTGGTCTTCTTGCTACAGACAGTGATTCTAAATTCTTCAGCAGAAGACTGAGATTGGCAGAGATGAGGAGGCCTGGATTATGCTTCTGCTTCTGCTACCTCAGCTGTGTGACGAGTTACTTAACATCTCTGGACCTGGTTCCTCATTGTGGGCCTTTACCACATGTCTTTAACTAAGCCTTTGTTAAAATGAAATGTCAAAAATGCTGTGAAAAGTTTAATGGTGTCTATGTACTTCAGTTGGTGTAATTTTTTCAATTTTTTCTTTTCTTTTTTTTTTTGAGACGGAGTGTCACCCTGTCGCCCAAGCTGGAGTGCAGTGGTGCAATCTTGGCTCACTGCAACCTCCACCTCCCGGGTTCAAGCGATTCTCCTGCCTCAGCCTCACCAGTAGCTGGGATTACAGGCACCCGCTCTCACGGCAAATACAAAAAAATCATTTTTGTGTTTTTGTAGAGACAGAGTTTCACCATGTTGTCCAGGTGTGTTTTGTAGAGACGGGGTTTCACCATGTTGACCAGGCTGCTCTCAAAGTCCTGACCTCAGGTGATCCTCCCACCTCGGCCTCCCAAGGTGCTGGGGTTACAGGTGTGAGCCACCGTGCTCGGCCAAGTTGGTGTGATTTTTAAAGTTTGCTAACTTTGGTGATTTTGTTGCCTACTGATAATCATTTTGCAAAGCAGGTCCTAGTTTAGGTTTTCTTTATTAGAATACTAGTCCATTTTTGCCTGTTCTTTAGTTATGTGTTTTCCACATTATTTAAGAAGGTGGAACGATTTCATAATTTTCTTTTATTTGAGATGTATTTTTTCCACTTTTAACATGCTTTATGTTTAATGAAAGTTCACATTACAAATATTAGTAAAATCAATTGTGAAAATTGAATTTGTTGGCCGGGCGCCACTCCTGTAATCCCAGCACTTTGGGAGGCCGAGATGGGTGGATCATGAAGTGAGGAGTTCCAGACCAGCCTGGCCAACATAGTGAAACCCCGTCTCTACTAAAAATACAAAAAATTAGCTGGGCATGGCAGTACACGTCTGTAATCCCAGCTATGCGGGAGGCTGAGGCAGGAGAATCACTTGAACCTGGGAAGCAGGGGTTGCAGTGAGCTGAGATGGTGCCATCGCACTCCAGCCCAGGTGACAGTGCGAGACTGTGACTCAAAAAACAAAAAAGAGTTTGTTAAAATTTAGAGAGAACAAGCAGAACAAAAAAATTAGCTAGGTGTGGTGGTATGCGCCTGTGGTCCTGTCGATTTGAGTGGCTGAGGTCGGAGATCACTGCAGCCCAGGCATTTGAGACAGCAGTGAGCGATGATCACGTCACTGCACTCCAGCCTGGGAAACAGAGCGAGACACTGTCTCAAAAAAAAAAACAAACAAAAAAAACAAACCCTTCCCCTCCCACACACAAAGAGAATAAGCAGAAAATCATAAGGGTCTTTAAAAGTGTTTAAAATATCAGTAGGTTATTTTTGGAATTTTTAATTCTCTTAGTTGTGGAGTCCTTGAGGATAGGCCCTTTGATCGTCTTTACAACTTCAGTGCCTGGCAGATAATAGCTGCTCAGTGTTTGTTGAGCAATGGTCACAGTTGGGATTACTCCCCTGAGTCCCTCTAAGTAAATTGGGCAGGTGAACCACATGGAGCTTGTCATCTGTGGTTTGGGAACCTAGTTGAAGTGAAATTTAGAAAGTTTTACTGTTTATCTGTCTTTAATACTGGCCCTGCCTCGTGGCTAATTCTTAAGAATAAAAAATATCTCTGTTGCAGGCTCTCCCGGCTGTGATTGACCTTCAGTTACAGAGAGAGGGAGCAGAGTGCGACCAGGTCTGAGAATAGTGAAGCAACTCATTCCTTTCAGGACATTCCCTCTGATGTCCTATTTTCAAACTGTAAGTCAGAATGAGATCACTTATTTTCTTGGTGGCAGAAGGCTGCTTTATAATTTGAAGGCTTGCAAATTGTATGCTGCTTGTCATCCCCCAGCCCTCCACACATACACCCTGGTATAGTTCCATGCATGAACAAACAGAACAACCAGATCACCTTATTTGGTGATGTGCCTCATTCTAGAAAGGCTTGTAAATCCAATTTGCTACCGTAAATGAGTGCCTTTTGTGGGGAAACTACTACAAAAAAACCTAAGTAATTGTTTTTAAGGAACTTAAAGAGTTTACCTTGAAGATAGAATAGTAATTGAGAATTAAATTTAAAAGGCTAAGTAAATAGTGGAAAGAAGAGAAAATGCCTGTGGGCTGGAGTTAATTGCAGAAGTCTTTTTAAGGTGTACCCTGGCTTTGAGTGGAGAGCAGGCTTTGGGTTGCAGGAGGAGGAGGGGAGGGCCTGTCTGAGGGTGTGAGGTTCCTGTGTTGGGAATGAAGAGGGCAGGAGAGGGGTGCCTGGCCAAGGGGACTCTCGAAAGCCATATGCACATGATGGACCCAGCTGGTCAGAAAAGGCCTTCTCTCTGCTTTTTGTGTTTGAAATTTCCCATAACACATAGATTAAAGGGAAAGGGGAAAGTAGATTTTAAATAGCATCATGAAGCATTATGTAAAGTAAATGTGGAGAAAATCTCATATGATAGCCATGGTAAGGTTAGGAATAATTTTCAGTGGCCTTAGGATTAAATGGGTAAAATTCCATTATATGTATTGTTTTAATCACCTCTTCACCTTGTCAGTGGGGGAGGGATTTCCATCCCACAGTACTGACACTGGGCAGATGAGATGGACGGAAGTTTCTTAGTCTTTCACTCAGGATAGAACAGAGAACCAGGGGCTGCGAGAGGCAGGCTGTGTGGTAACGAGAGTGGCTGTGGTTCCTGCAGAAAGACTTTAATAATTGCTTTAAGAATTCCTTGGGCTGGCAGGGCAGTGGGGCCTACTCCTCAGGCATAAGCTGGAACTGTACCTGTGCCTGGTCACTGTGATGAGAATTGTTTGGCATCAGGGGCAGGGAAACTTGCCCTGAGGCCATTAAAACCTCCCGGTTTATAGCAGATGTCAAGGCAACATGTAATATTGGGTCTTAATGTTAGACCTTACACCACATGTATGTAACTTGCATTTAGTGAAAGTTAACATGAAGTGTTAGTAAATATTAGTAAATTAAGTAGTTACAAATCAGTTATTTGAAAGTCAGGTTCATAGTAGCTAACTTTGCAATTTCTTCAACTAGTAAGACTTCTCTACCCTAATCCCCACTGCCTCATACTTTTCATTTGTAAAGTGTAGATTGCAGAGTGCTGGGTTCATTCCATCCATATTCATTTAACAAATACATACAAATGTCGGTCAGCTTTATGAGGCTTCCATACAACCAGATGCATGAGTTTCAGATGTAGAGTTGGGTGGGTTTTGACAAGTGCACGCAGTTGGGTCACCACCATCAAGACATGGGGTGCTCCCGTCGCTTCCAGGGCCGTCTTTGTACCCTTTTGATCCCCACTTCCTACCTCTAGTTCCTGACAACCTGTGATCTGCTCTCTGTTGTTATTATTTTGCCTTTTCTATAATTTAATATAAACAAAGCCATAGAGTGTATGGTGTTTTGTTTCTGGCGTCTTTCACTTAGCAGATGTCTTGAGAACACGCCATGTTGTTGTGTGTATGGGTAATTCATTCCTTCTGTTGCAGATGGACCATGGTTTTGGGCCATTGTGAATAAAGCTGCAATGGACTTTACAAGTCTCTTTTTTTTTTTGAGATGGAGTTTGGTTCTTATTGCCCAAGGTGGAGTGCAATGGGGCGATCTCAGCTCACTGCAACCTCCGCCTCCTGGGTTCAAGTGATTCTCCTGCCTCAGCCTCCCAAGTAGCTGGGATTACAGGCACCCACCACCATGCCCAGCTAATTTTTTATTTTTAGTAGAGACAGGGTTTCTCCATGTTAGCCAGGCTGGTCTCGAAGTCCTGACCTCAGGTGATCTGCCCTCCTTGGCCTCCCAAAGTGCTGGGATTACAGGTGGGAGCCACTGTGGCCTGCCTGTCATACGAGTCTTTAACAAACACTGTTTTTATATTTCTACTGGATACCATGCTTGGCATCGGGTTCCAACTGAACAAAAAGTCATGGAGGTGTTAGGTGTTGGAATTCTCTCTTCCTTATTTTATAAAGTACCTGGAAGGTGAAACTGGCCTGATGCTGTGATGGTCTAAATTTGGATATTGAATTTCCTTTGCTAATAAGAAAAAACACCAAGAAGAAGGGCATTCCTGTTTGTTCCCATCCTCCCCAGGGTCTCTGGAGGAGCCTAAGGTGATCTCCGCCTTCTCTGGAAAGCAGGCCGGGAAGCACGTGGTGCACATCGCTTGCGGGAGCACTTACAGCGCGGCCATCACTGCCGAGGGGGAGCTGCACACCTGGGGCCACGGGAACTGCGGCCGGCTGGGCCACGGTATGTCTGCTCTGCATGAGTGGGAGCGTGCAGCAGGAGATGGCCTCTTACAGGACTTAGTAACCTCTGTCCTATCTGTTTGAAGGCTCCAGTGAAGATGAGGCCACTCCGATGCTGGTAGCTGGGCTTAAATAAGGACTGAAGGTCACCGATGTGGCGTGTGGGAGTGGGGACGCTCAAACCCTGGCTGTCACTGAGAATGGTACGTAGAGCTCTCACCACCCTGGATAGGCCCTCAAGGACACACATGGCAGCTTCCCTGGAGGAAGAGATGAGGAGTACAGTGGGCCTCATGAGGCCGCCCACCCTGTCATCCAGTGGGTGTAGGGCTCAGTGGCATTGGGGAAGAGGCCCTGGTGGTTACTGGACTTGTTTGCCTGGGGGCTGTCAGCTGGTTAGCAGCTGCTGCCATTCCTGTGTGGGCATTTTATTTATTAAGAATGAGAGTTGAAATGGAATGATTGATACTCTGAATTGTCTCTGGTTAGTAGTATTACATTTCTTAACATTTGGCCACTCTAGATTCCCTGTGGTAAGTCTTTCTGTATTCTGTAGTCTGACGTTACGGTATCTACTTGCTTTTAATTTTGGTTTTATGTTTGTGTTCCTAACCAGACAGTGGTGACCCTGGCCAGGAGCGCGGACGTGCTGAGCATCGTGCAGTCGGCTGCCCAGGCCGTGCTGCAGAGCGGCTGTCCGTGCTGCTGCCCACCACGGAGGAGCAGGCCCGGGCACTCTCTGCTCTCCTGCCCTGCGCAGGTGGGCTCGGGGAAGGAACAGGAGAGGGCATGGGTCAGGGTGCTGGGAGGGGATGGCGTTTCACTCCAATTGCCACACACTTTCTATTTCAGTTTCAGGCAATGAAGTGAACATAAGTCCAGGTCGTCAATTCATGATTGATCTTCTGGTGGGCAGCTTGATGGCTGCTGGAGGGTTGGAGTCAGCCTTACACGCAGCCATTACTGCGGAGATCCAGGTATGGCCTTGGAGGCACACATGACCTGGTGGTGCACTGAGATTGGAAATACACACTCACACATGTGAAGAATAACAGAACACAGTAAAACACTCAACTTTTATCATATCCAACTATTTTTTAAATTAAAATTATTTTATGTGCTTATTTATTTATTTATTTATTTATTTTTGAGACGGAGTCTCACTCTGTCACCCAGCCTGGAGCGCAGTGGCACGATCTCGGCTCTCCGCAAGGTCCGCCTCCTGGGTTCACGCCATTCTCCTGCCTCAGCCTCCCAAGTAGCTGGGACTACAGGCGCCCATCACCACGCCCGCTTAAGTTTTTGTATTTTTAGTAGAGACGGGGTTTCACCGTGTTAGCCACGATGGTCTCGATCTCTTGACCTTGTGATTGGCCTGCCTCAACCTCCCAAAGTGCTGGGATTACAGGCGTGAGCCACTGCGACTGACCTTATGTGCTAATTTAAAATTTTTTTGAGTTACGATTTAATTGTGATGAAATACTGCAGGTTGTCTGTTTCAGTGAAGTTAACAGGTAACCTGTTCCTCATGTAGACCATTCCCGTCACCCGGAAAGATCCCTGTGCCCTTGGCACTTGCAGCCAGGATACTCCCCTGCCCTGAGATTAGATTCATTTTGCCTGCTCTGAGTGTTGCAGCAATATAACTGTATAGTATGCATACTTTCCTGTTTTGCCTTGGAGAATGATTTTCAGATTCACTCCACACTGTTATGTGTATTGTGACTTCGTTTTTCTTATTGGGAAGTGTTCCATTTTATAGGTGTAGTACTGTTAGTTCATTCCCCTATTGAAGGGCATTTAATTGCTTTTGGTTTTTGTTTTCTTTTTTTTTTTGAGACAGGGACTTGCTCTGTCACCCAGGCTGGATGCAGTGACCTGATGTTGGCTCACTGCAGCCTTGTCCTCCTAGGCTCGAATGATCCTCCCATCTCAGCCTCCTGTGTTGCAGGGACCACAGACATGTTTCCATGCCCAGCTAGTTTTTTGATTTTTTTGTAGACACAAGGTTTCGCTGTATTGCAGAGGCTGGTCTCGAACTCCTGGGCTCAAGTGATCCCCCCACCTTGGCCTCCCAAAGTGTTGGGATTACAAGCGTGAGCCACCACGCCCAGGCTTTCTGGTTTTTGGCCGTGTAGAGCTGCCACGATTGTGCTGTGTACAAGTACTTTAGTGGACATATGTTCTCCCTTTGGGTAAACACTTGGAGTGGAATTTGTTAGGTCCTGGGGTCAGTGTGTGTTCATAGTTTCCCCAAGTGGCTTTGCCATTTACATTTGAACCAGTGTGTGTGAGAATTCCAGCTTCTTCTTGTCCTTACAAAGCAGCTGGATGCTGCGTATGTGGGGCAGATCACATTGGGTTTTGTGAGAGCCAGTAGCAGGGTTAAGGATTTTAGGGACTTCACAGAAGGAGGTTGGAAAGCATCAGCAGAGGCAGCCTGGACCTTAGATCTGTAAAAAGAAGACACTGTTTGGAACCGCACAACTGAGTTAGGGTTTCCAACAGGGCAGGTGGGGGCCTGTGGGTAGGTGTGTGCGTTAGCCACAGAGGCTGGGATAGCTTGGCATTGGGGTCAGGGCTCAGCCAGCCTGTGTGCCTTCACACCTGCTAATGAGATCACTTGTAAACAATTTCTGTTTATGAATTACAGGATACTGAGGCCAAAAAAGAAGCACAGAAGGAAAAAGAAATTGATGAACAGGAAGCGAATGCCTCAACATTTCATAGAAGCAGGACTCCATTGGATAAAGACCTTATTAATACGGGGATCTGTGAGCCTTCTGGCAAACAGTGTTTGCCTCTGGTTCAGCTCATACAACAGCTTCTTAGGTAAATTGTAGTAGCTGTACTGTATTGTATTTATTTACTTTTTTTGTTTTTTTGTTTTTTTGAGACAGTTTCACTCTTGTTGCCCAGGCTGGAGTGCAATGACGCGATCTTGGCTCACTGCAACCTCCACCTCCCAGGTTCAAGTGATTCTCCTGCCTCAGCCTCTCGAGCCGCTGGGATTACAGGTGTGTGCCACCACGCCTGGCTAATTTTGTAGTTTCAGTAGAGATGGGGTTTCTTCATGTTGGTCAGCTTGGTCTTGAACTGCTGATCTCAGGTCATCTGCCCACCTTGTCCTCCCAAAGTGTTGGGATTACAGGCCTGAGCCACCATGCCCAGCCTACTTATTTACGTAATAATTTTTTCTTTTTTTTCTTTTTTTTTTTTTTTTGAGACGGAGTCTTGCTGTATTGCCCAGACTGGACTGCAATGTCACGATCTTGGCTCACAGCACCCACTGTCTCCTGGGTTCAAGCAATTCTCCTTCCTCAGCCTCCCAAGTAGCTGGGACTATAGGTGTCCACAACCACACCTGGCTGATTTTTGTATTTTTAGTAGAGATGGGATTTCACCATATTGGGTCAGGATGCTCTCAAACTCCTGACCTCAGGTGATCCACCTGCCTTGGCCTCTGAAAGTATTGGGATTACAGGCGTTAGCCACTGTGCCTGGCCTGTATTGTATTTTAATGGGTGATGATTGGATTTCATATTAAGATAGTGAAATATGGCACAAGAATCTCAAAAATGTGTTTCGTGATTGAAGGAATATTCTGAAAATTACCTAGTATAGATGTTAGGATAAAGAGCAGACCCTTTTAAATATAGGTGAGAGGAGAAGTTGGAGGGTATGATGATACTCAGAAGTTTTTCACAGGCTGCGTGCAGTGGCTCATGCCTATAATCCCAGCACTTTGGGAGGCCAAGGCAGGTGGATTGC
This sequence comes from Pongo pygmaeus, assembly GCF_028885625.2. Classification (NCBI taxonomy): domain Eukaryota; kingdom Metazoa; phylum Chordata; class Mammalia; order Primates; family Hominidae; genus Pongo; species Pongo pygmaeus. Next base: position 20,305,548 of record NC_072389.2, on the reverse strand, counting down.
GAGATCAGGAGATCGAGAGCATCCTGGATAACACGATGAAATCCCATTTCTACTAAAAATACAAAAGTTAGCTTGGTGTGGTGATGGGCGCCTGTAGTCCCAGCTACTTGGGAGGCTGAGGCAGGAGAATGGCGGGAACCCAGAAGGCGGAGCTTGCTGTGAGCAGAGATTGTGCCACTGCACTCCAGCCTGGGTGACAGAGCCAGACTCCGTCACAAAAAAGAAAAAAAAAAAAAAAACCTCAAGAAGAGCAAAAAAGCAGGTGATTTGTGAAAGAGATTTATTAGAAAATGAAACACGTTTGTACCTCTATTTAATAAAAATGTGCTTTTTGTAAACTTGGGCTCTTGGCTTTAGTTTCTACACTTAGAGAAAGCAAAGCACTGGCAGGTTGGATCAGGAAGCCGAGGACAGAGCAGGGAGCCCTGGGCAGTGGCTGCAGCTCTCAGCTGGCCTGTTCATGGGGCCATGGTGGGTCTCTGGCATGGGGTGGGTTTGTGGCGTGGTGTGGGCCTGCTGTCCACAGCCAGAAAAATGAACTTGGTGGACACACAGTAAAATTTTGAAACAGGAAGTTTTAGAGCAAGTTTCTCTCATAGATTTTAGCAAATGCTATTTTGAAAAATGTTTTTCTGATATTTGTTTTGTTTTTCTAGTCTGATAATGCATATTTTACACATTCTGGTCTTTAACCAATGGAAATAAGAGAACTAAATAAGAGAAGTGATCTCGGCTCATAGCAAGCTCCGCCTTCCAGGTTCATGCCATTCTCCTGCTTCAGCCTCCCGAGTAGCTGGGACTACAGGCGCCCACCACCACGCCTGGCTAATTTATTGTATTTTTTAGTAGAGACGGGATTTCACCATGTTAGCCAGGATGGTCTCGATCTCCTGACCTCATGATCCACCCGCCTCAGCCTCCCAAAGTGCTGGGATTACAGGTGTGAGCCACCGCACCCAGACTTGTGAGGTTTTAATATGAATTATTAAAGCTATGCTGGTTAGACAATTTGGAAAATGTTTCTTCTCCTGTTTCTGACAGAGTTTATGTAAGATGTGTGCTATTTCTTCCTTAAGCATTTGGAAAGAATTCACTTATTAAGCCATGTGAGACTGTATAGTTTTCTTTATAAGGTGTTTAATTACAGGTTCAATTACATATATATGAATATTCATTTTGGTAACCTGTGTTTGCTGAATCAATTTGTTCATTATCTAAAATTTCAAAGTTGTTCTATTATTTATCTTTTTAATACTTATAAGGTCTGTGGTTGGAGTTTGTGCTTTTTGTCTGTTTTCTTAATCTTGCTGGGGGCCATCAGTTTTATTAGTGTTTCAAAAAAGCAGACTTTGATTTTATTCATCCCTTTACCATACTGAAAATGTTTTGCTTAATTTCCAAACTTATACTTCCACTGCGATTAAATATTTGTATAACTAAAACTCTTTGTATTTGTGTCCTCTCAATGATCGTAAATATGATTAATTGTTATAAATATTGCTTCTGCACTTGAAAAGGATATGTATTCTGCATGTTGAGTGTAGTGTACCACGTATCTCAATTAGGTCCAGCATGTTAAATGCATCCTTTAACGATTCTATTTCCTTACTGACGTTTGTCTGTTTATTTTTCAGTGGCTGAGACACAGATATTAAAGTTTCCTACAATGATCGTCAACTTATTTCTTTTTTTGTTTGTTAAGCTTTGTTCTGCGTGTTTTAAGGTTACCAGGCATAAACAAATTTAGAATTCCTTTTTCTCCCTGCTGGTTGCACCCTTTTATCATTAGGAAATACCCTCTTTATCTCTCACATAGCTCTTTCATTAGAGTTTTTTTTAATATGTAAAAGAAAATAAAGTCTTGGAACTGCCAAACCTGTTATGCTAAGGGAGACGTAAGTTTGGGAGCTGAGTCATCCAACACTACCATTCTTTCTCCCCAAAGAGAGAGCTGCCATTTCACAACCCTGTGTGATGGCATTAGACATAAGCCAGGTCCCCACTGCCACAAAAGGCCACATACCTCTCCATATGGCCCCCCTTACAAAGTGTTCACAGGGACATTCCTTGCTGGCCCCTAAACCTTTCAGGATCCATGTCCCCCTATAAAATAAGCATATGCCCATTTTAACCCTGGCTCTGCAACCTCAGTTGAAGACGTAAAACTGAGTTCTTTTCAATCTGGTACTGACATTGTTGATTACAGGCTTACCTTCCCAGGTACAGAACAAGAACATGAGATCAATCACTCTTCCACCTACCCTGAGATGGCTGCATAATTGATCTTTCCTCCCTCTTTTCAGATGTTTACCTTATCTTATGTAAAATGAAGATTTACTGAGCACTGATTAGAGCTTCCTAAGAATGTAACCACCCCTTCACTGCCTGCTCCCCCTCCCTTTCTTCTCTCCTGCCTGCATTCTCCCCTTACATGCTCAGTTCCCAAAACCCTCTTTGGAAAGCACAGGTCACAGGCGTTTCTGTGGCTTGTGTGTTTTTTCCGGGGGTGTCGTCAAATTGTGGCTCCACAAAGCTCTATTGATGGAGGCACTTGCCTCAGTCAGTCACTCATTTTTTGACTAACAGATATAAATACAGTTACCCCTGTTTTTATTTACTTAGTCTTTGCTTTGTCAGTCTTTGACTGTCAATTTTTCTTTTTTAAAAATGAATTTTCTTGTGTATAGTTAAGGCTTACAACATGATGTTACAGGTTATATATAGATTGTAAAAAGATTCCTATACTGAAAGAAATTAACACACCAATCATTTCACATAGTTCTCCATTTCCTTGTTGCTTTTGTGGCAAGAGCAGTTGAAATCTACTCACTGAGCATGAATTTCACATACAGAACAATTTTGTTCCCTGCAGTCCTCATGTCATACATTACATCTCTAGACTTGTTCATCCTTCATACCTGCTACTTTGTATCCTTTGGCCTCCATGTCCCCAATTCCTCCCCTCCCCTACCTCCCCTGGTAGACAATGTTTTACTCTCTATCCCTGTAGGTTTATTTATTTACATTTTTACATCCCACATATAAATGAGTTTATACAATATTTGATTTTCTGTGTATGCTTTATTTCACTAAGCATGACATCCTCCAGCCTCATCCATCTTGCAGCAAACGGCAAGACCTTGTTTGTTTTCCTGGCTGAATAATATTCCATTGTGTATGTGTGCCACAGACTCATCCATTTATCCATTGATGGACACTTAGATTGTTTCCATATCTTGGCTATTGTGATTAAGGCTGCAATGAACATGAGAATACAGGTATCTTTACAAAGTAATGATTTCATTTCCTTTAGCTGTATGCCCAGAAGAGGGATTGCTGAGTCATATGGTAGTTCTATTTTTAATTTCTGTAGAAATCTTCATACTCTTTTCCAGAATGGCTGTATCAATCTACATTCTCATCTATAGTATGCAAAAGTTCCGATTTCTCCGCACTCTTGCCAACATTTATCTTTTGACTTTTTGATAATGGTCATAAGGGGTGTGAGGGGGTATCTCAGTGGGTTTGATTTGCATTTCCCTAATGATCTGCAATGCGGAACACCTTTCAGATACCCACTTCCTATTTTCATGTCTTCTTTAAAGAAAGGTCTCTTCAAGTTTTTTTTTTAAACATTTTAAAAATTGGGTTGTTTCGAGTTGTATCAATTATTTATATATTTTGGATTTTTTTTGAGACAGGGTCTTGCTCTGTTATGCAGACTGGAGTACAGTGGCACGGTCACAGCTTACTTGACCTTCTGGGCTCAAACACTCTCCCATCTCAGCCTCCCAAGTAGCTGTGACTACAGACGCACACCACCATGCCTGGCTAATATTTAAATGTTGTGTTGAGATGGTCTGACTATGTTGCCAGGCCTGGACTCAAACTCCTGGGCTCAAGTGATCCTCCCACCTCAGCTTCTGAAAGTGCTGGGATTAAGGAGTGAGCCACTGCACCTGGCTAAATATTGGATATTTCCTCCTAATTGGCTGGGTGCAGTGGCTCACACTTGTAATCCCAGCACTTTGGGAGGCCGAGGCGCTTGGATCACTTGCAGTCAGGCGTTGGAGACAAGCCTGGCTAATATGGTGAAACCCCATAATGGAGTTTTGGTTTCTTTAACTGGGAAATGAGGATCATGACCATCCCTGCCAAGCAGGAGAGGTGATAGGCTGATGTGTGTTGTGAGTCCCAAGATGGTGAAACCCGGTTTCTACTAAAAATACAAAAATTAGCCAGGCATGGTGGTGGGCATCTATAATCCCAGCTACTTGGGAGGCTGAGGCAGGAGAATTGCTTGAACCTGGGAGGTGGAGGTTGCAGTGAGCCGAGATTGCACCATTGTACTCCAGCCTAGGCAACAGAGCAAGACTTCATCTCAAAAAAAAAAAAAATTCACTTCAATAAATGGTGAGACCAGCTTTGCAAAGATGATAACGGTGAGAGAACTCTAGCATGGCTGACTCCATCTTTCTTCCAGTCTCACGGGCCTGCTGTCTTTGCTCATTCCTGGGCATAGGCCAAATCAACCATGGGAGAAATTTAGTTCATAGTCTAACGTTGCCATTTCCAGTCCTCGGGGGTCCCCTCTTTCCACTCCACGCTTAGTTATCAATTTTTTTACTCTGCTTTAAAATGTATGTATTTTTTTTTGTAATCCCAGCTACTCGGGAGACTGAGGCAGGAGAATCGCTTGAACCTGGGAGCTGGAGGTTGCAGTGAGCCAAGATCACGCCATTGCACTCCAGCCTGGGCAACAGAATGAAACTCTGTCTCAAAATACTGTTTTTTTTTTTACTATGTCTAATGATGTTCTATAGAAGAAAGAGATGTAGCATGTGGTCACGCTGCTGTCTTGACAGTGGAATTTTTGTTGTTGCTGTTTTCTGTTTTGGGACGGAGTCTTGCTTTTGTGGCCTAGGCTGGAGTGCGGTGGCGCCTTCTTGGCTCACTGCAACTTCCACCCGGGTTCAAGTGATTCTCCCACCTCAGTCTCCTGAGTACCTGGGATTACAGGTGCACGCCAGCACGCCCGGCTAATTTTTGAATTTTTAGTAGAGATGGGGTTTCACCATGTTGGTCAGGCTGGTCTCGAACTCCTGACCTCGTGATCCACCCACCTCAGTCTCCCAAAGTGCTGGGATTATAGGCATGAGCCACATTTTTAGTAGAGATGGGGTATCACTGTGTTGGCCAGGCTGCTCTGGAACTCCTGACCTCAAGTGATCCTCTCACCTCGGCCTCCCAAAGTGCTAGTGGGCCAGGCTGCTCTGGAACTCCTGACCTCAAGTGATCCTCTCACCTCGGCCTCCCAAAGTGCAAAGTGGGGTTGGATTACATCTCTAGGATTACAGATGTGAGCTACCACGCCTAGCCGTATTTTGTATTTTTAGTAGAGATGGGGTTTTGCTGTGTAGGCCAGGCTGGTCTTGATCTCCTGGGTGCAAGTGATCCTCCCACATTGGCCTCTCAAAGTGCTGGGATTACAGGTGTGAGCCACCACACTTGGCCAATGGGACGTCTCGCTTCCCTTCTCTCCAGCATTCCATAAGCAATGTGTCTGGGCAGTATGTGTTCGATTTTCTCTGTGTCTACTTTGAAGTGTACAGTAGTGAAAGGAAGAGTAGACAACTTTGAAGCTGATGTGGTGTGGTCTTGGAGCTGGTGGTGCTAATTACTCTTGGTTGTTTTCATACCCTCTAGTGACTTCATCCTGCTTTTGCTGTTGTAAAATGTTGTAATTTATGCTCCTGAGAATAACTCTTCAGGTGTACTTAGGGTTCTTGTCTGCTTCCTGGTGACTGTCGAAGCTTTTCATCTTGAAGAAGGGAGATGAGCAGTGTTCCAGTGTACTGGTTTAAAATTAAGAATGTTGCATTTTTTTCACGTGTAAAATTTATAGCCAGATGTAGGGTAGGGGTGGCCTACTTTCTTTAAAGGGTGAGATAGTAAATATTTTAAGGTCTCAATGGACCCTATGGTCTCTGTCATAGCCATGGGACCTTGCAGCTGTAGTGCCAAAGTAGCCACAGACGATACTGCGTCAGCGGGCAGGGGACGTTCATTCTGTAAAGTTGATTTATGGACACAAAAGATGAAGTCCTCAGAATGTTTGCAAGTCACAAAATACTGTTTTTCTTTTGATTATTTTTCAATTATTAAAAAATATAAAATACAGTGGCCGGGCGTGGTGGCTCACACCTGTAATCCCAGCACTTTTAGAGGCCAAGGCAGGCGGATCACCTGAGGTCAGGAGTTCAAGACCAGCCCAGCCAACATGCTGAAACCCCATCTCCACTCAAAACAAAAAATTAGCCGGCCATGGTGATGCACGCCTGTAATCCCAGCTCCTCGGAGGCTGAGGCACGAGAATCACTTGAACCTGGGAGAATCGCTTGAACCTGGAAGGCACAGGTTGTGGTGAGCCAAGACTGTCTCAAAAGAACAACAAAAGTAAAATACTTTCTCTGCTTTCAGACCATACACAAAGAGGCTGTGGGCTGGGTTTGGCCCCTGGGCTGTGGTTTGTGACCACACACACACACACACGTAGGGCAGAGTGTGGCATTTAGAGCCAGCACCTGTGTTCTCACCTGAGCTGTGTTTCTGGCTGGGTTCTACCTGTATTCTGTGATCCGAGGTGTCTACCTTGGTAAACTGGAGACAACAAAGCCTGCCTCCTTCAAGGTTGTTTGTAAAGATTTAAAAGGGTAATGTATTGTTGTTAGGCCAGAGGCTTTGCATAGTACACGTTGGGTTATTTTCACTTTTTGTTTTTTTTTTTTTTTTTTGAGATGGAGTCTTGCTCTGTTGTACAGGCTGGAGTCCAGTGGCAAGATGCCAGCTCACTGCAACCTCTGACTCCCAGGTTCAAGCAATTCTCCTGCCTCAGCCTCTCGAACTGCTGGGATTACAGGTGGCTGCCACCATGCCGGGCCAATTTTGATATTTTTAGTAGAGATCAGGTTTCACCATGTTGGCCAGGCCGGTCTCAAACTCCTGACCTCAAGTGATCCGCCCACCTCGGCCTCCCAACGTGGTGGAATTACAGGCGTGAGCCACCGCATCCGGCCCATTCTCACTTTCCATTAGCTGCTTTTTTCCCCCATTCATTTCCTACCTTCCTGTGTATGATTTCTGAATTAAATGTATTTCATGTCTTAACCTTCTGAATTGTTTGTTCTCTCATTTTCCATGTTGTTAAGGAAAATAAGAGGCTAAGTGAGACTTATTAAATGTGCATGTAGTTTCTCAGATCAAGATAAATGCTCACCTGTTGCAGAACGGGACTCTGCTCTTGCTTCACCCAGGATGCGTTTCCTAGTTCCTTCCTAGAGTGGGGCCACACCCTACTCCAGCCCTCCAGACCCAGCTCCCTGCTCTGACATGATTCCACCAGACTATTCCAGCTGTCCTCCCTGGACCTAGATATTTTCCTTTTTTTTTTTTTTTTTTCTGAAAGGCAGTCTCACTCGGTGGTCCAGGCTGGAGTGCAATGGCATGATCTCAGCTCACTGCAACCTCCGCCTTCCAGGTTCAAGCCATTCTCATGCCTCAGCCTCCCAAGTACCTGGGATTACAGGCATGTGCCACCAAGCCTGAGTAATTTTTGTGTTTTTAGTAGAGACAGGGTTTCACCATGTTGGCCAGGTGGTCTCGAACTCCTGACCTTGTGAATTGCCCGCCTCGGCCTCCCAAAGTGCTGGGATTACAGGTGTGAGCCACCGCACCCAGCCAACCATTTTTTTAACTAAAAAACTTATATGAAATTTATTTTATTGTGGTATGTAGTTCAGTAAATTTTGACTTCTATAGATTCATGTAACCCCCATCATCATCAGGATGGAGAAGTTTCATCACCCTGAAAGCTCTCTTGTGCTGCTCCTTTTTATCACGTGTTCCCTGGCCTCGTACCCTGGCAACCACTGATCTGTTCTCCATCAGTATAGGGTATTCTTTTTGAGAATGTCATGTGAGTGGAACCATATTTTAAGTAACGTTTTGAAACCATCTTCATTTACTCCCAGTTATATGTTTGAGGTTTATCTGCTGTTCTGTGTATTGATAGTTCTTTTTATTGCTGAATAGTATCTAGTCATGTGCATGTACAACATGGTGTTTATCCATTCTGCTACTGTAGGACCTTGTGGTTGTTTCCATTTTTCTTTCCCAATTGTAATCCTGCTGTGAGCATTTGTGTACAGATTTTGTGTGAATATAGTTTCCATTTCCCTAGGATAAAGACCTAGTAGTGTGAAAGTTGGGTCATGTGCTGAAGTGTTTTCCAAAGTGGCTGTTTTAGTTTGCCTTCCCACTGGCAATCTGTCACGTTTCTGTTGCTCTGTGTCTTTGTTAGCACTTGATGTTATCAGTGTTTTTTAGTTGAGCCATTCTAACAAGTCTAGTGGGATCTCATTGCGGTTTTAATTGCACTTCCGTAATGGCTAACGATGCTGAATATCATGTTCTTCTTTGCCACTCTTGTATCCTCTGTGAAGTTTCTGTTCAGATCTTTTGCACAGAAAAACTTGTATCATGGAACCAGTAAAATAACCAAGGAGAGGTTGATTAAAGTTCTGTTTATAACCCTAGAAGATTCCTGCCCTAGGGATATGGGATGGCTGAACATAGGACGCTGACACTGGACAGATGAAGTAGCAGTTTATTAGTCACACATGCTCACAGCCCTGGGGGTGGGGGACACCGCATGCCATTCAGTTAACGATGTGTGTTGTAACTTTTCGGGGAGGGACATTTGCAGAGACTAACGGTATGACATTCTGAAAAGCAGTTACAGATTAAAAAATCTTTAATTCTGCAGATGATAGTGTCGAACCAAGTGGAACAAAGAAAGAAGATCTGAATGACAAAAAGAAAAAAGATGAAGAAGAAACTCCTGCACCTGTATATAGGGCCAAGTCAATTCTGGACAGCTGGGTATGGGGCAAGCAACCAGGTAATCTTCTGAGTTTTGGCACTTTGAAAAGCTTGATCTGATGCTCCTTTTCTAAATGACTTGGATGGATTATTTGTATTTTTTCATAACAATTTAAAAAATGTAATTAAAAAAATTTACATATTGTGGTAAAATATACATACCATAAAACTTGCCGTTTTAATCATTTTTATGTGTACAGTTCATTGGCATTAAGTATATTCACATTATTGCCCAGCCATCACCACCATCCATCTCTACAACTTTTGCCTTTTCTCTGACTGAAACTCCGTATCCATGAAACACTAACTCCTTGTGTCCCCAAGCAACCACCATTCTACTTTTGTCTCAGAATTTGACTATTCAAGGTGTCTCCTATAAGGGGAGTCATGCGGTATTTGTCCTTTTGTGACTGAGTTATTGAACTTCTTAGGTGTTTGGGGTTCATCCACATGCATCAGAATTTTCTTTTAAAGGCTCAATACTAGTCCATTATATATGTAAGCCACATGTTATCCCTTCATCAGTGGGCAATCAGGTTGCTTTCGTCTCTTGACTGTTGTAATGCTGCTATGAACATTGGTTTACAAGTGTCTTTTCATTCTTTGTGTCTATACCTAGGAGTGGAATTGGTCAATAATGTGGAATGCTTACATGTTTATTTATTTTTTTTGAGACAGCGTCTCGCTCTGTTGCCCAGGCTTGAGTGCAGTGGCGCCATCTCAGCTCACAGCAAGCTCCGCCTCTCAGGTTCACACCATTTTCCTGTCTCAGCCTCCAGAGTAGCTGGGACTACAGGCGCTCCCCACCATGCCTGGCTAACTTTTTTGTATTTTTAGTAGAGATGGTTTCACCGTGTTAGCCAGGATGGTCTCGATCTCCTGACCTCGTGATCCACCCGCCTCAGCCTCCCAAATTGCTGGGATTACAGGTGTGAGCCACCATGCCTGGCCAATAATGTGGTAGTTTTATGTTTAACTTATTATTGTTGTTTTTGAGGTTGGGTCTCACTCTGTTGCTCAGGCTGGAATGCATTGACGTAATCATAGCTCATTGCAGCCTTGAACTCCTGGGCTCAAGTGACCTTCTTCCCTCAGCCTCTCAAGTAGCTAGGACTAGAGGTGCAGGGAATTTCTCATCTTCTCTTTACTGCCTCTGAGTTGGAGATATCAGAGGGAGCCATGGCCCACTGTAAAGTAACACAATGTCCCCACCCACAGGGTTAGAACCCCTCTTCTGGAGGCAGCTCTGAGGGGAGCAGTCACATGTGGAGAGTGCAGGGCTCTGTGTCCAGATGGGGGAAGGGGGTTACCAAGGGGGTTGACCCCCCTCTGGCCAGGTGGCTGCCTTCTGACACACCAGTCTGTCTCTCTAGCACAGTGGCCCCCACACACCCAGCCTGTCAAACCTACAGCCCTCAAGAAGACTTTGGCCAAATCCATGAGCTGCTCCCTCTGTTAAGAAGGAAGCACAGCTGAAGCATGAGGAAGGCGGTAGAGCGTGTATGCTCTGGCCCATCTCCCCACAGTCTGACCAGAAGGAAGGGTCCTTTCAGCCAGGCTTGCCCAGGCTGGGGTTGGAGTGTCAGTATCAAGCCAACGTCTTCTTGCTTAATGGGTGAGCCCAGCTGCTCCCGTGCAGCTGCCACCATAGTGAGGGTGAACCAGCAGGAGGCTCCGCAGCACTTTCAGGCTCAAGCTGCCTAGTGAGATCTACTCTGTGGGCTCTGTAGGCTGGTAGAGGCTTCCAGGAGGAGGAGGGGATGCAGCCATCAGTCCCCACTCCTGGGAGTCGTATTTCTGAAAGCTTGGGTATACAGTAAATATTAGGCTGTGGGCTGGTTTATCTATGGATTTCATGTGGGAGGGTTATAGGTACAAGCAGTTTAAAGATGGAAATTTTGAGAGAGCAGGCAGGGATTTAGTGCCGGGTAAGGCAAGCAGTCTTGTCAAAGTAGCTCTTTTGGGGAGGCCAGAATCCTGTACCAATGTCCTCAGCAGGTTCATCAGCTGCTGGGGGAGTGCCGGACAGGATGAAAGCACAGGAGAACTTTCTGGATGATAGAAATGTTCCATATCTTCGAAGTAGGTGGGTTACATGGGTAATACATTTGTTAAAAGTCATCAAAATGTAAACCAGATCTGTGCATTTCACGGAATATAAATTATACCTCAAATCAGAAACATTTTTAAAAAGACAGATGGGCTGGATGCAGTGGCACACGCCTGTAATCCCAGCACTTGGGGAGGCTGAGGCAGGTAGATCACCTGAGTCAGGAGCTCGAGACCAGCCTGGACAACATAGTGAAATCCCGTCTCTACTAAAAATATAAAAATTAGCCAGGGGTGGTGGCACATGCGTGTAATCCCATCTACTTGGGAGGCTGAGGCAGGAGAATTGCTTGAACCCAGGAGGTGGAGGTTACAGTAAGCAGAGATTACACCACTGCACTAGAGCCTGGGCAACAGAGCGAGACTCCATCTCAAAAAAAAAAAAAAGTTTTCAACATTCATTAAAGGCAGAATAGCTTGTTATAGATTAGCCTCCCCACAGGAACAGTTAGAAAAACTGGACAAAAATGTGTCCCCCCTCACCATCAAAAACAATTGTTGGAAGGTAATTGGAGACCTCAGCCAGGACTTGAGTGACCAGGCCTAGGAGGTGACCCTGACAGTCTGTAGTGCTTTCCCCCATTTGGTGATTGGTCAACAGTGGAGGGCTAAGAGGCTAAGAAACTGAGTATGAAGTGATAGTTAAGAGGCTGGAGAGCCTAGCTGAATGTTTGGCACTCTCACAGGGCTGAAATGACATAATGAGAATTTGGGTCCCAGTAAGGAGATGGGACCTTGGTGGGGATCCTGGAAGGGCCACCCCTAAGAATCCAAAAGAATAAAAAATAGACCAGCTGTCACAAAAACTAAAACCTGCTTTGAGCCAGCTTAGTCCCAAACTAGATGAAGGTGATCTGCTTGAACGCCAATTGTGTGCCATAAAGTCAAAGTCAATACTCTCTGGAGGCAGATAAAAGTTTACTAGGCATGCCATAAGACAAGACAACACAAGACTAAATGAGAAAGACCAAGAAAAAAAAAAATAGAAACATACATAGATATTAGAGTCCTCAAGTAGAATTTTTTTCTTTTTTTTTTTTTTTTGAGATGGGAGTTTCACTCTGTCAGCCAGAGAGGAGTGCAGTGGTGTGATCTCGGCTCACTGCAACCTCAGCCTCCCACGTAGCTGGGATTGGTGATCCCCCCGCCTAGGCCTCCCAAAGTGCTGTGATTACAGGTGCAGGCCACCGTGCCCGGCCAGTATTTTGCCACAATTTAAAATAAATTTTCTTTTTTCAAGTTTGTTCTCAGACGATATTCACAAAGTTACACGGCGGCTTACACTTCTGTAGGCCTTGTTGACAGTGCCGGCTTTTAGATACTGATGATCTTCATCTTTTTCTTGTCTCCTCGGTAGAAGAATGGGATGCAGGAGGTGCTGCCTAAGACTGGGCACTCCTGGGCATTCTTCCTTCCACCAAGCAGCTGCATGATCTGTGCAGTGCAATTGTCATCAGGAGAACCCTCCGTGGCCTCTCGTGCAGGCTTCACGCTGCCAGGGTGGCTCGTATCATACAGATCTTCGGAGGGAGGGAGGCAGGGCTCTGAGCACCGCTCCTCCTGCATCTTCTGCTCTCCCGTCCTCTCCTTCTCCCGCATCTTCTCCACCTGCCCCCGCATCTTCTCCTCCACCTGCCCCCGCATCTTCTCC